>NC_041232.1:71879575-71966749 GCF_002837175.3 Physeter macrocephalus
CGGCATGTGGGATCTTCCCGGACCGGGGCACGAACCCGTGTCCCCTGCATCGGCAGGCGGGACTCTCAACTGCTGCGCCACCAGGGAAGCCCCTTCTTCCCGTTTTGAGACATACTTGAGCGTGTAGGCCTGGAAATTCTCTTCCTCGTGGTTCACTCTTTAACTTCCTTCTGTTCTCTGCTCAAACAAGGGGGGCCCTGCCTATCGCTATTTTAACTTGAGTCCTTCCCCAAAACCCACTATCCACTTCTGACTTCCTTTATTCTGTTTATTGCTCACCTCCTTCTGGATGTAGATTCCATGAGGGAAGGCATTTCTGTCTGGTTTTCTTGGTAGGTTGGTTGGGTTTGGCTGCTGCATACCCAGGATCTAGAATAGTGCTAAGGACACTGTGGCTTTCAACAAATATTTCTTGAGTGAATGAATGAATGAATGAGGGCTTACTGGAGATTCTTGTTGGATATTGAAGGAAGAGTTACTCAAGAGTATTTGCTTATCTTCAGAGGGGGGAGGCCATGTGGAGAGAGGGGAAGCCAGGCAGAAGGTTTAAAGGACCTGCATTCTAGACCTTCTCTCGTTGCAAGTCCTGGAGGAGCGGCCAATCTTTGGAAAAACTAGGATGGAAACATAACATTTTGAACAGACTGCTAGAGAGCATCTAGATTAATTTTGTCATTTACAAACCAAATGCAAGGCATTAATCTTGCCTGGATCATAGTTTTTAAAAAGAAAGAAAGAAAAGAAAAACAGCTCTAAAAGAGATTTTGGAGATAATTGGGAAATTTGAAAATGAGCTAAATATTAGATACTATTAGGGATTTACTGTTAATTTCGCTCTGATAATGGTACTCGGGTTAAGCAGAATACTCCTATTCCTTGGGGACAAGTGTTGAAGTGTTTAGGCGGGAAGTATCATAATGTCTGCAGCCGGTCTGCAACTGCCTCCCGGGAGTGGGTACCACTCACTCAAATGATGACCCTTCCCCTTTGCCCCCTGCAATCAGGCCCCTCCCCCCAATGCCTAACGGTGTTCTGAGCCCATTTCCACCCAGAAGAGCAGGCCCTTTAGTGGGAGAAGGTGGCCTTGTGTGTGACTACGGTGGTGAAACCAGGACTTGCTGTCAACACTCTGTGTTTTCACTTGGGTCCTGGATTGGGATGTTGGTTTGAAAGTGGTTTTGGTTCTCTTGATGGCCAGCCTGAAGCTGTGGCTGCTCAGCACCCTGCCAGTCCCCCTGTGCTTGGCCCTTTCCCTCATGGTAAATTCAACTCCTTTGGTCTCTTTTTCTTTACTACCCCCAATAAATAACCAATTAGTCGATACAGCTCAAGCCGTGGCCGCTGAGCCTGCGCGTCCGGAGCCTGTGCTCCGCAACGGGAGGGGCCACAACAGTGAGAGGCCCGCATACCACAAAAAAAAAAAAGGCAAAAATTTGAGTGGCAAAAGAATCTCGAATGAGACTCTTGAGATTGGATTCCCAGTTCTCAAACTTCGGCCTCCCTCCTGGCAAAAGTTTGGCAGTCTTCACTGGAACTGATTGCTTTTTTCTTTTCCATTTCAAAAAGCCTGCCACTCAAGGCGGGAAGAGAAAAACCACTGTCAGTCACCCACGGGAGGCGGAGCCTGCTTCCAGCTGCAACCAGTGGAAAGTTACCCGATTTTGTTTTTCTCTGTTTGCAAAGCCCCGTTTTGCAGCCTGTATCTGAGTACAAACATTAGGGATTTCAGACATTCTAAGCTGAACTTCAACCTTGCAGGATTCAAATCTATCTTATCTTAAAAGAATGCATCCCCTATAATTAAAAAAAAAAAAAAAAAAAAAAGTCATTTTAAAGCAGCCGAGGCAGGTGTTCTGTGATTTGCTGGAAGAAGTTTGTTAAGGATTATAAATAGGGCAAGATTTACCCTTTCTCTGAAATTCAAAATCCTTGCAAGTACCGTGGCTGGGAATTTAAAGGAAGTCATCTGAAAGTTGAACATTTGTCTACACCGTGGTTTTCCTAATGAAAGGGAAACTGTCTCGGCAAAAACGCGTCAACTTTCAGAGACCGAGCAAAGCTGGTGAAAGCGACCCGGAGGTTCATGCGGTGAGGCCTGGGAGTGGGGGGGAACCTGTCCTGCTGTTTGAAAGAATATCTATATTGGGGACTTGGGACTCTGTGTCACAGAAAAGGTGAAAAACCAACAGTAGTTCTGAAAAGAAATACGGTTGCTGCAACCAGGAGTAGAAGATTTAAAAGTACAAAGCAAGTTATCACAGGCAGGACCAGTGAGGCGTCAGGGTGACACCAGAGCCATTGAACAGAGCTGGAGCCGGGCGACCTCCCCAGGACCCACGCCAATGTTTTTTTCCCACTTCAGGATGAACATTTGGGCTTTTAGCATATGAACGTGCCAGCCTTCACGAGGCCAGGGCCAATTCCTCAGCCCTCCCGGAGCACCGTGGTCTTTTCTAGGGACAAGTTCTCAGTTTGATCTCAGGTGGCTGGAGCGAAGGGACCAGAAACAGGACCAAAAATAGGGGCAAACTTGGGACTCATTTCTTGAGATCCGTTCTTAGCAAAGAAGAAGAAAAGCCAGGGCATATTTTGCTTTCCCTTGCAATTCTGTGCAGGGCAAAATGGCAACATACCCACTAGTTAAGGCTGCCTCTTCTCCTCAGAGGGTCATGAGCTTCGACCGGGATAAACGCCATCTGAAGCGAGGACTGGTTCTTACTAGAGAGGGTAACAGATAGCTTCTTTTCAAAGCGTAAGAAGCGTTCTTCTCTTTTGCGGAAGAAGGCAAAACAGCCAAGTGGCCTGAGGAGGAAAAGAAATGATCAGAATCATTAAAAATAATAGCAGCTGACAGACTACATTTAGGACCAGGGGCAGCCTCCAATGGTGGTGGTTGTTATTGCCTTCGTATGTCTCTCTCTTTCTATCTGTCTTTCTTCTTTTTAACCAGAATGTAAACTCCGTTTGTCTCACTCACCATTGTAATACCAGGGCTGAGCAGATAAGGAGGAGCTTAATAAATCATTGTTGGTGCGAACAAGTAAGTAGATTGTAACTACGTCAGAAACGATTGGTTCAAGAGGAGCATGAGATGGGCTTCCAAATATCGGTCAAGAGCTCGAAGTAGGATGAGCCAAGGATATATTTAATAGGTTCCTATGATCAGGTGACTTTTCTGGGTCTAGAAATCTGAGGAGGTGACAGTGTAATAAACTGCAGTCTTCCTGTGAAGAAAGAGTTAAACAGGTTTAAACCTGGGTTTCTGAGGGAAATACTGTGTTCAGCAGGGGCAAGGGCCTCCATTTCTGCCACAGGAGAGGGACGCAGGCCTTCCAGTCCTGCTTAGTGAGCTTGACCAAAGGTGACAAGGACTAAGGGCTAAGGTCGTGCCCTCCCTCCCTCCAAATCGATACTTTAATGTGACTTATCAGAAGGAGAAAGAACTGTTTACTTTAAAACCCCGGATCCCATAAAGGGAGCGGGGAAAGGCCTAAACCCTACAGAAGCTCAGGGCTGGCGCCCATGGCCACCCCCATACAGCCAGAAGCGGGGAGAAGAGAAGGCACCATCCCACTGGCAGAGAAGGGTCCCTGGGCCCAGAGAAGACACGAGGCGACTGGAAGGTAGGTGCCTCCCCACACATTCCAGCATCTTCCAACTCCCCTGTGTGATTTAGCCTGTTCCTCTGGGGGGGCCACTCACTTTGAGAAGTGAGGGTGAGCTGCCACCCAGGTGTTTAAAAAGACCCTAGAGCACCTAAGCAACGTGACATGTTACACACACCACATCTGAATCTGTCTCCCGTGATTATTCTGTTTCTTCAGAGAGCCTAAGAAAACTGGAGACTTTCCTAAAGATGCTTCTCCCCCCAGTGGAGGGAAAGGATAAAGCTAAGGAGCGGGGAGGAGTCTAGGGCCTGGAGGTGGCATGGCCTTTTATTTTCTGGCCTTGGAGTGGCTGTATATGAAGCCATTTCCTGTTTTATGATGGTCTGATTTAACAATAACACCAAGGCGGTCAACCAAGATTCCACCTGAAGGATACCTGGAATTAGGAGGTTTGTTTGACCAGAAGTTCTTCCCTTCCCCCTGTTTCAGGGCAAGCACAACCGCAGGGCTCCTTACATTTTGTTCAACTTCTAAAACTCCAACATTGGAGCTCTTCCTCTGTCCAACCGGTATTGTTCCCTGGACAGCACTGGAAATAGCTGGACCCCTGCATAGAAATGAAACTGGTTCCTAGGAATCCCCAGGCCTCAGCAGTTCTCTTTGAAAAGAGTCTATGGAGACCTCAACTTGGCTGAGAATTTGCCCCCTGATCCCCTCTCACCTCTGGTTGGTGATTAACGGGCATAATAGACACATGCATAAACTTTCCCGATTTCCCCTCTAGATGGATTTCAATGAGAAAAGAAATGCTTCCTTGCTCCCTATGGAAAAGAACATTCTATTTTAAAATTTCCATGTGCTTTCAAAATGACAAGACTCAGGCATATGCTACTGACTTCTTTTGTCTTCTAGACTATAATAGTCTAAAAGAATCAAATTGATGTCTTTAACACATCTATGTGAAATGACAGGAAATGTGGATTTGGAATTAAGAAAAAGCACCTCCATTTATCATTTGCTTTTTCAGAATCTTTCTTAGGTGCTGAAGGGTTAGGTTTGCAGCAAAGTGACACTTCACGGTCCTCAAGGCGCTCTTTTCTCGGCCCTCTGGAGTTGGCCCTAGAATTTTTCCAGACCCTGGGAAATAAAATGTGAAAGCAAAGACAGGCTGCTAGTGGCCATATATGACCTGAGAAAGCATAGGGAGTTTTGTGATATTCCTGGGACTTGTGAATCTCAGACATCTTACCGGGAGGTGTGATGCACGCAGAATACTTACAGGTTGGTGAATTCGCTGGAGGATTAGGCTTTGTAAAGGCTTTCTTCTCAGTGAACTCCCCCTTCCTGCCCCCTCCCCATTTAGGAAAAGAAACACCCAACTTTAAAAAGAGTAAATCCAGCCTTGCCTGGTTTTCATACCCACGAACTCAATGGGAAAACTGCAATCTGAATTGACCACAGCAGCTAGAAATGTCTAGAGATTCTGTCCAGGTTGGGAAGGTGAGGGAAGGGAGCCTGGGACACTGCACAGAAGTTTCATTTTAATAAACAGCCATTTAGGAATGCCTGGTACTCAACCTCTCTCAGCAAGTAAGGCTCAAAGAGAGATAGTGGGAGATTTGTGTAGCTGAGATCAGAGGAGAGAAATTAAACAGGATCTCCCAAGGCCTTTTCCAGCTGTGGAAAACTGCTGGCATTTGGACACATCACCCTGAATTAATTTCCAACCTCTTTGCCTTTAAGGATTAATTTTTTCACAGGAAATAACAGGTGTAATTATTTCCCAACCAGCTTATAAACTTTCTGAGTTTTTTTTATTAGCTGGAGCTATTTAAAGTTCAGTTGTTAAATCTGAAAATATGAAAGATAGTTTTAAACCTGCAGAATGAGAAGTGACTATTTAAATTTTTAAAATTATATCCAAGTAGATCCTGGCATTAACCACTTCCAATTTTTTTTTATTAGTGACATATTATTGGATGGCATTTGAAAAAAATGAAAACATTCTACTTGCCCATTTAAACTGCTTTGCAAGTTGACAGAATTCAACCTCTCCTGTAGAAACCATCAAAGAAGTAATAAAAGATGATGGCTGTTATATTTTTTAATTGTTCACAAGTCCGAGAACACAATAGGCGCTCAATAAATGTGTTTGATTGATGCCATAATACCATAAAATAATTGCACTGCCTAGTAAAGCATTTTGCTAATAATTTGCTAGGAAATTAAGCCTGTGGCCCATCTCTCAGCCCAGCGCTAACTTTTCAAGCTTGTTGACAAGCAGAGTAGGAACAGGGTAAATTCTAACCTCCCAGTTTCAGAAGAATGTTTTGCAAGAAGGAATTTTTATTAGGAAATCCACACCAAAAAAAAAAACTTCTTAAAAATGTTTACATTCTAATTATTTTTCTCATTACAAAACTATTACATTAATTATAGAATGAATAAATGCAGAGAAGCAAAAGGAGAAAACAAAAAACAAAACCATAATTCCATGGTTAACAGTTGATGTTTTTGCCCTGGGCATGTATGCCTTTTTTCACAGAAAGGGGCTCATACCGTGGATATAGTTTTGTAAACTACTTCTTCATTCAATGACATCTCTGGAATCTCTTTCCAAGTCAATAACCATTTTTCTACAACATCACCTTAAATGACTGGGGTGGACCATAAATATATCACACTTCTCCTATAATTGGACATTTAAGTTGTTTGCAATTTTTACTCTTATAAACAATGCCTCTCTGGACAACCTCATAGGTAAACCTTTCTGCAAATGGGTAGAAAAGAAAATCTTTTCTACAAATTCAAGGACTTTTTCCTTGCCATGAATTTCCTGGACCAAAGAAACAGAGGTTTATTTGGAGGAGGATTTTGGTAAGATTCACCATTAACACATTAACTACCTCCTCTCTTTTCTCTTTCCTTCTTTCCCCTGTTTACTCTTCCTTCCCTTTTCTGTCTTTTGCAGGTTAACGAAAGCTTCAGGCTTTCAAGGCATACAAGGCCCATGCGGAGAAGTGCAGGAGGGCTCAGACATTGCTATGAGGTTCTGAAGTGAAATGACCTCAGGGGCTTGACCGATAGAGAGCTCTCCAAGCGTGTCCTGCCAGGACCTTTGTCACTAGTGAATTGATCACCTCCCGATGATTCTTTCCAACCGAGTTAAGAGATTTCTGGAGCCTCTCGCCATGGTCAGAACAACCCTGGAGTGACCAAGAACGGGGGCTTTCTGTTCTAGTGCCTCGGGCAGAGACAAAGCAGATGAGCCCGGCTAAGCTGTTAGGAGGCGCTGCAGGGAAGGGAAGAACCAGGGATGGTTAATCACACGAGTGTGTCCCCTGCGGCTGCACCCAGCGTGCCAGGGGTTTGCGGTAGCAAAGGGGGCCAGCTGGAGCTCTAGAGTTGGTATTCGGTGTGAGTCTTGGCAAATGCCCGGGGGAAAGCTCCCCCTGAAGACAGCAGGTCTAAGAGTGAGCCAGGTGGCGCTTTCCTGCCACCTTGCACCCTGAAAAGGCGAGCCAGGGTCACAGACAGGAACCGAAGGAGGTCAGTCGCTTCGTAGGAAGATGAGCAATCAGCACAGTGAAAAAGGAAAGAAAGAGAGAAAGAAAAGGCTGATGTTGTTCACCTAAAATGAATATGCTGGATACCTCGATAAAACTGGGAAGAGAAAAAGAGGCGGGGATCAACACTTCCCATCCCGTGGAAGCTGAGTGGCTTCCGTGGGGTGCTCTCAACCGCACGGTCCAGGTCGAAGAGGGTTGTTTCACGGTCTGCCTGTGAATAAGGGACATTTTTACCGAACTAGAGGCAGAAGGGTTGATTTTCAAGTTAAGGATGGGCCCATTTCCTGGCCGAAGCAATGCTCTGGCTAACACCTCAGTTATCTTGGGGCAAGAGTAAACTGGCCTCCATCCGTCTCCGTTTCCAGCATTTGGGGGACAAGAAAGGCTTAGATAAAATGCTTTATTGCCTCTCCTGCTTCACTGTGGGCAGGAGCTCATACATCAGGCGGAAACCCTTTATTTTTTTTTAAACAGGAAATCAGGTAAACCAGAAGGGATTTATTCACAGGAGGCTCCCTTTTGCTAGAAAAGCAGTATTATGAACAAAAAAAATGGACTCGTTCCCCTCTCTCCATTTTCCTCCTGTCCTTTGCCCTTCTCACCTACCACCCGCTACTGTAGTGGGAAACCGCCGCGGTGAATAAGATGTGACATCTGAGCCCCGTTGGATGCCTCTGTATCCAACAGCTGTTACTGAGAGTGGCTTACAGCTGGTCTAAATGGTAGGTTCCCGTGCAAAATAATTGTTCTTAGACTGCAGAATTGACCACAGTTACTGATGAGGGGTTGGGATAGATGGTGAGGAGAGAGTCAGCAAGGATCGATGAGTCCAGTCATGGCATTACAGTTAATAACGTGGTCTTCCACTAAGTATTTGTTTCCTGAAATGGATCCCCTCTGGGGATTCTTTCTCCCTTAGCCCTTTTAGACTTGTCCTTCATTTCCAGAGGAAGTCTTCCTTCCTCTTGTTGGGAGGACATTGTGGGTGGTAGCAGACCACAAGGCAGTGGGTCCCTTTATTAGCCTGGCTCTTCCAGAGCACAGAAGTCCGACATCTTTGTTTCTGTCCATCGCTCCAGGTGCTTCCGACCCGTTATCCCTCTTTTTCTTTGCTCAGGTCTCTCTGTGGAGCTGGCGAGGCTCTCTGATGGTGTTCAGTGGCTATGGTGGAATGTGCAGGTGAAATTATCACTTTCACGGCTACCGATTTTCCTTAACAGAGCTGTGGAGTGTGACAATGGTGTTTGTGTCCAAACCATCAAACGCCATTATCACACTAAATAGCTACTGTTAGGCCATCCTTCCGTTCACTAAATGCCTTGACATCTGTTTGGTAGGGGCAAGAAGGCTCATCTTATAGCAGTGCTCCCAGTCCTGTGTGATTACCGAGGAAATTCTGGTCCTTTTGTGCTCATAACCAATATGTCATCTGAATGTTGCCTCTCACATATGCTGTTGTTAAATAATTTAGCTGATGATGAATTTTCTTGTCTTCCTGAGTCAATAAAAAGATTGCAGCGTCCCCCAGAGCGCCCAGCACAAGGCTAGGCATGTGGTAATTGTTCAACCCATGCTTACTGAATTGAAATGAATAGTTAGGAAAATGGTAGATGTGGAAAACTAAAACCGGTTTATATCTAGGTTTCGTAAAACCCATGCTTATAGGTAAAAAATCATGTGGGTCTTCTACTTGTCATCATAAAAGGACAACTTTCTAATAAACTTATACATGGCCTAACTGACCTTTCAGAAATTCTAGAACATGTTTGATTTCTACGGATTTTAATCAATTACCAGGCTGATTACTGAATTTGTATACAAGGTCCTTCTTCCTTATGTTTCGATGAATTTCCATCAGGAAATTATACATGAACTGTGTGTGGGCTGTCATAGCAAATCCAAACATTTGAAACCCCATGTAGCTTCTGGGACACTTGGACCAGCCGGGTGGTCTGGTTTGAAACACATTCTTTCTCTGAGAGGTGTTTAAAGTAAGAAGTAGGTTCTGTTTATGCTGGGCTAAAACTTCTCTCCTGTGACTTGGCTACATGAACTGGTATATGTTTACTCAAAATGAAAGGACTGGAGGGACCATCAGAGGCCAGTTCCTTCAACCCCTCATTTATCAAATAAGTTATGCGTCGAGTGGCTACCATGCGCCAGGTGCTGCCCTAGGCACAGGGGATACTTTTAAGTTAAACGTGTCTGATATTTCCAGAAATGGGCGTCCACTGGCTCACGTTCTGTCTGGGACCATTCTGATTGTTCCAGTTACGTTTACTAGGGAATCAAACGAACAAAACTTTGCAAAATAATTCCAAGTCCCTTGCTGGAAAAGACCACGTGAGTGCAGTCCACACGCCTATGATACACGGTAAAGGTCCTGAGAAGCTTCCATCTGCAGAAGAGGAGGTCCACTCCTGCCTGGCCCGCGCCTCCTCCCCCTCCCATTTCCTCCCTCCTGGCATCAGCCACGCTCAAGAGGAGACCCAGCCCCCCCCGAAATAATTAATCCACTGACATTCCTTTCTTGTGTTTTTCTGGAGTGCATGCTAATGGAAGGAGAGTTGATAGAGGGTTCTACTGTTACACAAAGCACACCCATGCACACTGTTTCACCTGACCCAGAAAATGCAGGGCAGAGATGCCCGGATCGGGGCTCCTTCCACAGACAGCAAACTAAGAATGGTCTGGTCATGCCAACCACAACTGAACGTGGGTCTCCTACATCTAAGGTTCTATCCTTTAGCTGGATCCTTCCCTGGCCTGGTTATTCCACAGAACCTCATGCTTCACGACTGAGGCTGCGTAGAAACTGGGTTAATCATACCAGAATTGGATCAATATCCTCAGGCCCCCATCGGCTTTGTCAAGGGATCCTGAGGGAAGTGTGTAGAATAGGAGAGGAAAGAGTCATAGGATAATCTTTCCCTGGGAGTACTCAATGCAGGGAAAGCCAAATACCGTGAAACCCTGTAACGGTGAACTGAAAGAGAAGGGAGGGGAAGGAACATCTAAGCAGTAGCTTGGAAGCAGGAAGGGAGTGGCCAAACTATCCAGACACGGACCAGCCAACGTAGTGACCCAGCCAACTGCTGCAGCAGAGCCTCAGGCTCTGAATCATTCCCAGGCTCAGCGACAACTCAAGGATGGCCTCACGCATTCCTCCTCCTCCCGCCCACTCACCCTGAGATTTTGCTCAGATGGAATTAAACAGGGAGCCGGAAAAAAGGGCGTTCTTATCTTTTCTACTAGGCTGACTCACATAACAGCTTATTACGATTCCTGCCTGGGTCCCGTGCTGCATTCAGGGTTAGGGACCCGTTCTTTCTGCAGATCTACATGTAAGGAACACACATTGTGAAGCCGCGTCTACCAGGCCCACCGCTCCAATCTCTGATCACGGCATCCTTCGCCAGCCCAGCTTGCATCTCTCCAGCTCCCCCTGGGATTATTACTGCGGGTGGTCTGCAGTAAGCAGACATTCGGTGACTCCGAATGTTGTTTGCAAGATGAAAGCGTTCACTAGGAAGTGTTGTTAAAATCACATGCAAGCTGGGAGGCAGCAGAGAACCTAGGCAGCCACGTTAAGATGTTTTCTTCCGCTCGAGACAGGCCTTACTTTGTGACCCGTGCCAGTGAGGACCTGTGAATCCTTTCGCCTTAGAACAGTGCGTACCTTGAATGTGACAGTTGTCACCCAGGGCCTGTCCAGTGTTCCATCCAGCCCCAAAGGAGGTTCTGTGAAACAGCATCGCAGTTTCATATGTACATGGCTAGTCTACGCATTTTTCCTGGACGCTTCTTAAATCTGTGTTTCCTTCTTGGTATACTTCCTTGAATCAGAAGACAGTAGACTGTTAGAGCTGGAAGCCAGTTTCCTCTTTGTTCCGATGAGGAAACTGAAGCCTAAAAAGGTTAAGGAACATGCCCAAGGCTGTGCCATCAGTCTGCGCCCAAGGTGGACCCAGGCCTCGCCATTTCATCCCGGTGGTGGTCTGTTGAGCGTCACCCGCAAAGAGTGGGCACAAAAGGAAGTCAAACAGTGCTTGCTGACTGAGTGACTAGATGCCACGTAAAGTCCCCTGCCCTTTTGTTCATCTGAGAAGTGTCTCCTTCAGGTTTCAAGGGGACACTCCCTAATTTGGTATTCTAGACTTTGGTGGGTGGGTCCGTGATTATATGCTCTCCTTTCCCCTGCGTCATCCACCATCCACTGGACAGATATGGGTTGTGTGATGACTCTGGGTCTGGTGTTGTCCTGGGCTCTGGGGACACAAAGGAGGAGACCAGGTCCCCTCCCCAGTTGCTCTCAGTCCAGGAGTTGGATAGTCACCTAAACAACGACATTGAGGCCTCGGGGCTGTAGATGGCATCACAGAGCCACAGGGTGCCCACAGACTTTAATTATGCCCTTTATTTCTTTTCAGATGAAGAAACACTGAATCTTTGAGTAATCTTTTTTTATTACTGTTGAGAAAATAATCGCTCTTGTTTATTTTGATGATTCAGTTGCCAGCAGGTTGTAGATTAAGGGCACTTTGTTGAATTGGGGGGCAATGCTGTAACGGGAAGATCTCGCAGCTTTTCCTTGGCCACTTGCGGGCATCATGTGCGGCATGGGATCTGTGGAGGGGCCTTAGGAGGAGTTAGGGGCTGGATTAGAATGCTTTTCAGGTATGTGTGTGAAGAATTGTTCTTTTTCACAGGCGCTAGGGAAGCTGTGAACTGGTTCTTTCACAATGCAGGATGGGTTCACGTCACAGCACCCCGTCATTAGGCCCTTTCCTCCCTTCCTGCCTCTTTCCCTACCATGAAAAGCCAACCCCAGAGCCACCAGTTGGATGCCTTACTGCCCCTCTGTTTCCCCTCCCGTGGGACAGGCTCAAGGAAGCCCTTGGGTGCAAAGCCATGGCAGGAGCCCCCAGGGCCTGTGGGGAGGTAGAAGGAGTCCCCAGGGCCTGTGGGGACATCTACTTTCTTTAATATTCAAGTTTCCTTCCAAGCTTTCCGAAGGAAAAGGAAGGGTTTCAAGCCACATACAAGTTCACCGAAATGTAGTTGGCTAATGAAGATTCATTCCAAAGGGTCTGGTCATAGGATAACCTGATTTAGAAAGCAGGCCACCATATGTGTTCCGCAAAGAAGGTTTACGTGATGCAAATTTATCACGTACTTAGAATATTTAAACACTGTGCGTAGGATACGCCAAGATGGGGAAGACATTCATTCAACCGACATTCAACCGTGTGTTCCTACTATGTGTCAGGTGTTAAGCTAGTCACTGAGAATTCAAAAATAAGATATTCTCCCCAGAATATAGTGTATAGAATACGCAGTGTAGTGAGGATGCAGGCAAATGAGTAAGGGCAGAGCTGAGCTGCAGATTCTTTGAAGTAGATACCGATAACACGGGGGCGGGAAGGAAGAAACGCCATCTGTGGTGTGAGAGAAAGGCATGAATAAGAATACGAGACAGCACTCTAGGTCTTCAGGCAGCCACTCAATTAAAGAGAAATTCAGTCGTGACCTTGACAAGTGAAGAGTAGATGTTTTCACCTCGATAGAGGTTGAGTTACCTTCAAGTTTCCAAAGCATTCCCCAGCAATTCCGTCCAGAGAGCAATGGAGCTACGAACCTGGAACGTATCTGGTGGGCAGTTCCCCTCTCAAAATTACAGCCGATTGTCTTTAATCGTTCTGAGATAATTTAGAAGTTTGAGTTTATTTGCAAAATAAATGTATTAAAAAAATACAGGGCTTCCCTGGTGGCGCAGTGGTTGCGCGTCCGCCTGCCGATGCAGGGGAACCGGGTTCGCGCCCCGGTCTGGGAGGATCCCACGTGCCGCGGAGCGGCTGGGCCCGTGAGCCACGGCCGCTGGGCCTGCGCGTCCGGAGCCTGTGCTCCGCAACGGGAGAGGCCGCAGCAGAGGGAGGCCCGCGTACCGCAAAAAAAAAAAAAAAAAAAAAATACAGCCAAACAGCTACAGAAAAAAGATCACCTTTTAAGCCAAAGAAGCACATTGTGCTATGTGGCCGGTGACTGGGGGAGAGGCGGGGTGTGTGAGTGCGCATGTGTGCTTGTGTGCGTGTGTTTGCACACGTATGTGAAGAATTTTAATTTCTCCAAAAAGCCAGGTGCAATGCCTTTTAAATCTTATTCAACTGGGACTTTTTCTTTCTTTCTGGAACCAGGGAAAAGCCAGTGCTATGATCTCCAACGAAAGCGCTCAAGTGAGCCTCCTCCTGTTCCCAGCGCTCTCAGCCCGGGGCCCCTCTCTTCTTGGGATACTGCCCCCTAGAGGTAGGATGTGCCCCTGCATATCACAACTGCAGTGGTTTGAAAGGATTTCAAGTGCATTATCCGAGTTTTCCAAATTCATTCATTAAGAGCTTCCCCTGACAGCAGAATCTAGCTTTAATTTTGATAAAGTAAGTTTTCAAAGGCCTGAGGGGGAGAGGGAGAGGAGTGGAGTAACTTGTTCTGTTGCGTGTCTGTTGACCCATTAAATATGCCAGACAAGGACTAATCTTGTTCCACCTGGAGAAAGTCTCTTCCTTTTCACTTTTCTGGCACATTTAGCCCAGTCAAGAACTAATTAAAGTCCTTCTCATTTCTTAAGGTTGCCCGTCTTCCGGGCAGCACGTCCTGTCTGGTTTCCCACGTGGCTCTCAATAGCGGCTGGATACAAAGAAGTGAGACATTCTCGTCCACCCTTTGGATGTGTGGCTACTGTATTTACGGTCCCTCTCCCTGCCCCCTAACAACCCGTGCCTGAGACTTTTCTGGTCCCTCCTCTGTCTCTGCATGAGCTCAGGCTCTCAGATGGGATCCTTTGCTCAGCAATTACAGCGAGTGATGTGCTGGGCTGCGTAAGACATGGAAAGGGCCCTGTATTCATCCCCGAGAAAGTGGCTACACATCACGACCCCAAAATGTGGGTGGTGTGTTAGGAAATTTTGATTGCAAGCAGCAGTTTTTTCTTAGATCATCTCAAGTGATTCATCCTTACAAATTTCACATCTTACAAATCCTTGCATATTTCTCAAGTACCCACTATGAGCAAGGCGCTGAGCTGGGGAGAGCTTTTTTGGAAGGGGCCTCATGGCAGGAAGGAGACAGGAATCACACGGGAGCCCCCAAACAGTCATACGGCAAGGCCTTGTGGAAAGCGGACAGGTAGTCAGGATTCATGAGTACGCCAGGGACTGGGGTGTCTGGTCACTCCCCAGACCGTAGAAATAAATCAAGTCTCAGCCGTGATGGTGTTTCATTTGCTCCAACTTTCTGCTCTTCCTGCTGCCTTATCTGCCTCCATCCTTGCCTACAGCTCCCGCTCACCTGTAACTACTGCTGACTCATATGCTCTACCAACACTGGGCTCTCATGGCCCTGCTACTCCATGGCCTCTGCTTACCTGCCTCCTTGGGGTGTCTTTGCAGTTTCCTCATGTGCTATCAAGTGACTTCTCCCTCCCTGTTGTCTCCAGTTAGAAGCCCTGAGCCAGAGAACTGGTTATATTACCACTGGGGCAGCTTTCACTCCAAGCCAGGACATAGGCCATAGGCCATAGGTCAGGACATAGGTCAACCTTTGGGGCAGAAAAAAACCAAGGTCGTGTGTATGAGAAAGTCTAATGCGGAGAGTAATATGTAACCTTCACTCCGAGCAGGAGCTCTCCACTCTCCAGATGAAAAGGTAGGGGAAGAATTCTCAGGATAAAGGGATAGCATGTGTCAAGTCTTCAAGCGGGTGGAGTCTGGAACAGCCACAGAAGCCAAACCCAAGCAGTATGGCAGGAACATGGTGACCTGCAGGGGATGAGGCTGGAGAGGTGGGCAGGGGGCTGGCGTCAGGATATGGAGGGTAAACATAGGAGGAGGGAAGGCGTGAGTAGCCATGACTTTCACTGATGGGTCCTCAAGACCAGGGTTGACAGCTTACAGCCTGTGGGTCAAATCCAGACGGCCACCTGTTTTTGTGTGAACTAAGCATGGTTTTTGTATTTTTAAATTATTGGGGAAGAAAATCAAAAGAAGATTATTCCATGACATGTGAGATATATATGAAATTCAAATTTCAGTGCCCATACAGAAAGTTTTCTTGGAATTCATCAGCCATCCCCATTTGCCCACACTATCTCAGTTGAGCGCTGAAACTCTTAGATCCTGGAAAACCCCTACGTCCCAGGCAAGCTGGGGTGGCTGGTCACCTGGAACACAGCCAGTTTCATTCATTTACATACTGTCGAAGGCTGCTTTCAAGCTCCAGAGGCAGAGTGGAGTAGTTACGACAGAGGCCATATGGTCCACAAAGCCTAAAATATCTACTGTCTGGCCATTTATAGAAAATGTTTGCTGACCCCACCTCAAGATCAAGGAAGAGTGGATAATTTATCTGATAAAACAGGAGAATATGACTGATTGTTACTCTCATGAGAGTGTTGACCATGCCTCTTCACTTTCTCCACTGGGAGCCGATTCATTTTAGAAAAGCTAAATTAGATCATGTTACTTCCCTGTTCAAGATCTTTCAGTGGCTTCTCATTCCACTGGGAACAAAACCCAAGGATCCCATACCTCCCTCTCCGACAGACCTCATCCCCCTCCTCCTGCTCCTCCCCTTACTCATCCATGCCATGCCCGTCAGCGTGCTGATCCTCAAACATGCCAAGTGTGCTCCTGCCCCAGGACCTTTGCACTTGCTGTTCCCTCTATCCAGAAACTTTCTCCCAGACATATGCCTACCTCGCTCCTTCAGGTTATTCTTGTATCTATTCAAAGGTGTCCTTTCAGTGAAACCTTCCCCTCATTGTAGCACTCTTCACCTGACATCACTTGTTTCTTTTCTGTGTCCACACTGTGTCAGGCACGTGAGGACAGGGACCCTGCTATATCCCCAGCTCACACATGGTGGGTTTGTGATAAATATTTGTTGGATACATGAATGATTGGTAAAGCCAAGCATTGCATGCATGTCTCCAGGGACATGTCCCCACTTATTGGACCATGTAATTGCTAATCAATATTTCATTTTGGCCAATATCCGTCCGGTTACAATTATGCGGCTGCCTGTCTCTGTCATCCACTGGCCTCTTTTCCTGCCAAACACCTTGTCTTTAATCATCTGAACATCTGCTCTGTGGATATCTCATGCCAGATGCCAGCCTGAGATGTTGCCATTTCTCTTGCCCTAAGGATGGATGCATTAAATCCCAAGTCCAGGGACGGAATCAGGGTGATCCTTCAACCTCCTGAAACTGACAATGACATTTTACGCATAGATGCACTTTTCTAGGGTGAGGGTCCAGAACTGTCATCCGACCCTCGCGAGGGTCCTCGACCCTCAGTAGGCTGAGGAACTCTGATTTTAAGCAACAACAGTCCATCTGCCTAAATATACGCCAAGCTCTCCAGTCTGTGTTTCAGGCCCTCCTGTGAGGGCACCTCTGTTCTCCGATATCTTGTGATCGATGCCTGTGTTCTTAGTCCTCAGCTGGTTCCACTGGGATGTTCTCTTTGCATCTCTGGAGGGATCTGCCTTCTGCCTCGTTCTGAAACCGTGTGAAGAACCAGCCGGCTCCGCCGAGGCTCTTGGGCCCCCCCTAGTGGCTGCTCCACGGGGGCCGTCTCCCTCCAGGCAGTGAAAAGTTCTGCGCTGAGCCACGCACACCGCGTCGTGGACCAGAGAAACTCTTCTGAGGAGAGCTGCTGGCCAGGCTCTGGCAGAATGTTCTACTTCAAGGCTCTTGTTCACGAACATACTCTGTCAAGTACCTGTGCTGCGAGATTCATGTCCTACCAAGGTTCCCTGCCCATTTCCCAGTGTAACTGAGCGGAGGCCACGCAGCTGTGGAGGCAGAGACTCGGGTTCCTGATGGGGAGGTACTCCGAGGGCACCCAGGCGCGGTCCTTTCTAAGAGGAGCTTGCCGGGGGGACCCTAGACTACTTACTGTGTATCCGTAAATGGCATAAATATATGCATATAGTTATACGAACTGTGGCGATTCTCTTAAGCTATTATGCAATACAGATAAAAGGATAAAAATAGAAGAGACTAAAGTTATTTGGTGAAACATCTTGTAAGCCCCCTGAAAAGTTCAGTGTTGACTAGCGCAGTGACCCACCCAGTGAGGTGTCTCTGTCTCAAAGACAGTAAACATGCCCAAGGCACTGAGGCCAGAGACACTGAAAGCCAGCTTGAGGGTAGTGACAGCGGGACCCCAGCAAAATGGGGGCAGGGGGCAACCAAGATGGTCTGGGGGTCTCTTCTGCATATCCCTTCTTTGCTTTGATATGCTTCCTGGAGGTTGCTAGGGCTCAGATAAGCGAGGGCTTTAGGGCTTAAAATGACTGTCCAGGGGATTGGAACTCTAGAGGTGAAATGGTGAGGACAGAGGGCAGGAGAGCAGAGCACAATCCCATTGGGTTCACTACATCCTCTGGGGTCGAGGTGGTTTTTCTTCCTTATCTCAAGCTCATCATTGCGAGGGAGGCTGGAGGAAGATGACTCATGGCCGCAGGACCGCATATAATTTAAACCCTCCTCCTGCTGCAGTGAAGGGTTTGATTTATTGGTTTCCTGTAACACAGACCTGGAAACAATAGCAAAGACCCTATCGATCTTCAAGACTGTATCACAAGGCGCTGTTAGCAAGATGTGTAAATACAGACATAAAGACAAAACAGGACACCCTCCTGGGAAGCTGCAGCAGTGCCAAGTGAATCAATAATCGAGGGCTATAGCTAGTGGGAAGCAGCCGCATAGCACAGGGAGATCAGCTCGGTGCTTTATGACCACCTAGAGGGGTGGGATAGGGAGGGTGGCAGGGAGCCGCAAGAGGGAGGGGATATGGGGACATATGTATACGTATAGCTGATTCACTTTGTTATAAAGCAGAAACTAACACACCGTTGCAAAGCAATTATACTCCAATAAAGATGTTAAAAAACAAAATAATCGAGGGCGAACTTTTCTGTGGTCTGTTGGTTCTGAGGAACAGCCGGACTACCTGCAAACAGCAGCTGCCTCTGTTGAATTTCATCCGCCAGGATTTTCCCACCTCAGCCCATGGCTACCCTCCCTGCTCTCCTTCCGGGTGGAGATGACCTGTATACAGGGGTGGTCCCTGCCCTGTAGAGCCCTGGGAAGAGCTGCCTCAAGAAGGAAGTCTCCGGATGCTAGAATGGAACAACCTCGTTTGGTTTCTGCCTTGCCCTTGTGTCCCCCCTCCCTCTCTGGGTCCCTTCAGGCTGCCTGTGACTTGCTTCTGAGCCTTTTAGAAGCGATGTCTTTCCGGTTCCCCGGTGCCCTCCCCTGCTTGTTGGCACAGAGATGCCTCAAATGGCAAGGCGCCCTCCTCTCTTCTCCTCCACCCCGACTCCTTCCTGGGCAAGCACTAGCCTCTCCGTATTCTAGCTGCTCAAGCTGCGTCTGTGCTGAGCCTTCAGTGACTTATACATCCACAAAAACAAGCCGGTCTCTGACCAATCAGCAAAGCCCCTGCCTCCATCATGCCCCCAGCCTGCTCCTCCTTTCTCCCTATTCAAAGGAAACCTCCTATGTTTTCAGGCAAATTCGCTTATTGTCACCCAGGGGTGCTCTTTTTCTGCTTGCTTCTGAACCCTGGCTCTTGAGATTCTCCCCATGGGGCTACCTTCCTTTCTTCTCTCTGTTCATCCATCACTTCTTTTTATGCCCTGCTCAAAATTCACTTCTTCCAGAAAGAAGGAGGATGAAAGAGGAACTGGTGGTTGGAAGGGCTATTGATCAAAGCTGTGCTTATCTAAAAACAGCAGGAAGATAATGCAGCTGGGCTTTTCAGCAATTCCTGGACTGTCTTTAGGCAGCAAATGCTCCTTGATGCTTGAAAGTGAGGGTTTTTAAGAGACGTGCAGCAACATTATTAAAACTTTGATTTGCTCACAGCCCCCTTAATAGAGGGACTGTATAGCCTGGGATCAATAAAACATTGTAAAATGACTTGAAAACTGAAGCCTGAAAAAAGTGCATGACATCAATCCACTGTATGACATGATTTCTTCGCATTTTCCTCTTTTCTGAATATCAATGATAAGGGAAAATATAGTTTATGTACAGTTGTAGGTCATTTTTAGGTGATGTTTTATTGTACGATTTTGGCCCTCGTGAACAGTAGAATGATTCATGAAGCTCATTCCTCTATTATGAGTGAGATATAATTATTTACAGATAAACAACTTCTCCAAGCTAAGAAGTATATAAAAGCTTGGAAGTTGTAATGATTCATATTTACTGAAAGCCACCCTAGGTCAGTTATTTTCATATGTAAATTAATTCTCCTATCTTTTCAAGTTAGGTATCATTACTCATTTTGTAACCAAGCTGGAACCTGGCTGTGTTCTCTGCCTCTTGTTTATAGAAAAACCTTAGCCTCCTAAGCCTTCCCTGAGCTCCAAAGAGCAAATTTAGTCAGAGAAGGGAAAAATGCAGAAACCAAGGAAAACAGTGAAGCAGGACAAAATAGGAGGTTAGCCATAAAACAAAGAATTTTAGTTCCTCTTCGCGGGCTATAATATTCTGAGCCATATCCTTGAGCTGTTTTGCAGATACTGAAATCCCCACCAGGTGGAGGAAATTAACTGCACGCTGACCTCAAGCACCTAGACCCCAGAGTGGCTGGAACCAGGAAGTTGATGATGTTGACTCTCGATGACCTCACCACCGACCAATCAAAAAAACGACCACGAGCTGAGCATGCACCCCACAACTCTCCCTCTATCTGTCTTTAAAAACCTTTCCCTGAAATCCAGGGAGTTCAGGTCTTTGGGCCTCTCACTGCCGTGGTCTCTCCCGTTGCGGAGCACAGGCTCCGGACGCGCAGGCTCAGCGGCCGTGGCTCACGGGCCCAGCCGCTCTGCGGCACGTGGGATCTTCCCGGACCGGGGCACGAACCCGTGTCCCCTGCATCGGCAGGCCCGCTCTCAACCACTGCGCCACCAGGGAAGCCCGAGTTCAGGTCTTTTGAGCATCAGCTGAGCTGCTCGTCCTCCTTGCTTGGCAACTGCAATAAACACTGCACTTTCCTTTATCACAACCCAGTGTCAGTAGATTGGCTTTACCACGGGAGGGTAAACTTGCGAAAGAACGCAAGTTTGATTCAGTGACAATTTATCAGATGAGGGAGTTGGGTTCAGGGAGATTAGGTCACTCCCAGCTCCTTTATTAACAAGTGGTATTGGAATAGGTTTGTAGCAATCAGCTTCTCATAAGAGATAAGAGCTCAACGGATGTGATGCAGATGGAGATGTTGACAAGGCTATTACATAGATGGGTTTGGAGTTCAGAGAGATAATTTGGGAATTGTCAGTGTATAAATATGCTTGGCTGTGACACTCCTCACTTTCACAGCTGACCCGCTGCACAACTCAAGGGGGCAACAGTCCCATTTCTCCTGTGTGAAAGACAAGGACACAATTTGGGTTGAATTGTCCCTGCAAAAACTCATATGGTGAAGTCCTAACCCCCGAGGGCCTCAGAATGTGACCTGTGTTGGAGATAGGGCCTTTACAGAGGTAATCAAGTCAAAAAAAAGGTCATTAGGAAGGGTCCTGATCCAGTATGACTGGTGTCCCTATAATAAGAAGGGAAAATGTGGACCCAGACACGCACTTGGGGAGAACTCCACGTGAAGACTGGACCCGTGCTGCCACAGGCCAAGGAACTACCAGAAGCTAAGAAAGGGGCTGCAACAGAGCTTCCTCTATCACCGTGAGAGGGGGCACGGCCCTGCCAACACCTCGAGCTGGGACTTCCAGCCTCCAGAAGCATAAGACAATCAATTCCTGTTGTGTAAGCCACCCAGTCTGTGGTACTTTGTCACAGCGGCCCCAGGAAACTAATACAGACACCAAAGAAAGTATTGTGGACAACGTAACTCTGGGAAGCAACCGCTACCTTACCATTCATGTAGAGGTAGACGGAGAAAGAGGAAGGGATGGGCCGGAGAGGAAGATGGAGGTGAGACATCCCATCAGAATTGCTTCTGGTGCTAAAATGAAAGTTTGCGTCCCTAAGAAGCTGACAGACTGGTTTTTCTTAGTATCTGATAAAGAACATGTAATGTTTGAAAAAATCCTCTGAGATGATTTCTACCTTGGTCCATGTGGGCCTCTCATAAAAAATAGAATTTTTAAAATTCTTGATCCTGTGGTACCATTTGCTGTTTAAATATTTGTTCACTGCATCTGTCAAGTTGAAGTCTGGGCTCACATGACCACACAGATGAACCTGGCGGTCCATCTTGCCTCTCAGCTCTTATAGAACAGTTTAGAACAAGCCAGTTCTCGGAGGATTTCAGAGCTGCTACAGCAGATAGTTGGAAAACATACCCTTTGCTGGAAGGCAGAAGAGGGTTTTGTGTCTCTTTGATTTTTTAGAACTATTTAAGCCCAAGTGGCGTCTGCAGATCTAAATGGGGGAGAAATGCCCGTCTGTTCACTTTTGCACACACTGGGCCAGCAGAGCAGAGCATACACAAAGGAAGCAAGCCAGGACCGGGCCGAGGCCAGCTCCTCCCATCTGCAAACAGTTGAACACATGCCCGACACACACACAAAACAGGATGTATATTTAGAAAAGAGAACACTTAATAATTAGAAAATAATTGTTACTTCTTTTGGCATTCTTCTTAATAAGAATCTATTGAAACCCTTTGCTATTAGGAGGCTTATCAGAAGCATGGCTGGGGAGGCGCTGATACAACAAGATAATGTGAAATATTCACATGGGTCCCAAACCAGACCTCTCCAGAACAGGATGCCACTGGCAAGAAGTCCTTATCTCTCTGCCATCCTCATTAGTGATAAACCTGCTGTTGAAAACACCAGCCCATTTTAATGAGGTGTCCTTTCTTTTTGTCACCTGCCCTTCGCTTGGAGCCCTTTAGGAAACGGAGATGCTTGCATGCATATGACCACCCTGCAGGCATCAGGCACCAAATCTCCAGCTGGACCCACCAGGCTGTCCCAGCTCCATCCGGGGTTGAGTGTATGTTGTGTTTATAGACCTCCTAGCACCTCACACTTCCAGAGACAGACGGGAAAAACCACAGGAACTGGATGTGGTGCAAAGTGAGCTAGAACAATGGCAACGGGTGTGGGCATTTCTGAGACCCCAGAGAAACTCCTTTGGTGTAAAAGCTCGCGGCACACTCAGCCTGTTAGTTGACTGTGCGAGGAAAACTGCCATTCATCTCGGAACAGAAGGTCAGGGTTTGGGTGGCTGGACAGATGGCCAGACAGCCCCACAAAGGCCATCCCTGGGAGCGCTGGCTGTGACAAATCCCACTGTGGGCACCCCTTCTGTCCCTGGTCCTCCAGATGTTTATAAACAGATGAAATCAGATTCTGATCAACAATAAGGGCACTCTGAAAAATAAGCTAAGCATCTGTAAAAGGAGGCAGGGGCAGCTCCATCCAAGCCACCCTGTGGGCTGCCTGCAAAATGCCAAATCTGGGAGAAAACCCTTTCCTTTCCACTGTCTCTCCAAGTCCAAATTCAAAGCCAGCTCGGGGTGGGCGGGGGGAGGAGGCTTACAGGATGACTTTGACTTTTCATTTTGTACCTTTCCATAATTTTTTTGAACACTTGTGTTGATTTTTTTTTTTTTTTTTTTTTTTTTTTGTGGTATGCGGGCCTCCCTCTGTTGTGGCCTCTCCCGTTGCGGAGCACAGGCTCCGGACGCGCAGGCTCAGCGGCCATGGCTCACTGGCCCAGCCGCTCCGCGGCACGTGGGATCTTCCCGGACCGGGGCGCGAACCCGGTTCCCCTGCATCGGCAGGCGGACGCGCAACCACTGCGCCACCAGGGAAGCCCTGATATTTTTATAATTACAAATTATTACCAAAGAGAGGGTCTTTGGTCACACCCACACTGATGTATATACACTAATTTCAATCAAAATGTGCCCTGCGCTTTGTTCTTATGGAACTTTCTAGAGCTCCACTGCCAAATACATCTGCAGGATCTCTGCAGGGAAAGCAGGCTACAGGCTGCCTCATAGAAAAAAATGAGCATTTTGTCATCTGTAGCTGGGGGAGTCATTTCAGAAGAAAAGCTGGAGATGACAGATTTTCTGAAAGGATGAGCTGTGAGTAGCTGAAGAGTTTTCTCCTTCAAATCTCTTTTCAAAACAAAAATCGCATCTATGTCCTCTTTTTTATCTAAACCCCATGCCCGTGGAGAGCAGTATGCTCAAGCGGAAGCAGCCAGGAGTCTCCTGTGGAAGCCTGCTGCCTGGGAGGGGCTGCACACGGTGACCACCCCGTACTGTGAGCGCTGCTGCCCTGTTTCTCTTTGTCTCCAAGTTGCTCCCTCCCGGAACTGAAGCAGCTGGATGCCTCCTCCCGCCGACTGCTATTTGAACTCTAGGCCGAGTCACTCCCCTCAACATTTCAGGCCCTTCCTCCCTGTGATCTAGACACCCCTCCTAAGCGTGGTCCCAGGCCAGTACGCAGATCCCCTGGGAGTGTGACGGAAATGCGGAGTCTCAGGCCCCACCCCAGACCCACCGAATCAGAGCCTGCATTTTCACAAGATCCCAGGGGGTTTGTGTCCACTTTCAGTTTGAGGAGCCCCCTCAGAGGAGGCCTAATAATCCTCCCTGGTCAGGGAGTAGTTGAAGCATCTTTAAAAACAACCAGCTATCTGAAAAGGCTACATCCTGTAGGTTTCCTCCTTTGTTCCCTTCTGGAAAAAAGCAAAACTATGGAGACAGTAAAACAACCGGTGGCTACCAGGAGTTGGGTGTCCGGGGAAGGAGGGAGAAATCGGTGGAACACAGGGGATTTTTAGGGCAGCAAAACGACCGTGGGTGATGCTGTGGTGGTGGATCCATGTCACTGTATGTGTGCCAAAACCCAGAGTGTGTGAGCACAAAGAGTGGGCTGAAATGTAAACTATGGGCTTTAATGAATCATAACGTGTCAATACTGGCTCCTCAGTGATAAGAAATGTATCACACTAACGTAAGATGCTAAAACAATAGGGGGAAATGTGCAATGGCCGTAAGGGGCCATATGGGAACTCTGTACTTTCCACTCATTTTTTGGTACACGTAAAAGTGCTCTAAAAAATAGTCTATTACTTAGACAATAACAACAGCACACTGCTGGGGCTTGAGATGTTCTTATAGTGTGGGGTGCGTGAAGCAGTCGCTGAGCTGTCCTTCCAGCGTTTCCTCTTGCCCAACGTGCACTGCTGTGGCCATTCTGCCCCACAGCTGGGCAGGACCCAGACTGGTAGGAAGGAGACCCCTTTGGAATAGGCGGGTGGGACCAGGACCCTGTGAGCTTATGTGTCCCAGCCAGGATTTGCACGCAGCTTCCAGAGTAATCCTACATGGGGCAGCCCTAGGTTTAGGGAGCTTGGATTTAGAGAGCAAAGTAGGAAGTGGATCAAACTGGAAGTAGTGCTTATAAGAATAGGGAAAAACACACAGATGCAAATATTCTGTGCTCCGGGAGACGTATTAGGAAATTACTAATCCTGGAGGAATGTGAAATAGGGCACAAATTCTAAAGAGAAGTGTCTGTGCTAATACATGCATCTTACACTTTTTGTCTAAAGATGAATTTAATTAAACAGAACATTCTAACCAGATACGTGAGTAATGATGGGAAGTGGCCTGACGTTTCAGAAGCCCTCCTCCAGCTACAAGAGCATAATCGACTCTAGTGCGACGGATAGACCCAATGACGGAATTCACGTTTTCTGTTGATATAGTAGCTGGATGTCCAGAAATTCTGAGGTTAGGAATGGGGGTGGGGAAGACTGGGGCTGTGGACATACCCTGCTCAGGACCAAGTCCGTAAGGAGACAGCCACGTGCAAATACACAAACAGACACATAATGTGAGGTTGGTACAAAGGCTAACGGTATAGACAAAGATGGACTTCTTTGAGACTGACAATGGATTCAGTCTCTCCATAAGCCTGCTCACAAATCCTGCTCCGAAATCATCTCAGTGAAGACAGCAGGTGACGGCTTTGGAAGCAGCTCGGAGTACAGGCAGCTGGGAATAAGGAGTGTCACGCTGCTCTCTGCAGGCTATGTGTTCCCTCCAGGGTGTTTTCAAATTTCTACCCACAAGGCTGTGTGCTGCCAGCCGGTGACCATTAGTTAACAGGAGATGTTAGGTTTTCTTTTCTGCTGGGGTCCCAGATGCCGTCTTCTTCACGGTTGTGCAGTTTGGCTGAATTTTGCTTTTCCCGATGCTTGGCTTCTTCTGTTTCTGGCTGTTGTTTTGAAGTGACTTCAGCCCCAGCATTTTACAATACTTGTTACACTGGTGTAGCGCTTTAAACTGATCAATGAAGGTCATGGAACAGTTGCCTTTAAATCCTTTGTACCTGTGAGTTTGGGTGGAGGGAAACAATTTTTTTTTTTTTTTAAAACAGGACCCTTCACCACTATTAAAAGAAACGTTTCAGCGGGGAAACTAATGGTGTGTGAAAATGTCTTTATTCCTACTTCAGGCAAGAATGGCCAAATGGTTGACATAACTATTGATAGAAGAAACAAAACCTGTGGAATGAAGTAAAGGCAAAGACCAACTGGCATGCAGTGAAGACCAAAGATTATGATCAGACAAATGTTCTAGGGGGTGACAGTTCTGCTATGTCAGCATATTATAGTTTTTTTTTTCTTTTTTTTTTTTTTTTTTTTTAGTCATAGTGACTAGTGTTGGACCATCTCCATAAAAATTAGAAGATCTCTTGGTGATCTGAAAGCCATCCCATCCCATCCAGAGGTTCTGAATAAAGAAATATAGAACTTTGGGGCTGGAAGAAGTTGAGTTTAGACCCTTCCACTTATCATTGAAGGAGTTGAGGCTGAGAGGCTGTGCGGCCAGCCGAAGACAAAAAAGCAAGTGGGTGTGAGAGAAGAGACCAGGGTGCAGCCCTCTGAGTCTCCCTCCTACAGAAAGGCTCTCTCCCGTGACAGTGCATCCTCTCCTCAGGAGGAGAAGAATCTGGGCCTTTGTCTCTGGTAGGCTCCTGGAGGGACCCAGCTGACCTGCCTGGA
The DNA here is from genome assembly GCF_002837175.3 of Physeter macrocephalus. Classification (NCBI taxonomy): domain Eukaryota; kingdom Metazoa; phylum Chordata; class Mammalia; order Artiodactyla; family Physeteridae; genus Physeter; species Physeter macrocephalus. The sequence goes on from NC_041232.1 coordinate 71,905,819, forward strand.
GTGGTCTCAGGGGCTGTTCCTGTGGGCTGGGACATTTCATATTCAAATCATCAATGGCTGTGTTTTCACATCTCGATCGATCATGGGAGGTAAGTGTCCTCCTGAATGGACAAGTCCCCATACCCCCAAATCTCCAAAATCCAGCAAGAAAGTTGGTGAAGGGTTGCTGAGAGGATGACAATGAGGACGTGCAGACCAACCACCTAGATCAGCGCATGACGTACAGTGGATGCCATTCAGTTAATGCTGGCCAGGCTGTATTACAGTTGTCAAGGTTATAATTGGTGCAGCTGGTAGGCGCTTCCTGTGGAAGGGATGCTGAAGCTGAGATTGAAGGATATGGGATTTGCCTGGTAAAGAGGATACGCAGGGGTGTGGATGGCATAGGAGACCATCGACATAATTTTCAGGGCCCAGTGCAAAATGAAAACGTGGGTTCCTTGGGCAATAATTATTAGGGCTTTCAAGATGACAACAGCAGAACGTGCATTAAACGAAGCCCAGGCCCTTCTGAGTGTGGGGCCTTATGTGACCACACAGGCTGCCTGCCTAGGAAACTGGTTCCTGCTGGGTGTGAGTGAGTTCTGCTGCATTTGATTAATAGGGCCAAACGCTAATTGGCAAAAGGAGGTCTGCAGTGCTGGCATTGCGCTGAATCTGTAGCTAATATGATTCAAGAAATTGGGCCTCCTTCATTTGCTGATAGAAACCATAAAGGCCAACAGACCTGAATTGAATGAACGGGGACTAGTGCGCTTTTCCCTAGGAAACCCAAGCTGGGTTTTAGGCTGTTAAGGGCTTGAAAGATTTCTTTCATCTCTGAAGCCAAAGCATCAGTGAGCAGCTCCATCCTGACGTGTTTGTTACAAATCCAGCCTGCCCCTTCCTCCTCCTTGAAGGGAAACGGCTCTTCCCCCTCTCCCTGGGAGCCCACAGTACATTTTCTTGTGAAAAATGACTCCGTTTTTAAAAGCCAAACTCCCTCGTTGAAGAAAAAGTCAGCCCAAGACAGGTGTTGACTCTAGCAGGGTAGAAAGAAATGCCACTGCCAACCATGTCATCTTTACATTTCTGTTCTCCTGTAGGAGGTCACGAGAATGGCTGAAATAGCCTGCCTGCATTTCCTTGGTGCCTGAGCATGCCCCGGAGGGATGCGAGGCCACCTGGACCTGTGATTGTCAGAGGGAATGGAAAGCCTAATCCCATCCTCCTGCCAGGGAGGCCCCACTTGTCTCACACCGATTCCTGAGCTTCTCAAACTAGGATGATCAAAGGCAGCCTCCCTATGGAAGCACATTGGAAACAAGTCACGGTCATCTGTCTAAAGCTGCCTTGAGGCTTGTAAACATTCAGACAACACCTAGTCTCAGCAGAGAAGAATCACTAAGTCGCACTGCAACCTCCCAGAAAATTTGCTAATTGCTTCTTAAGCCCAGCCTGGCGGCCAAGTGTATAATGCTGCGTAACAAACAGTCCCTTACATAATGGTTCCCACCTTCTGAAATGGGAATGGCTGAGTTTGGGACAAAGGAGCAGGACCTCTGGGCAGCCCAGCTGGGTGGAGCCCAGATCTCTTCCGAGGAATCTAGCACCTTCTTTAGACTCCTCCAGGAAAGCCAGAGTAGGCAGCAGAGACTGGGGCCGATTTTACTACAGAAGGCCGCACGCAGACGGGGCAAGGCCCTAGAGTGAAGGCAGCTTTGCTCAGTCAAGGAGCCCCTGGCTTCCTTCAAGCCCCAGCTCAAGCGCATTTCTGTGGAGCCTCCCCCTCTCACACCATGAGAAGAAATCTCTCCAGCATCTTCCCTGTATCCTTGTGAGAACTACATCCACTTCTCAGAATTCAGCATATGCCTTCCCAGGCAATATGGAACATCCCTCCCCAGCTATCTCAGGTGTAGACTATTTTTGCTACCTAGCATCTGCAGAATTAAAAATCTTTCTCCTTTCTCAATTTGGTCTCTGTCTCCGCCAGGGCTGCTGGGCTTCTATTTGACCTCATTCTCTCAAACTCACAGCCATTGCTGCTGCCTGGGAAGAAAATAGGGCAACATCGTTTGTGATCCTAGATCAGTTAACCCAGAGTTTTTCCAAAGGACACAAGTTCAATTACACCAGGTGCTCGTACACCCAAGAAAGGAAAAATCCAGGCTCTCCTGCTTGTGGTCCACCTTGCACGCCACACGTGCCATGTGCCACCCTCAGGACTGGAGGGGGCCACAGATTTGAAGCATGATGACATCTCTCCAGCAAGGTCCCCATTGCAGACACTCGCCATTGTTGTTCTTGTTGGATGAATGTATTGGGTCGAATAGTGTCTCCCCCAGAAGTCATTTCCTTCCCAGAACCCCAGAATGTGGCCTTATTTGGAAATAGTGTCATTGCAGATGTCATTAAGATGAGGTCATACTGGAGTAGAGCGGGCCCTTAATCCAATAAGGGCATCTTACTGGCGTCTGTGTAAGAAGAGGAGAGGATATAGACACACAGGGAGAATAGCACGTGACAACAGAGGCAGAGATGGGAGCCGTAACCTACAAGTCAAGGAACGCTGAGGATGACAACGACCTCTGGAACGCAGGAGAGAGGAGGGGACACGTTCTCCCTCAAAGCCTCCAGGAGAAACCAACCCTGCTGCCTGACTCTGGACTTTCAGCCTCCAGAACTGGGAAAGGACACATTTCTATTGTTTTAAGCTACCCGGTTTTGTGATCATTCATTTTGGAAGCCCAAGGAATCTAATACAATGGGAAAAAATAACCTGGTATTTGAGAACTTTCTCATACATTTCCATTTTTAGAAACCTTAGTTCTATTGAATTTTATTAACTGAATCTTTGTATCCTTATCCTCAAATTAGTATAATTTTCTAGCCCATCGCTTTAAATTATCCATCTTCTCTCACAATCTCCAAGCATGGAACAATAAATTTATTCTACTGAACATCATCCAGCAGAGTATTTTCATAAATATCTTGCCCCTTGGATGGCAGTGGGGCATACACATCACGCAGGGGCTTTGCTAAAGTGCTGGCTTGGATTGAGTAGGTCTGGGGTGGGGTCTGAGATGCTGCATTTCTAACAAGCTCTGAACCCATGCTGATGCAGGGACCCCCCCCTTGGAGTAGCAAGGAGATAGACTAAAGATCTCACATCATCCTTCTTTGACTTCAGAAACCTCTTTAAATCGGAAAACGGATCTCTTTCCTTCTTGACATTTGTGTCATACAACTTTGTAAAATCACACTGTCACGATCCACTTCAGGAGGAGCTAGGAGGCTATTTTTACCTCCTGCCTTCGCTCCACACAGATTTATTCAGCTTTTCACCATTTAGTATTATGTTGGCTGCGGGTTTGTCATAAATGGCTTTTATAATGGTGAGATATGTTCCCTCTAGACCCACTTTTTTTCTGCATCTATGGAGACGATCAGGTAGGTTTTGTCTTTTCTTTTGTTGATGTGGTGTATCACACTGATTGATTTGCATATGTTGAGCCATCCTTGTGACCCTGGAATGAATCCCACTTGATCATGGTATGTGGTCCTTTTTATGTGTTGTTGGATTCTGTTGGCTAATATTTTGTTGAGGACTACACAGATTTATTCAATATGTGTTGGAAACCATGGTAGGCTGACTTCTTGCTTAAAAGTGAGCCCTCTTTCCTCTCTTGCCGATAATGGATGGCACAGCCTTTCGGACTCATACGAAAACCACCACTTGACAGCAATGGTCCACTTCTCCCTCAGCTTAGCACGGCTTCCCTGTGCAATTTACGGCCTCCAAACACGCCCAGAGAGGGGAGGGGGTGGAGCAAAGCTGCAGAAACTCCCACCTCTGGCTGCGTGGAAGAAATCAAGGTCCTCGTCTGGCTTAATAAAGGACTCGTTTAGAGAAAACTCGGTAGACAAGAAAAACCTATAGAGAATCCCCACACATTGGTAACCCTTTTAGAAGCAAGCCAGAAACTATTTATAACAGAGGTTTTAGTCTGAGATGCTTTCTAAAGAAAATTTTAATTTATGAGGAACGGCTAGAAGGACTTGGAATTCAGGTTGAGGATGGAGGGGAGGAATTGAAATAAATGCCCTAGTTTGGGGAGGGGGGGACGTGTGCCGTGTCTGTGTGCAAAATAAAGCCAGGGCTGAATTTATGAACAGGTAGAATCGATTGTCACCTGTGTGGAAAAGAAAGGGCGCTAAGGGAGCTGCCCGCTCTGGAACCATCTAGTAATTCCTGCCATTCCATCAACATCTCCATTTCTTCATGTTTGTTCATTCATTTCTTCATTCACTGGGCACCAGCTGTATGGCAGACATTGTAGGGGGATTAAAAAGGATTAACAATGTACGTGGCTCTTTTCCAGAAAGGTGGCATCTTGCAGGGGAAACAGACACATAAACAAATAATTATATTATGCTGTGATAAAGGGCTCCAGTAACCCAGGGATGTGATTTTTTTCCCAACTGCCTGGTGGGTTCTAAGGATGTTTCATGGAGGAATAATGGCTCTGGGTTTATCTGGCAGGGGTAACAGCATGGACAAAAGTTCAGAGAATGTTCTGAACAAGAGCAGGCGTCCTGAGGGGAAATGAGGCCGGAGGCCGTTTGCGGAAGATTCATAAGCCATGCTGTCATTTTTCTGGTGGGTACTCAGTGTTTCCCAAAATATGTTCCAAGGAACAAGAGCCCCATAAGATGCTTTGAAAAAAATAATAATTCTGTGTTGTAAATACTGTGAAAAATGCTATATAATCGCTCTCCTTGCCCCCTTGGGGTTCAAAATACACATCGGCTCTTGAAAGACCCTGTGAAGTCTCACACGGAGGAAACCTCCTACACTTATTCAAGCCAGGTCTCCCCAGATTATTTCACAGCAGCCATCTTGTTTTCACACGACCACTTTGCAAACTGCTACCGGAAGAGTAACTGGGCCTTCTGGGGGGCACAATGTACCGTAACCAAATCCGTTGCCCAGAGAAGTTGTATTCTGCTCCCGTCTCCAAGCTGACCTTGGAGGTCCCCTCTAGACAGGGGACCTCAGCCGACAAACACCATGGGAACCCCGGTCCAGCCAACACCACCTACCCCGGCCTATCGCCAGAGCCTCCTGGTGGTCGTCCTGGCTTCTCGCCTTGTCCGGGGCGCATCCCATGGCCACCCCGGGTGTAAGTCTGATCATGGTCACACAACGGCTCAGAAGGCTCCACCTCCCTTAGTACAAAGCCTGGCTCCTTCGCATGGCTGCCAGCCTCTCTGTCCTTCTCGAGGCTGCCACAGCCCCTGCCCTCAGGCCTCCACTAAGCAAGAGCCACAGTGCCTCCATGGAAACAAGCCCTGGCACTTTCTTCCCTGACATCCACCCAGGCTGGGAGAAAGCCGGAGGGCAGCGGCACACCCACAGTCTGGTTCTCTGCTTCTGCTAGCAAGGCCATTCCGGCAGCCCTGCACACTTGCCAGCTTTCTGCTCTGATGCCCTCTGAAGGCTCCCCAAATCCAGGGGGGCCTCTGTGATGTAAGCCCTAGGATGAGGGAGCAGAGAGGGGCCCCAGGGGAGAAGAGGGGGCCCCAGATGTCTACTATGGGTCCATTCTTGAGGCCATGAGACCCGTCCCCGTGGCTGTGCAGGAAGCATGCGGTCCTCGCCTTAATATCTGAAATGGAAACTGAAGTCGGGATCCAGGAGAGCCAAGGAGGGGATACGGGGGACAAGACAGCCATGAAACAGGCAGTCTGAGATTGAGCTGCTGTCCCAGGCCACAGAGCTCTGACCCCCAAAGCCCCATCCTCATTCTACCTGCATATGGGGAGCCCCTTCAGGGCCACAGGGCCCGGAAGGTAAGGCGAGAGCATCAGCCTCGTCAGAAGAGCACCTGCTCCGACATCCAGGGTGCGGGGAGGGTGGTGTGGACGCTACCCTGGACAAGCCCTGAAACCCTCAGGCAGGGGCCTCTCCTCTGGAACGGACTCCACTCAGCCCCCCAGGCTGTACCTCTATGGGCTCCTTCTCTTCGGCCTTTTTAGACACGTACACGTACCCCCCCACGCCTTTTTCTAGTGGCATCTCCCTCTTCAATCCCTGTATCCTGGAGCCCCACCCTTGCACTTTGTGTAGACCTTCCTGAAGGCACTGTCGCTATTTTCCAGACAATTCTGGCCTTCACCCAGCCCTACCCTCTCAGGCGCTCTGTGACCCCTGCCTGACTCTTGGCTATCAAGTCCTCATCCTTCATTTCCCTCCTGCTGTCTACCAGCCTGTCCTGCAGGGGCGGTCTCGAGTCCATCAATCTTTCGAGATCTTCTTTCAGTTCAGACTCGTCTCTGAATCTGGAAGACAAATGACTAGGGGCCTGGCTGTGTCCCTCTGGTTCTGGGCATGGACCAGGCAGGGGGATAAATAGTGAGTAGTGCTGGGGAGTGGGAGGAAGCCCATGGCTCCAACTCCAGTCACTTCAACAGAACTGTCTTTTGTAAGACTTTGGACAGGAGGCCAAGAGACTGCCATGCTACTCCCGCTCTGTGGACAGGCCGGGTCCTGGCTGACTCTTGGGCCCAAGAGACTCTGAACACACACTAGGAGCATTGCCAGAACTGCCAGCCTCGCCAAAACCGTGAAGAGAATAAGTGTTCCCATCATGGGCCACCACACCTCCTTGTCGGCAAAGACTGGCCAAATAAACCAGCCACTGGCCCAGTAGCTCTGCTACATAATGGCTTGATCGGATTTAAATGAGATGCAGGCTGCCTTCCAGGGTAGGTGACAGCAGTGGCAGAACTGGGAAGGCAGATATTTGGGGTGTGAAAGCGCCTGTATTAGGTCCCTTAGGCCTGTGAGACTGATCCCCTAAAGCCTGGTGCTGGTGAGTCAGCTAGAACATCCGGGACCTACAGCGGCACGGGCCTGCTGTGCAAAGCACTTAAAGGATGTCAGGAAATTCTGTTCCAAATCGCTTTGTTTCCTTCCCTCCTGGAAGACTCATGCGTTGCATTAAATTGTCGCCCAGAGTCACCACACACACACACACACACACACACACACAGCACACGCCCCCGTGTGCACACAGGCACAGCCCCGAGCCTATTCTCAGGGTGTGTTTCTTGACCATTAGATCCCATTTCATTCCACCCACCAGTATGTTTCAGCCCTTCCTCTCCAGGCAGGGTGGTGTCTCGGGATTGTGCCTGGGTTAAGCGTCCCAGGTGGCTGCCACCACTCTGTCTGTTCATAGCACACAGGGCTCCATGGTGGGCTGCTCTTGGCATGGATGGCAGATCCTTTTTCTGGAACTCAGCTGACTGAATGTGGGAGGCTGTGTTAATTTTCCCTGTTTCATGGCTCATAGGACATCACGCTGATGCCAGGAGAGCCTGCTTTCTTGAGGCAGCTGTCCTCACTGTGCGTCTGCCTTGATATTTGGGCCCTATCACCTCACATTTGCCGCCCAGCAAGAACAAGCCATTCGTGATTCTCTCCAGGGTCTCCTGAATTTGGTTTCCACGTCAGGGATGCCTGACACATGCCACGTATCCTATGCCTGATTGTTCTTTCTTCCAAAGGTAGAGGCCACGATGCTGTCTGGCAGCCTGGTGGCCACAGGGAGAGGTTGCTCTGTGGTTATTCATATCGATCCTATTTTTGGTTCAGTGCTTACAGACTGGGAAGAAATCTGCTCAGGGTACTTTTCTTTGTTTTTCACCAACATGAAGTGGGCTTTTGGGGGGAGAGATTACGGAAGACAAAAGCGTTGGCTCTGGTGCCCTCTGGTGGCTGAATCGCAATATCACCATCTCCCCAGAAACTCAACTGCTGGCTGGGGACAGGTGTGTGTTTGCAGGACCCACTGGGGAATGTGCAGCTCTGCTCCCCAACAAGTGTTGGTATACACTGATTTTAGTTTGAATAGATTAAATTTCCAAGTCTTCGGGTATGGAATTCGTCATTTTTTCCTTCTCTCCCTTCAGAGAACTCTAAATGCTCGCGCGATTTCAAATCAGAAATATGTTCGACAGTGCCGTTAGTATCTTGGGTCTGCCTAGAAAATGGATTATTCGATGTTGAAGCAATCCTATTTGCCACACTTTGTAACGTGAAGTTTTGGTACTCAACACTGCCGAAGGATTGTAGGGATTGGGGTACCGGTGATTGGGGTACAGCATTCTTATCGCTGGCTCACAGGACAATATGCCATGCTTCAGTTTTCAGGCTCTCATACCACCAGGTAAAGTTGCATTAAAATGAATAAGTCATGACGGTCCCCTATTATCTTTTATAAGATTATAAGTAGTTTACCCTTAAAATAGTATCATGACTTCACTAAACAAGAGAACAAGCCAGGTCCCGTTTACTGGGGTGTCCGCAGTCAAACATAGGGTTCAGGTGGAGTCACAGGGAATATTTTCTTTAGATGAAAATAAGTGGCTCCTCTTCCTGCAGGAGATCCTGACCACTGCCAGCCAAAAAAGGGTGGACCCTAAATTTGGGAGATTTTCTTCTTTCTGGTTTAAATTTATTATCATCATTGTTAATAATTATTAAAGTAAGTCATATCTGCCTCCTCACTGTCTCTCCTGTCCCTACCTGGTGTTCTTTTCAATGCGATTAAAAGAACATGTGTAATGCTGCCCACACGGAGAACTGCTTCTTAGGACGGGGGCCCCCGTTCCCTAGGCTTCCGGAGAGCGGGCCACTCTCCCTCTCCAGCACGGATGAAGGACGCCTGCGCAGGCAGCTTGCTAAGAATTAAGAGAAGGTGCTCCGTGCTCAACCACCAATCTCCTCTGCTGCTCTCTGGAAACCCTCTGGCATCTGCCAGCCTCCCCAGTCTTTCCTTCCCCGGCTCGAGATTGCTTCCCACCTGGACTTCTTTGCCCGTCTGTAAGCTGCCTTTGCACTTGAGCCCTTTGCAAGTCTCTCCCATTGCCTGGTCTCCATTCTGCAGCTTTGCCTTTCACTAGAGTTTCTTCAGTAGAACCTCGCCTCCTGCCCCTCGGGGCCCCTCACTCCACATAGGGCTGTGCCTATAAGCAGGCGGCCCCCTTCCCCTGCACCTGCTCTTCCTCACTTGGCAAGTGAGGAGGTGGGGTGGACCCAGCCCCCGGGGGCCTCCGAAGACGTCTCCCAGACCCCGCCCCTTGTCCTCTGGTCAGAGAAGCTTCCCCTTTTATCAGTTTTTCAAAAACTGTGCTTCTAAGGAACATTTCTTTGGAGAAAAAAAAAAAAACGTGACTTCAAATAAAAGTTTTTTAAAAACACAATGGACAAGATGATCTAATACTCCTAATGTCTAATCTTTCTCAGACACTTCAGAATTTCCTTCTCTCCCACCCCCTCCTTGGGAGGGAGGCAGTAAGTAACACTTAACAGACAACATTTTGCACTGGGCTCCAGCTACCAGCTCTAATGGGTGCTGGGCAGCTGTCTCAGGCCAGATAAGTCACATTAAAGCTGAGAACAAAACCAAAGGGATAGGATTTCTTTTTTAAATTAGGAGGGAAAAAAATATGGTCTGGGTTCCTGGAAGCCGTTAAGATGCTTTTAAAAGATATCTTAGGGCTTCCCTGGTGGCGCAGTGGTTGAGAGTCCGCCTGCCGATGCAGGGGACACGGGTTCATCCCCCGGTCCGGGAAGATCCCACATGCCGCGGAGTGGCTGGGCCCGTGAGCCATGGCCGCTGAGCCTGTGCGTCCGGAGCCTGTGCTCCGCAACGGGAGGGGCCACAGCAGTGAGAGGCCCGCGTACCACAAAAAAAAAAAAAAAAAAAAGAATACCTTAAATCATCACTCTTATGCGTGTCTTAGTTTTTGAAACTTCTTGGGCAGGTTTCTGCTTTGTTTTGGTAGACAGTTGTTCCAAATAATGGTGTGGAATTTGCCTACCCTGGGGTCAGGCTGGGGCATGGGTTGGGGGGAAGGTATTTATGAAGCATGTACTGAGCTTCAGGGACTGGATGCAGATGAACTGGGGGAATCTTCAAGACAACCCCATGTCCCCATTCTGTAGATTAGTGGCTTTGAGAATGTCAGGTCTCATGTCCACAGAGCTGGTAAGATAAGAACCCAGCATTCAAACCAGGTCTGGATGAGGCCTGAATTTTTAATGTTCTGCAAATACGGAGCCTGTAAAGGAAAGCTTTAACTTGGGAATCTTTTCTGGGGTCCAGGAAAAGCCCTTCATAAATAGGGGTACCATATATTTTCTCAATGGGGAAACTTATCCAGGACAAATGAGTAACTAGACAGGAGGCTAGGATGGCAGGCATGAAATAGTACTGTCCTGGGCAAATCAGGCTGCACTGTCACCCTTTTCATCACATGGGCCAAATTCCTATGACACCAAGAAGAAAGGCTACCACTAGAAGAATCAGAAGTAAGTGGCAGGACCAAGAATGGAACCCAAGTCTTTTTCTAAAAGCCCTGTTCTCCTCACTGCATCGTACTCCCCCCCGATGTGCTCTCTTCACAAGCCCAAGGCCATGACCCATATGACAGGGCTCCGGTCAGCAAGGGGGATGGAGTGTGGAGATAGAAAAATACAATTTTGTGTTGGAACTGAGCAGATTCTGAGAAGGAAAATATGCCAACTGCATCTTAGTTCTAAAGCCAAATCAGAAGCTTTTGCGTAGTTGGTGAGAACTTCATGAGTCAGACTTACTGATCTGGAGGTTAAAAGAGAGTGGTCCCCTTTGCACATTTTCCACATCCCTCTACTTTTCTCCATCCTCCAAATACGAACTGAAAATTAGTGTACTTGCTAAAGCACTGCTGATGCCGATGGTCTGAAATAACTAGAAAGCTCAAGGAAATAAGTTGTTCCCCGCTGCAGGAGAGTGAGCTATATTAATCATGCTATTTTATTGTCCGTGTTTCTGACACTTTGACATCTGGGGCTTTGCTGGCCCTGGAGAGACTCCCCTTCCCAGGGTTATAGCCAATTCCTAGAGGTAGTAAATGACTGGCCTTCTAGAATGCCTTTCATATGCCAACTAACCAATCTGCAGCCCACTCCCACCATCTCCTCTATGGGGGTCTCACACTCTGGGCCACTATGCATCTGCCCTAATCACCCCAGGGCAGGTACCAGATGACCCCAGACAGCCGGACACCCCAGAGCCTGCTGGAACTTTTCAAACTAGTCAATTCCAAGCTTGCTTACCCAGCCCCACCTATTCCTTCCCTCAAAAACCACAGTAAAAGCTCTCACCCATGTTTTCCCCCTCACTCCTTTCCGCCTCCTGACTGACCCTGGTGCTTCCCCATGTGGCCCCCCCCATGGCCTGGCAAGCCCCCTCCTCTTGGGAACTGTGCATAACAAACTCTTTTCAGTGGCAATTGTCTCCTGATCTGTCAACTTCATCATATCTGAACCATAAGAAAGCCTACTTTAATTGAAGTATAGTTGATGTACAATATTATATGTTACAGGTGTACAATATAGTGATTCACACTTTTTAAAGATTATACTCCATTTATAGTTATTATAAAATATTGGCTATATTCCCCATGTTGTGCAATATATCCTTGTAGCTTATTTTATACCTAATAGATTGTAGCTCTTAATCCCCTACCCCTATCTTGCCCCCCTCCCCCTTCTCTCCCCCCACTGGTAACCACTAGTTTGTTCTCTATATCTGTGAGTCTGCTTCTTTTTTGTTATATTCACTAGTTTGTTGTATCTTTTGGATTCCACATATAAGTGATACACAACGTCTTTCTGACTTATTTCACTTAGCAATGCCAAGTCCATCCATGTTGCTGCAAATGGCAAAATGTCAATCCTTTTCTTTATGGCTGAGTAGTATTCCATTGTATATATATATATATATATACCACATCTTCTTTATCCAGTCATCTGTTGATGGACACTTAGGTTGCTTCCATATCTTGGCAACTGTAAATAATGCTGCTATGAACATTGGGGTGCATGTATCTTTTTGAATACGCGGTTTTAATTTTTTGGGGTATATACCCAGCAGTGGAATTTCTGGGAAATATGGTAGTTCTATTTTTAGTTTGCGAAAACTCCGTACTAAAACCTCCATTTTAAAACACACGCCATCCCTTCTAAAAGTCACTTGCTTGCCACCCCCCCCCCCATTTCTTCCTCCTTACAAATGGTCCTAGTACACGGGAAGAGCGGTGGGAGAAACATGGTAGCTCCAACCTGGAGCTTTATTTTCACAAAGAACCTCAAACAGCCTGCTCTCTCCTCCTTAGTGGTCAAGCAAAGCAGTGAGAAGAGACAGTTTGTTCAAGAGATACCCCAGTAAAATGTTATTTTAGTGCTGTCTGGGCACACCCCACAGTGAGCAAAGCAACTCCCTACGCTAACTTAGGAGATCAATACCACTGACATCAACCATAGTCACTAATCACAGCCCTTCCACAGCCATTTGCCCCTGTCATCAATCATCAACATGGGAGTCTGGGAGCCGCCTAAAATACTTTTTAGTGAAAAGTATGGGGAAAATACATTAGAAATATGCAAATTGAGTTCACTCAATTGCAAAAACAGAATTTCTAAAGAAGCTTCTAATAGTGAAGATAGTAAATGTAGAAAAACAGAATATTCCTAGTTAAAAGGAGTCCCAATAAATGCTAGCATTTTTCCCCCCAACCATGGCCCTCCTATTAGTAATCAACCTTGAAATGTGTTCAGAGTTCTTATTTGTTTCCAAGTTAGGCAACAAATGTGTTTCCCTGGGAGAACAAAGTCCATAAATATTTTAGGTAAGTGAGAGACGTGAACTGAATTCATCCCAAGAACATCTGTCTTTCGCAGTTAGGACAAGAAATCTCCTCTGCCCGCATCAGCCTAACAGCATCTGCCCGGTAGGTGTTTGGAAACCCAGAGATGAGTGATATGCACTTGATTTTTTTCTTCTACTCACCCTTTAGCCAATGTTGCTATGCCAACGTCAGTCAACTTCATTCCTACACCTATGGGAAGAGAGAGCAAAGACGGGATTTGTGTTACACGGGTCTCCTCAGAAAAGAGGGACCATCCATTCACAGGGAGGGGTAGCGTCAGCCCCATCATCATTTCCCTTCGTGCATAAACACATACTTTCTCCTTGTTTCCATCAGCAGAAGCTGACAGCCTTTCAGACGTGCATCCTGCTTTACGGGACCATAATGGGCAAGGCAGGCTTCTGAGGCAGCCGGTCAGGGGAGCAAGGGGCGGGGCCTGCTGCCTCACAACACATGCCCTTTACAGCTCCGGGAACGAAAATGCTGTCCTCTGCCTGCCTGGTCCACTGCCTCTGCTGGAGGGAGGCCTGTCACGTGTCCCAGGAGTTCTCTCCCCAGAAACGCTCTGATTGGGGCTTAGGCCTGTTCCGTGTTCTTCATCAAAAGCGGAAGCCCTTGTACAACAGTGAGAGAGTTCAAGGTGGCCTTTGTTCAGTTCAAGGCCAGACTCCAGACACACAATTTCCCATCTCCAGAAAGATGGCATTCCGATTCAGGATTGAAGGTTTTCTGGGTCGGCTTTAGACCCAGGGAAGCACGACTGAGTTATGTGTAGACTTTTAACCACTGGCCTGGAGATGTCACGCGCGGTCTACCCTTTTGAGGCTTATCCCAACCTCTCTCCATTAAGCCATTGGAAGTTGCGGGATGGGGGACAGGATACCCAATCAACAAAACAGCTGCCTGAGCTTCCCACGCTGGTCCCTAAAAAAGCCACAGGCATCCCTGGTAGAATCCCAAGCACTCAGGAGTCTTTTTGCTTCTCCCCTCCCAGCAGGAGCACATGGGAGAATGGCTAAGGAACCAGGGATTCAGAGAGAATGAAAGTCCTACTGTCTTGCAAGGTGGGGAAGGGCAAGGTTGCTGTCACCTTCTGCAACCGAAAAGCGCCATCCTCTCTCACCGAGGTCTGGAAGAAGGCAATCCTCTCTGATGCCCAGAGCGTGGACAGCCTCCGGCCTTTCCAGAATCTCCTTGCCAGACCAGCTACCATTTCTGCTCCTGCCTCTCTAGGGTCGTGGCTGTAGGCACTGGCTCCGACTCCATGGACCGCTGCCTTAATCTCACCCGTGCCATCTAGTGACCAGCCTTTTACGTCAGGGCATGGGGTCCATGGTGCTATGCCACCTGAGCCTAGCCTCCTCTTCTCTGGCCCCCGACTCTTGTCCCACCCGGGCCAGGCTGTGGTCACTATATTCCCCAAGGCCGGCCGGCGACTTGCTCACTGAAGGGCCTGGTGGCCCAGAAGCCAGTCTGGGCTGTGGACGAAGGAACCAGAATCCCTGACAAAAGCCAACCCTGGGGGTCAGGGCTGATGGCAACCTAGTTCCATGGGTCTCCCTCATATGAGCACTGTTTTCTGAGGCTCAGAAAAGGACAGCTAGGGACTTCCCTGGTGGCGCAGTGGTTAAGAATCCACCTGCCGGGGCTTCCCTGGTGGCGCAGTGGTTGAGAGTCTGCCTGCCGATGCAGGAGACACAGGTTAGTGCCCGGGTCCGGGAAGATCCCACATGCCAAGGAGCAGCTGAGCCCATGTGCCACAACTACTGAGGCTGCAAGCCACAACTACTGAGCCTGCGCACCTAGAGCCCGTGCTCCACAACTAGAGAAGCCACCGCAATGAGAAGCCCGTGCTCCTCAAAGAGTAGCCCCACTCCCCGAAACTACAGATAGCCCGCGTGCGGCAACAAAGATCCAATGCAGCCATAAATAAATAAAATTAAATTTAAAACAAGGACAGCTAAAGTGTTAACTTTCTGATTCAGCAATGTCTGCCTGGAGTGAGGCAAAAATACATGTCATGCTGCTGTTCAGACAGAAACAAAGAGCCCTGCTTTTCTGCAGGGCACCTGGGAGCTAAATTAGACACAGCACTTTGGGGGAGCCAGTAAGCATTTTAAAAGCCTCTTTCACAGTTGGCAACTAATTCATCTCATTCTTTCCAAGCTGCTAACAACTAAAACACATGTAGAAATGCTTCACATAGTTTTTATGATAGGAACTGGGCTTTAAAAAAAAAAAAAACCGACTCCAAACTGCAAAAGCCCTCTTTGGACATCTTGTTTCGTGGAAAAGTTGTACTTAAAAAGTACAGCTCTAAGCCGCATAGAAATCCAATTTTAAAGAGTCCTTTGGCAAAAGGTCCTTGAGCTTGGGAATTGCTTTTCCTCAATTCTCACAATTACCAGCTGTCACTGATGTTTGGAAAAGTAGAATTTGATTTTCAAAAGGAAACTTCTCTCTTGGTTTTATAGTTTGCCAGCAATTCAAGAAAGGTTACTAAGGGTCTCTATAGGATAACAATTTAGATTATAGTGTGCAGCTATTAAACCAAGTTGGGGATAATAGTCATCTACAGGTTGTTTCTGATGGAAGGCAGGAAGAAGGCAGTATTACAGTTTGTTCTCCAGAACTTGAGCTCTTGGGTTACTTGGGTGTCAGCTTCTTAGGAAGCCCAGTGGTCTCCGGTGTGTGCAGACCTTAGGGCCAAATCACAGGCTCACCTTTCACCCCGCTGACCTGAAGGACTCGCCACAATCCTATCAACAAGCCAAGGCAACCAGGGAGAGAATAACTGAAGAGTCTGAGAAAGTGAGGCTTGAGCTTGGGTTTGTTTGGGATTTTTTAAATCCTAATTCCAGTGTCCTAGTAAAATTATAAATGTGGGGATCGCTTAGAGAATGGATGTGTTATCTGGTGCCACAGTGATGATGATAATAGTAAGATTCTTCCCAGCAGCAGCAGAGAGTGAATAAACACCCTTATGAAATACCATGCCAACACTTTCAACCACACACGTCATTTACGGGGAGATATAACGTTCCACTACAGCTGTTTACTAGTGCCTGGAAGCAAAATTAACCGTGCATGAAGCTCCGGGGTGTTGCTTTTCAGTAGATGAACTGTATTTAATGCAAAATTAACTCTGAAGGAGGAAAGCTGGGGAAGTCTCAACAGTTGCACAGACAGTTTAATTAAAATAGCTGTCTGTTTAAGACCGTGTTGTCTGTGTGTGGCAGCAAAGTCTCTTCAAAAGTGAGTGCATATGGCTGGCTTCAACTTGCAGATCAGGCTCCCCTGCAAGTCTGTTACATTGCACTTCCCAGCTGACCTCAGAGGAGTCCCTCACAGGAGCCTTTGACGGGATACTTGGAAATCTTGCAAATTTGCAAATTTGGGTTTTAGTGGAAAGAGTTTGGGGTTCAGAGTCAGAAGCAGTGTTGGAGTCTTGGACCCCTCTTCTTCTTAGCTGAGTGAGCCGGGGATTAGATCATTATCTCCCAGCCTCTGTTTTCTCATCTGTAAAATGGGGATCATAACATGTCTTTGGCAGGGTTATTACGAAGATTAAACAAAAAATAGGGGAAAATGGGTGCAGACAAAAACTGGTGAAATCCATGTAAGGTCTGCAGTCTTGTTAATTACATCGTGTCGATGCGAGTCTCCTGGTTTTGGTAGTGTACTGTAGGTATGTAAGGTGTTATCATTAGGCAAAGCTGGGTGAAGGGTACATGGGGACCCCTCTGTACGTTTTTGCAATCTCTCATGCCTATGGTTATTTCAAAAGTTTTTAAAAATAGGGAACTCTTACTATATGTCCATGCTGCACTAAATGTCTTGTTATCTCATTTCATCCTCCCATCACCCCACGTGGAAATTACTGAGGCACAGAGAGGTAAGTGGTTTGCCCAAGGCTAACAGCTAGAAAGTGGAGGTGCAGGAAATAGAACCCACAGGCATTCTTGCTCTTCACCACCATGCTGTATACAGCTTGGGATTCTTATACGTGACAATGTCTGACATTAGTAGGTACTCGGTTATAGTTCAGATTTTTTTCTTAAAGCATTATTATTTGGAAAGGAAAAGGAACAGGAAATCCCCTGTGGCAGAAGCTGTTGGGACCCAGCCCATCACCCTCACCCTCACCCCTTCCATGCACACAGCTCTACGTCCAGGTACCACCACGAGCATCTCTTGGCCTGAGAACACGCTCTGATCACAGGCACCCGCTTTGCTCAGCATGGCTTGCCCATGTGCAGGTGGCAAACGCAGGCGAGTTAGCACCCCCATCTGGAACAGCCTGCTGCTGGTAACTAAAGGGAGTTGGAGTGCAAATAACCCCTGCTCCCTCACTCCTTGGGTGTGCTAATTCTGAGAAGTGTGTTCTACCCAGCCTCCCCCAGTTTCCCCAGCAGGCATGAGCTTCAGTAATACACAGTGGTAACCGGGTATAAGGTACCCTATCGACTTTCTTTCCCTTCCTTGCCACACTCCCTCAGTCTCCTACCAGTGTTTCCTGGGATCCCCTCCCAAATATTTGCACTTGAATATTTGCGTGCAATAAAGGATTAACCTTGCCTAAATAAAGGATTCGTTTTTGCCCAACTTTTTGGAGGTAACTGCTAAGCTCTGATAAGAGTGTCCAAAGAGGCTAGAGGCAGAGGTCAGTCTCACGAGCAGGCAGTGATGGCTCCCTAATAAAATCTCTGAACACCAAGGCTCAGGGGAGCTCTCCTGGTTGGCAGTGCTCCCACATCATTGAGGGGAGAAGCACTGTTCCCATGGCTTCACCAGGAGGGGACAAATGGAAATTCCCACCTGGTCTCTCCTGGACTCTTTGCCGTGTGTCTCTTCCCTTGGTTGATTTGAGTCTGTATCTTTTCACTATAATAAACTGTAACCACGAACATAATAGCTTTCCTGAGTTCCATGAGTCCTCCTAGGAAATTAATGAACTTGAGGGTGGTCTTGGGGAAGCCCCAAACTCTGCAACTTGTCTCAGGGCTGTCTCTGTGGGAAACCTAATTATGACATCCCTACTTCATACAACAAATGTATTCCCCAAAATGTGGGTATAAACTGAAAACATGCTGTAAATTCACCAGCAGAGATTTAAATCTAAAGCAACAGTGAAAGATCCTTTCATCTATTAAGAATGAATTCTTGGGGCTTCCCTGGTGGCGCAGTGGTTGAGAATTTGCCTGCTAATGCAGGGGACACAGGTTCGAGCCCTGGTCTGGGAAGATCTCGCATGCCGCGGAGCAACTAGGCCCGTGACCCACAACTACTGACCCTGCGCGTCTGGAGCCTGTGCTCCGCAACAAGAGAGGCCGCGACAGTGAGAGGCCCGTGCACCGCGATGAAGAGTGGCCCCCCCGCTCGCCGCAACTGGAGAAAGCCCTCGCCCAGAAACGAAGACCCAACACAGCAAAAATAAATAAATAAATTAATTAATAAACTCCTACCCCCAACATTAAAAAAAAAAAAGAATGAATTCTTACATTTTAATTTATCTTTTGGTACATCTGGATTTTCATGTGTACTTCTGAATTTGTGCCTATTGAGGATATAGAGCGCCAGTTTTTGGTTACCTGTTGTAATGGGAAGGTGTTACTGGAATGAATTATTAAAATGTACTTTGTTACTCCATTGAGTTGGTCATTTCGGGCTCCTTTGTTGCTTTGTTTCTGATGAGACATTAGTAATACTTTCTGCTGGTGAAGGTGCTTACAGTCTGTACCCAGCAGACCTCCCCTTCCACCTGCCCCCCGCCCCAGGAACATCCCAGGCCCACAGCATCCCTGGAGCCCAGGCCAAGCCGCTCTCCTCACCCTGCATGTCTGTGACCAGGAGGCAGCCACTTGTCTTCTGGTAGACCCAGTGCTGGAAGGTGCAACATTTCTGACCAGCCTCCGATTCTCTTCTCAAGAAGTTTATCTCCTTCCCATCCCTGATGGAATACTTCACAAATTCTCCAATCAGCTCTTCCTCCACTGTTGCGTATGGGATATTGTTCTCAGGTCGATGGATAAGAAAAATAGGAATGATCCTGGAAGGGAAGAGAACATGGGCACGCATCGTGTTCTCAGATGGGAATAAAGATGGCGAGGTTATTCTATCCTGACCTGGAGGAGTAGGGAGTTGCAGGATAAACCCTTGGGTTCCATCAGCTGTAGACTAAAAATTCCCCCAATGATTGTTCAGTGGATAAAAGGATGTGTTCCTTTTATTTGTTCCTAGAGTTGGTGAGAAACTCCTCCTTGGGATGGAGTTTAATTGCTCATGTCGCCATGAATGTCTTCATTATAGGCATACCTCAATGACCCATTGGTCAGGTGACTAATATATCCATCCATCCAGCATCTATCCACCCTTCTATCCATCCTTCCTTTCAGTCAGCAAATATTCATTCAGTGGCTTCTATGTGTCAGATACTCTTCTAGACACTGTTCCAGAAAACAGCAGTAAAGAAAAGAGGCTCTGCTCTCAAGGATCTTACATTTAAATGAAGGAGACTGACAATAAACAAGCGTCTAGTGCTCTATGCTATATGAAAAAAACTAAAGCAGTGGAGAGGAGAGAGGTAGCACAGGGTGTGGAGGAGGGGTTGAATTTTATTTAGGGAGGTCAGAGAAGGCCTTGATCGTAAAGGACATTTGAGCAGAGACCCGTAGGAGGTGGGCATGGAGAGAGCCATGAGGACGTCTATGGAAGGAACGTTCCAAGTAGAAGGAAGAGCAAAGGGAAGAGGCCCTGGGCAGGAGCATCCGGGGCGTGTTCAGCAGCGAGGGGCCGACGTGGCTGGAGAGCATCGGGCAAGGGGTGCGTGGTGGTTTGCGTGAGGATGGGAGGAAATGGGGAGCTGGACCCTGGGGAGTCTGGGCCACTTGAGAGACTTTGCCCTTTGTACTGAGCAGGAAGAGAAGCCACTGGAGGGTTTTGGATACACGAGTGACGTGATCAAACTTGTGTGTGACAGAGAACACTCTGCCACCCTGCGTGGTATGGAGCGTGCAAGGGCAGACGCGAGACACAGGGAGGCGGCCACGGGAGAACGACGGCAGCTGCAAGTGGAGAGGTGATCAGATCCCGCACTGACCCATTCACCGTCACACCGTCCTAGATGATTATCCCGAACCTGCCCCTCTCTCCTCAGACCGCCCACGCCTCCTCCCCAGCCTCGCTCTCAGCCCAGGACCTTGCTTCCTGCTTGACTGTGAAAACTGAAACAATAAGAAATTCCCACAGCTACACCCACCACGTGTTCCTGCCTCCCAAGGTCAGTGTCCATGTCCTCTGCCTGCCCACCATCTACTACGGAGGAGCCCTCCTTGCTGCTACCTGAACCATCTCTCCACTGGTACCCTGGATCCCAACCCCTCCCCGATGCTCAAGGATATTGTTCCAGTGATGGTTCCCCACTCTCTCTCCCACCAGGGTTTCCCCCTACAGACTCATTCCCAACGGCAACAGAGTAATAACTCTACTCAGCCTGTAGACCTCAGAGCCCACCCCCACTACTGACTCACCGTCTACATCAAAACCCACATCAGCTGGAGACTCACCATCTCCAATCCCTTCCCTCCCATTCAGTCTTGAATCCGCTCAAAGTGACTTTCCTGCTTAAAGAAGCCTCGGCCAAGGGCACCACAAGCACCATATTGCTGAGTCTAATTGTCCCTTCTCAGCCCTCATCTTACTTGCCCTCAAAGGCACTGGACCATGGATCGCTCACTTCTTTTTAAGACACTTTTCCATGGCTTCCAGAAACTCACTTCTTCTTGGTTTTCTTTCTGCTTCACTGGCTACTTCCTGTCTCCTTTCCTGGTTCCTCATTTCTCCCCAACCTTTACACCCTGGCACGCCCTGGGATAGCTCTTCTCACTCTGCACACATTCCCTAGTGACCCTCCTTGTTTTAAATACAGTTCATATGTCGGCAGTTTCCACATTTATATCTCCAGCCCAAACCTCTCCCCTGAACTCCCAACTCACATCTCCAGCAGCCTACTCTCCAGCTACACTTGATGTCTAAAAGGTGTCTCAAATTTAACATGCCAGGTCTTCCCTGGTGGCGCAGTGGTTAAGGATCCGCCTGCCAATGCAGGGGACACGGGTTCAAGACCTGGTCTGGGAAGATCCCACACGCCACGGAGCAACTAAGCCTGCAAGCTACAACTACTGAGCCCACGTGCCGCAACTACTGAAGCCCACGCGACTAGAGCCTGTGCTCCGCAACACGAGAAGCCACCTCAATGAGAAGCCCACGCACCGCAACGAAGAGTAGCCCCCGCTCGCTGCAACTAGAGAAAGCCCGCGTGCAGCAACGAAGGCCCAACACAGCCAAAAAATAAATTTAAAAAAAATTTTAACATGGCCAAAACTGAACTAGTCATTTACCTCTACCCAACATCTGTAGAGTTGATTGGCAACTCCACCTTTGCATTCTTTCCCTTCAACAAAAATCTGCTGAATAGCTTGTGCCAGGATCTCAAAGATTCAGGGGAGGGGAGACGAGACACACAGTCCCTGATTTCCAAGGGCAGTCGTTGGTGAGGTGCCCAGAGGAGGGACACCTAACCCCCAACTCCCAGCTAATAAAGACAGTCAGCAGCCAGGTGTGTGTGGCCTGAGTTGTGAAGGCTAAGGAGGAATAAGCTGGCAGAGTGGGAGGCAAGAGGGAGAGGCCATCCAACGACTCCATCCCTGTGTTTGGTACCCACAGCTCAGTCTCCCTCCATCCACACCCACACAAGCCAGTCTGAGTCCCACCTCCTGGTCCTCTCTGCACCCTACCTGGCCTGGCCTGAAGCTTCCCCGACGCTTCTGAGTTCCACCCGGTGATGCTCTGCCTCCCCCTCCCCCTTCCCAGATGCAGTTAGTCCAGCACTGAACAGATCTGGTGTCACAACTGCCCATTCCCTTTTGTCACCAGCCGAGGAATAAATTGCATGAGAGCTTGTGAAAGGCTATACATGAACCCACCTCACCCACTACTCACCGCAGGAAAATACGTGTACATCAGGGTCAGCACCCTGTTACCTAGGGACCAGATCCAGTCGGATGCCTGTTTTCATACAGCCCGCAAGAATGGTTTCTACAGATGAACATTTGCAATTGATTGGCTTTTAGGGAACACTAACTCTGAACCCCAAATGTAAGCAAAGTTACTTTAAAAAGTTAGCAAAATGCTACTTACAAAGAAAGAATTCCATTCTTCTATTAGTAAACCTGTATAATTCATCAATAAAGATTTGTAGATATTGGTTTTCTTTATTGTTACATAGGCATCTACATAATAGCGTTGATTTTGCCTATGGACCTACACAGCCTAAAATAGTTACTATCTGGCCCTTTGCAGAAAGGGTTTGCCCACCCCTGGTCTCAAGTTTTGTCTTCTGTTGGTGAATTCTTTTGTTTCTTCTCTCTGCCTCAAGGTCACAAACGTGTTCTTGTCTCCCCATCTTAAAAACAACCAGCACCGCCCTTCCTTTGGGGGGACTTTGCCCTTAGATTTCACTCTGATTTTCCTTGTTTCCTTCACTTCTTGAAAGGGGCGCCTCCATTTGTATCCATGGCCTCAATTCCAATTCCCTCTTTGACCCATTACCCCTCATCTTACAAAGTCCCCGCCTGCTGCGTCATCCATTCTGATGGCCTCTAATTATTCCCCAGGATCCTTCTGCAGCATCTGACAGTGTCTGCTTAATTTTTATTGGCATATAGTTGGCTTACAATGCTGCGTTAGTTTCTGTCGTACAGCAAAGTGAATCAATTATACATATACATATATCCACTCTCTTTAGATTCTTTTCCCATATAGGCCATAATAGAGTATTGACTAGAGTTCCCTGTCCAACACGGTAGGTCATTAAATAGATAACTAATAAGCTTCTGACAGTGTTGACCCCTTTTTCCCTCCAGAATCAGCCTCTTGCCTGGACTCTGGGGACAGTGCCCCCTCCTGGCTCTTGTTCTACTGATGTCGCCCCTGAGCATTTGCTGGCCCCCGCTCAGCACTGACTCCGACCCCTGCACGTTCGTGTTTCTCGAGCTTCCATCCCCGGTCCTTCCCTCCCCTTGTTCTATGCACTCTACGCAGGTAAGACCACCATTTGCACAGTTGCCGTGATCGTCTGTATGCAGGTGCCCAGCAAACCAGCTCGCTGCTTCCCTTCTCTTTCCGCTCCAGGCTTAGATGACCGAATCGCTGCAGTCTGATGGCCCACAGAGACCACAAAGCTCAGACTCGGCCTACGCGAAATTATTCGCCTCGCCTTACACCTGCATGAGTCTCCTTCCTGCCTTTACCGTCTTCAAGTGGCGGCATTGTCTACCCAGTCTCCCAAGTTCAGAGCCAACCTTCTCTCCCTTTTTACTCCTTCCATGAAGTCTGGTTAAACACACCTACCTACCGAATGTCACGCAAGCCCATTCTTTCCTCTCAAACTCCCCATGGCCATGGCTTCGTTCCACTGTCACTGCCTCTTTCTTGGGCGACAGAAACAACTTTCAGACTGGTCTCACCACGTCCAGCCTCTGGGCCTTGTCCTTGGACATCCATTGCTGACGGGCAGATAGCTCTAAGAGCCACATCCGCACAGGGGATTTTTAGGGCAAGGAAACTACTCTGTATGATACGTTATAGTTATCATACGCTATAGTATCGTTAGACATTCGTCCAAACCCACAGAATGTACAACCCTAATGTACACTGTGGCCTTTGGGGGACGATGACGTGTCACTGTGGATTCAATTATAACAGATGTTCCCTTCTGCTGGGGGATGTTGGTAATGGGGGAGGCTGTGTATGTGTGTAGCCCGAGCGGATACGGGAAATCTGTCCCCTCCATTCCATTTTGCTGTGAACCTAAAACTATTCCAAAGATTAAACTCTATTAAAAACAACAACAACAACGTGTCTGCTCCGTTGCTCAAGGCTCCCCTGCTGAAAGCTTCTGGTTAGCCCCTGTCTCCCTCTCGCTCCAATGCTCATTAGCTGAGCATTGAAAGTTCTTTGCATTCTGGCCCCCACCCTGCCTCTGGCCTCTTTCTCTGCCTCTCCTTTTTTCTACCCTGCCAGTACTCTAGATTTACTGAGCATTTTCCATCTCCTTGGAAACCTTCTTTCACAGCTCTTCATTTCTTTCTTTGAACATGCTGTTCCCTTTGCTGTCAGTTCTCCACCCTTGCTCTCCATCTGGCAAACTCCTACTCATTCTTCAACACCCTCCTCCTCCTGGGAGCTTTTCCAGACCCCCTACCTCCTCCATGTCCCCGTAACTCCTTGCACTTCATGCCACCACACTGGGTTTTGTCCTCCATGCCTTGCACTCCCACTGGCTGTGAGGGGCAAGAACCTGTTGCATTTTCTTTGTATTCTTTTAAGTGCTCATCACCTAGCATGGAACAAAGCCTGGCTCATGGTAAACGCACAGCGTTTGGCAAAAATGAATGAATGTTTATATAGGACAAAGTTTCTCAGTTTCGGCATTATTGAACTTTGGGGCCAGATAATTCCTCATTGTGGGGCTGTCCTGTGCATTATAAGATGTTTAGCAACATCTCTGGCCGCTTCTCACTAGAGGCCAGTAGCACCCCTCCCAGTCACAACCATTAAACTGATAGAGGATCTGATCTGACAAACCTGTAGACAGTCAGAGAAGAGGTCACCTAGTTAAGTGTTGATCACATAGATGTCATTTTCAAGGACTTAATATGATAGCCACCCCAAGGAAAAAGTAAGACGCTGATTTTTTGATGTTCATTAATGTAAAAAGTATTTTTAATACAGATTATTTGTCAAATGGGTAAACAAATAGGTATAAGTCCCTAATGCAGGCCCCTAACAACTGTCGATATATTTAACGGCTCAGAAAGTAGGCTTCTGGAAGGGTCTAAGTTCCCCCCCCCAAAAAAAAAACATTAATGGTGTGACAGTCACCTGCATCCGGTGATGGTCACCTGGGTTGGGGAGGGGAATGGCTGGTGTCAGTTCTCTTAGTAAAACCACACAAAGAGCCCTATAATGAAAAGGCCTCAGCAGTGGCCCAGCTCTTGAGTCAGGATGTCTACAGGTAAAGATATAGAACAATTCTGCAACACTTAGTAACCAAATCCAAGCTTAGGAAAAGTCAGGAGGGCAGCAGGGCCGGTGGCCTCCTTTCTCCCTTCAAAAATACTATCACTGACACTACCATCATGTCTCTCTCTGTGGGGACGTGGGTCCCCTTTTCCAGTGAGATGAGGGTGAAGGCCTCTTACTTTGAAGGGAGGCTTGAGTTGGACACCCCGGCCGGCTCTGCACTCACACCACAGGGCGCCGCCTGCTTCCCCAGGGGTGAGAATGGAGCAGAGAGGATTCCCCCACAGCACTGAGCGCATCCGGGCCTGTGCTGTTCCACCCACATCCTGCCTTCCCCCGGGAGTTCAGCTGGAGGCTACACACAGGTGTCAACTTGAGTCAAAGATTGTTGGGAAAACATTTCTATATTAAACAGACAAAGAGGGAAGGCGGATACGAAATTCAAGTGAATTTTAAAGACACAAAAGGTAACATTTCAAAGAAACGACTCTGCAGGCAGATTACGTCAGACTAAGCCCCCAGAGCTTTTGAAGGGAACATATTTATCCTCCTCTGCCATTTACGAGTACTTCCTTGAGCAAATGTGAGAAGGATGCCTCCTTTCCCGCCCCATGTCAGAAGAGGAAAGAGCCCTTCTCTCAGGAGCAGATCTGGACCGGGACAATGTCCTTTGAGACACCAAGTGGCCGACCCTTCAAACACCAACGTTCTCTGATTACTAATCACAGCAGAAGTCATTTTAAGCACTATTTCTACTTCTAGGATGAAAGCGTTTGTGTCTTCTTTTATTAAAGAAATGTCAAGTATTAGCCAGGGGGCTGGTGGGCCCACCTGGGGCAATGGGCCCTTCCCAGCACCCCTGAAGTCAGCCTGGGGTGTCCCCAGCCTCCCTCTGACAACTTGGTCATTTCCGCAGGACTTGGGGCGTCCAGGTTGCCTCCTGAGGACGCCCTGAAGACAGCTGGCCACCGACCCTGCCGCAGGGCAAAAGGCTGTTCAGGGTTGACCTGGGCTCTTGTTCGTTCCGTAGCCCTAAAAACCAGAGAGGGAGCTGGCCGTGATTCAGGGTGTTAACTACGCATGGTCCCTGCCCAGGGGAATCCTTTGCATGAAGAACACTGACTCTACTGTCATTCACAAATTCAAAACCGGAAGCTGCAGAATGCGGAGGGGTTTCTCTTCTAGACACGCCCGCCCAGAAAAAGGGAAGCATAGGGCCAGCTTCGCGGTCTGGAAATAAACACATCGCCACCCCAGGCAGGCCAACCACCCAGCCCCGCGCCCTGGATCTGCAGAGGAGCCTGAGGCACGGCGGGGACCAGCTGGCGGCCCTCCCTTGGCTCGCCGCTTGGGAGCCCCTTCCCCTCACTGGCTGCCTCCTTGCACGGACCGTGCTGAGGCCCTCCCCGCTATGTTCTGCCCCTCCCCTCACAGCCATCTGCCAAGTGGCCACGTCCCCGTGGGCCCTGCTCGCCCTCCGTGCTCGGTGGAGCATCTAGAGGCTGACGGGTGGGCATCCGAATCATCTCCACCCCCACAGAGACACACGCGCCCCCCGTGCCCTGTCCACTCAAATACCGCTCACTTACACCTTTGCTAACATGGTTTCAAGCACAGAGCCCTTTGAGGAAGCCGCGTGGATCTTGGGCCACAGGGGCCGTTTCAGAAGTAAGGAGAACCCTGGTGCTCAGAAAGGAAGTCAAGGTTGGTAAAACGGAGAGGGCACACGAACAGGAGTGGAACTCCAGAGTCACAGGAAGAACACGCAAGCTGCAAATTCAAATCGATGTCGGCAGAAGCCGCAGAGGAACAGGGGCTTCTGGTGAACCAAATACACAGGCAAACTCGGCAAAGGGGACCCAAAGAAGTGATCTGTGAAAAAAATGACAAGGCTTCCTGTCCACAAAAGATGCCACAGTGTTGAGACGGCCTAAGACCTCAGAAGAAGACACCCATACCTCCATTACCTTCTAACCTGCTGCCCCCGCCGTCAGCCTGATTCACCAAGACGTTTTGCAGGCTGGGCGCCAGTGATTACCACCGAGAACCAAAGGCCGGACATGAGATGGACAGAAGCAGCCCTGCGAGCTGCTCACCCTCCTCAAAAAGCATTCCTGCCACAGCAGAAGAGGCCAGGATCCTATCAGCATCCCGAAGATAAAAGATAGACAAGGCGGAGCTACCTCGGGAAAGTTCTGATAAAAAGATGTCTTTTGATGGGACCGATTCTCCTAAAGTGGCTGCTCCTCCTGAGGAGGGGGCACCTGCCCTTGAAGGACCTACTGCTTTCCTTGAGGGAGTTAATACAGTCGTGTCAACTTCTGACCCAGAGGCTGTGCTTGCTTCCTGGAGCAGAATTGCAGCCGGGCCGAGGAGACAGACTCAGTGGAATCACAGGAGGCCGGCGTGGTCAGGTGGTGCGTGGTCCACGGGCGAAGTCTCCCTGCTCCCCCACTAGGGCTGGGCTCGTTACAGTTTCATGCCGGACAGGCTTGGGTTCTGGAAAAACCAAGGGGGGGCTCTGCACTCTTCTCCCTTCCTGCTGGCAATTTTCCACCCGACACCTGGGGGACCACAGGCTGCACCCTGAGTGTGTTCATAGGAACCAAGTGTTAGCGAAAAGCCTGCGGTGAGGCTACACCACCCGGAAAAAGGGTTCAGCTATAATGATAGTTAACGATAGAGAAGTGACTACAATCCACTCCATGGTGCCCCTTGACAGCTGAACTGTGGGCCGCTCCACACTCTCCATGCTTCCTGCTTACACGGGGTGCAGCCTGGCCAGTTGCAGGGGGGGAAAAAAAGCCTGTGAACTGCCTGACAGGAAACCACAGTGGAAGTGGCTCTCTCTGCAAAGAGCCCCGGCCCTAAGAGGGCAGAGGAGGAAGGAGATGAGACATTTTACAAATATGAATTCACTGAATGCAATTAATTTACCTGAAAGGGCCTCCAGTACGTTTCTACACTGGGGAAGACGGGGCTTATAGACAAAACTTGAAACTTGGTTATGTTCACCTTAAGCAATATTCAAACCTGTCATTGCCAGGAGTGGTTCAAACAGAAATGTGTCTTCTGATGTGACACAGTCTGTCACTGACAATCTTCTTGCCAAAAAGATGCAATATGCATCGCTTCACAAGGAAGCAATCAGTCCTGATTATACCTGTTGTCCCGGCATAATTTAGAGCCCCCCTTGTTTGGGGTAGCAGTCTCTTAGACATAGCTATATGTAAATATTCAGAGCTATGCATCCTGGAATGAATGATAAGTTATAGTTCCTCTAGTAAAAAGGGTGTTTTGGGAATAATTGGAGAAATTTTAATATAGATTGGATATTAGGTGATACTATAGCAATGTTAAATGTGTTGGTTTCGATAGCTGTTATGGTTATATAGGAATATGTACACAGAATCTATAGGAAGAATACAGAATTAACTATTAACAATTGGTCAATGAGGTGCGGAATATACAGGTGTTGTACCAACTTTTGTTGTTTCAAAATTTTTTAAAGTTTAAAAAAAAAAAAACAAAGAATGCTGTGTGTTTCCAGTATAGAATCCTGATTTTGGTTCAGTGAACATGGAGTCAGGCACAGATGCCCTTTTTTGGACCCTTATCCCTCCATGTACTGTCCTCGTCCATGAGTTCACAAATCCTCCCACCGTAAGGAAGGAAACGTATTTGGATACCAAAACATCCTCATCTGTCTCCAGGGCGGTGGCAGATTTGCTGCGAAGCTGATTAAGCCCTTGGCCTTCACCCGCACAGACCCTTTCCAAGTCCCTGGACACATCTTGATATTCATAATTGTGTTCTTTTCCTTAGAAAAGTCCCCAAGTTGTGTATGTGTCAAACTGGACAAAGCTTGGGTGTGCCCCTGCAGGAGGGCGCTGTGGTTCCACGCCTGGTGGACTGATTACGGGCAGGCGGATTCTTCCTCCTCAAAGAGGAACTGAAGAGGACAGAGCAGGAAGAGGGGTCTGGAGAAGCAAGAACAGGGCGAGTTCTCACGACAACCCAGTCCAGATTGCTGTCTTAGCGTACTTAACAGAAAAGCAATTGAAAGTGGTTTTCTTTGCATTATGTTAATTTTTCTTGAAGTTGCTGAGAATTGTTTGTATACTAAGTATGTTAAGCATTTCTTGGAGAAGAGCAGCAAGCATTAGACTTTATACATGGTGTTCCCAACATACCACCTCAGGGTTGTTTTTTTTTTTTCCCATTTCGTGAGTTAACAGAGATAATGCAGACAAGAGTTCCTTCCTTCTTTCCTCTCCTTTCCCAGTTTCTACTCATATGTAAATGACTGGTCTGTCTGAAATTTCCGACGTGCACTGGCACAGCCCTTTCTCTACCCATTTATGATCTCAACCAGATAAGCAGATCAGTAAATACAAGCTCCAGACACCCCAACATGTGCTTGTGCCAATCGATATTTAGTCAATGCGTGGATAAAAGTCAGTGTAGTTTACCTCTGTAGGGTTTCAGGAATCGGGTACTCTGCTCCTATATTCCTGATCACCCAGCTCATTCTTCCCTGACACACCACCATATTTATTTTCGTCACAGGACTCCTGTTCTCTTATATTTGTTTATGGTTTAGACAATGTAATACCCATGAGAGTAGATACATTTTCTATTTAACATGGTATATGCATTTATTTAATTATTCCATCCAACCATACATCTACTGGAATATCTAGCATGTATTTTTCTGCAAGCCTCTGGTGACGCAGTGAAGAGCAGGATAGCAGCTGTGTGTGCCCTCTCAGAGCTTACAGACAGACGTCAGTTGAGACGTGTGTCCTACTGTTTCTTCTCGCCCTCTCATCCCTCGGTGCCCCGCAAGTCCCCAACAAATTAGAGGGGGGGGACACAAGAGGGAATCATACTTACTCTGGCACTTCTCCAAAGCCTTCCAGAGGCTGTGCTTCAGCGGCATAGATCTTGGCATAGTATCTGGCGGTATTTTGAACGTAGCATTCCTAGATCACCCAAGTACATGGGAAAGCCCAGTGATTAGAAGAAATTCGGAGACCATTGCCCGGTAAGGCTCAAATTTCCTAATATAGGTTAAGCCAATGGATTTCCAAACCCATCCCTTCGTTGGGGGCACAGAAGCAACAATGAATGTAGCCTACAGTTGGCCACTTGCAGAGGAGCTCTGAGACCTGAAGGAACCATCCGGGTGAAGGTCAAATGGTCTCTAGGGCTAGGTGTCCCTGAACTGTGAAATTTCTAGAACCCGCATGGCTGAAGTTCACCCCTGAGCTAAGGGGATTGGTCCCTGGGCAGGATGTCAGATAGAGCACGGGGACTGTTGGATTTCCCATGAGCTATCCCACCTGAGGTTCTTCTTCAAAGGTGGAACTTGAGTTGTAAGTAATGAACACCTTGCCAAGATTGTTGGCTTAGAAAAGCCCTAGAGAGTGGAAAGCAGAATCCAGTTTGCTTTTCCTAAGTGGGAGTCTGGATGCTGGGGGATTTTCCATGACTGGGCCAGATGGCACTTGAAATCGAAGGAATATTCAGTGAAAGAGAAGAACAAAGAAGGATAGATTTGGAGGAAAAAGGAGTACAATTGGCAAAATCCTATGCTCAGAGAAGAGGGGCTGTCTTCATGAGTACCAAGTCCCACACGGCATTGCCACATCTGAGATGACCACGGAAGGACAGTGTTTGAGAGCACCCAAGAGACTCATCTGAGTCTAGCTTATTCGTTTTATAGGTTAAAAAAAAAAATTCAAAGGGCACCTAGTTTGTGAAAGAGCTAGACCCAGCTCTCCTGAAAGCTTGGCCAGCGCTGGCATAGAGTGAAATGCATGGACGGGGGGTGGGGGAGGAGTGGTGATGCAGGGGGAGAAGCTCGTGTTTTCCTCCCCTCCCCTCTTGCCTCAAGGGTCCCATGACTCAGTAGCATAGGAGGGAACTTAGGTAGAGACTTGGGTCAATCTCCCTTCATAGCTTATGGGTGGACACTGAACCTAACTCAGGAAGGCAGGAAACAGGACAAACGTTAACCCTTCTGAATATACCCCACCCTCCTTCCTCTTCCCTAAAACAAACTGAAGCACTCCAGAAACTACCGTTGATTTTAGCTGTCCTTGAGGATCCTTGGGAATCCTGGCATCCAGTGTAACTTGGACACCCCACTTCCCATGTCATTCTGAGTCCAGGTAGATCCAAACCCCCAGGGGTCTGATGGGGCTTCCTAGGAAGCATTCCTAGAAGTGATCCCAGCCAAGGTAGGAACTGGTGAGGCACCCCCAGACATAGACTAGTCCCAACTGGCTGGCACGAGGCCAAGAAATCATTCAGTGGCTGAGATGTGATCTCCAGCATTTAGCCTTAATCTAGTGACTCCTTCATAAACATACCCCAGAGGGAGAGAGACACCCTCTTGGAGACACCCCCATCCATTCTGAGTCTGATTTTCATCTCAGGGTGTCATGGGTCCGTCTCACACCTCAAGCAGCACTCTCAGGGCAGGTGGACCCACCTGGGCGGCGAGTTTGTAGTTCCTCTGGATGAGCTCATCATCGTTTCTGGTCCCGTAGGCAACGGCATTGTGCACCTTAAGCACACAGGCGTGGCCGGGCTTGAAGACTGGTGTGAGGCCCTGCATCACTTTGCTGCGGAAGGCTTTCCGGTGGACCCCTTCCCCAAAGTGCAATTCCTCCGTGGCAATCTGACCGCGCAGACGGCCCCCGAAGTAGCTGTCACTGAGGAAGTCTCCTCTGAAGATGAGTTGGCTGAATTCAATCTCTTCGTATACTAAAGATATAACACAACTTCCGTTGGACAGAAACATCTCCCAATCCTGCTCCTTGGCTAACGAGCATTCCCACACAGGGACAATGACAAGGTTGACCTACAGAATCTAGGAGGGGAAACCACACTAACTCCCAACAGGGGCATAGCTCGAAGGGGAGATGGTTCACTGAGGATGTAGAAGACCAAGGTGAGGCCCCAGGGGATCGGATGAGAGGGGAAGAGGACTGGGAAGACCAGGAAAAGAACTGTAGACAGATCCATTAAGCATGAACAGAAGCATGCGAGGTGATTAAAGGCAAGTTGAAAAGACAGATGAAATGTAGGAGGGAGGAAGTACCAGCTGTAAGACTGATCTGCTAGCTCATTGATCTGCTGATCAGTGTTTCCCAATCTTTTTTTTCATCGTTGCCTTCTGCAAGGATTCTCTTTAGTCTTCCCCCCCGCCCCAGTTGCTCCACAGAAAATTTTAATACCACAGACGTACTGTGTATCTGGTATGGCTATCTGTGCTTCATACACAAGGATAAGTTTTCTTTTGCCTCCCCAAGACCCAATTTTGTCCTCTTGGAGGCGATACTGCCTCTGTTAAGAATGACTGTGGTAGTCATAAGAAATAAGTGGGAAAAACCAAAACAAGTAAAAAGAACTCCCTCTGAAGAGAAGTTGAAAAAAGGTAGAATCATTTTGGATCTACTTGTAAAAAGTACTGAGTTCTCTATCAGCTCTTTGAGTTGATTCTGCATGTGTTCCAGATGATAATCAATTCTATCAGAATGTTGCATTTTTAAACTAGAGATGACCAAGCCAGCCTTCTGATTGGCTGAGAGAAGAAAGTAAGATGGCTTTCAATGAAATAAGATTGTTTCGATTTTAAAAAAACCACCTTCCACTCCTCAAAAGTCGATGAAAACTCATCTTTCTGAGATAGACATCATCTATCTGGTCGTGTGAAAAACCCACTTCACCTTTCTAGTTAGAATATTTAGCAAAATATTTTTCTCTTTGAAAAATACTTTCAAATCATATGTTTTAAGGGCAGTCTATGACCAATGCGAGCAGTTAAAAGTATAAGGGAACAGACTGTTCTTAAAGGGTATTGATTAGTGTCTAGACCTAGTTATTGTCAGAAAGAAAGGAGGCAGGTAGGGGATTTTCAAATAGAAAAAGTAGGTGAAAGTGTCAGTGAAAGAGTATTCAGAGAGTTGCTCCAAGGCAACTCTTTCACAAGGGCTAGCGGAAGGCTCCTGAAGGCTAACCTATTTTGGGTTTAGAGAGAATGGGGGCAGAGGAACGGGAAAACAGGTAGGTAAATGGGACATTTTCCCAAATAAATTTTAAAGGAGATAGGATGAAATCTGTGAAATAGCTAAGTAATAGAACGAGAAAGTTATAGAGAAGAGTATAGTTTAAGTTAAATTTTAGAATTAGGTAATGAAACGGAGAGGGAATGCTATTTATACAACCCAAATCTTAATTCCAGTTACATGATTGATTAACAGTTTTGCCCCCAAGACCTCTGAATATAGGAAATGTTTTATGTATATTCACCAGAGCCCAATAAATCTGAGCTATATTTACCACATTGTTTTCCTTCAAAAGTCCCAAAGTTTCTAAAATTCAGTTGTTCTTGAAAGTTAAAAGTTTGTGTATTTTAAAATTCACATTTAATTAACTAAAGACAAAAGTTGTTCCAGACTCTCTGCTTAGTAATAGAAAGGAGAATTGTTGGTGCTGTACTGTATAGGGATGGGCGTATGTGTGGAAGAAAAAAATACATGACAAGCATGGACTCCACCGTCCTCAATAATCCTGTCCATAATTTCCAGAAATGTCTACTTAACCAGGATAAAACAATGCAAGAAAAATACATCTTAGAATTTTTCTTTGAAAGCCACGTGTGCCATCATTAAGTTGTGCTAGCTTTATTTGAATCATTCATTTGGGGCTTTTATTAGATTTTTAGTTAGTGATCAACTTGTAAAATGTTATATGTTCCTCCTCTAGAGATTTAAATAAAATGTCTAGTGAGAGATTCCTCCAGATAAGAAAGGTGATAAAGCAGTCATTTGAAACTTCTTCATCTGAAGGTACACGGAAAGGCAGAGGAAGGTATAGCCTCCCCAGCCCAGTAAGCCATTGAAACTGGACCCCCGGTCTCATGGAGAAGCAGCTGGCAGAAGGTGATGTCTTCGGGGTCTAGACCCCAACCCAATGGTGGGAGGCACAGGGCTACAATAGCGGTGACCAGTACCTCATCCTCACTGGGGTCTCATTCCTGACTGGTAAAGCCTTGAGAGACTCTGCAAACTTAACCAGGTCAGAGCAAGAATCTGGGATGGGATGCCAAGTGATGCTAAGAAGCTGAGGAAACAGAGAAACCCTTCTTCTGAAGGTCATTTTGGTTTTTGATATAAGAAAGGACATTCTTTTGCATATTTAGATTCTTGGGAGGATGTAGGGAAGGATTTTAAATTACACAAGTACATGACACACTAAAGACCTGTAGCATTTGAATGGTTTGTGAAGAGTTGGTATTTAAGTCTGTTGTTTTGGACAAATACCACATTATTTGCTAGACCATTTCTCAGTCGAGATCCCAGCTCCTCGCCTTTAATTACTAGACGTTACTGCATCTTGATTATCTGTACTGTCTTGTTTTCACAGAGGTTTCAGGGTTTTTATTTGCCTTAAAAGAAAATCAGCACATCCAGTATACACTGGCGGTTTAAACTTGGCCATGATGAGAGTATTTGCACCACAGAAATTGGAAAACTGTACAAATCAGGGCCTCCCCAACCCCCTGGCAGGTTGTTAACAGTTTGGCAGCAGATCACTGGGTGTGGATGGGCTCGTGTGCTGGGGATGGATAATTTTCCCAACAGGAAATACATGACCAGCATGGACTCAGTGGGGGGCCCAGAGGCAGCCTGAATGTTCAAGGGCAGCTGGTAGCTTGTTGCTACACCAGGAGTGCGCAAGTGCCAAAGGAAAGCACAAAAATCCATCTCCCATTTCCACTAGGATGCAAAGGAATGGACTTATTCTCCTAGACACCTGACTCTTTGGGAATCTGCTCAGCTAGTCGAACTGAAAAGTAAAACAATTGAAGAAACAAAACATGCTGTGTGATGTAGAGAACAAACGTATGGACACCAAGCGGGGAAAGCGGGCGGGGCGGGGGGGTGAGGGTGTGTGATGAGTTGGGAGATTGGGATTGACGTGTATGCACTGATGTGTATATAAAAAAAATTAATAAAATTCAAAAACAAAGATAAGAGATAACAAGTGTTGGTGAGAATGTGGAGAAAAGGAAACCCGAAAAAACATGCTGTGTAAGTGCCAGAGGCTGAAAAACCCCATGCAGATGGGCTGGATGCAAGTCTGGTGCTTCACAGAGAAAGACTAACCCCAAAGGTGCCCCCCCCGCCACCGCCAACATGGTCCCAACAACTGCACAGTCTGATCTCTTTAATAATTCACTTCTGGACATCTGGAGCCTAACGCACTTATCACAGGCCCTGCAATCAGGATGAAATAGCTTATGAATTGTCATTCATTTCCCAGGCATTCCTGAGCTCTCTCCTACTTGGTTCAAAGAGTCGATGGGAATGTTGCTTCTACCATTGCCTATATTTCATGCTTCAGGATGCACCCATTTCCTCTGACGTCCAGCTCAGGTTAGCTTACCTTTAACATCTGGGTGACTTGAAAGTTGTTTGAGAACTGGAAGATGACAGAGAAGAGAATGCCTTCAGTACAAATCAGCATTCTGAACTGGTACGGGCTAGTGGTTTTCACTGGAAACGGCAAAGCTGAGGTTTACCTTCTGTGGTGAGGTTAAATTCCGTAGTCACTTTCCCGTAACTGTTCTTGACGCAGCAAGAATAGAGGCCCTGGTCCTTCTGACTGGCTTGAAGGATGGCCAAGGACACAGTGGAGCTGTCTCCTGCTCTGCATTGGGGGACATGAACGTGGGCATGCATCATCATTCTGAAGTTGCACTCTTCTAACAGCAGAGAGAAACTAACGCTTCCCTGCCCTCGTGAGTTCAGCCAACGGGCTGGCTGAAGGACGAGATCGTGATCAGCTGTTAGAGTTAACTTATTTGTAGGAGACGAGCAGCATGTCTCTGCTTCACATCCTCACTTCAGTATGCAATGTG
Source organism: Physeter macrocephalus (assembly GCF_002837175.3). Lineage (NCBI taxonomy): Eukaryota > Metazoa > Chordata > Mammalia > Artiodactyla > Physeteridae > Physeter > Physeter macrocephalus. Next base: position 71,941,583 of record NC_041232.1, read on the forward strand.
AATGCACGGAAACACCTGGGAGGTTTGACTGCCATTAGTAGAGCAAAGAATGGAAAATGTGAACGCTGGGGGCTTTCGTTAACATTTCTGCTCAGAATTCCTCAGTTGTGTCGCTAATCCAGGTGTCCTGGGCTCAAAGGAAACCTGAAAGTTCCAAACGCAGACACAGTAAGAGACAGTAGAAAGGGGGTCTTTGCTGTGTATAAGGACTCATGGGCTGAAGAGTCTAATGGTGCGCGTCCCTAGCAAAGGCCATCCATCCATCTGCCTACCCAATCTTAAGTTCCGAGACTGTGCTCTGAACAGAAAAACGTGGTGGTGATAATGGTGATGGTCATGGCGAACGCGGGTTGAGCACTTGGTGTGTGCCAGGCACCGTGCTCATCACTTTCCGGTCTATTCCATGCCATCCTTGGAGCAATCTAACAAATGCTATTACTGTCCCCAGTTCACAGAAGAGGAAACTGAGGCACACTGAGACTAAGCAAGTGGCCTAAGGTCACACAGCTGATAAGAGTAGACTCAGGACTTAAACCAAGGTAGCCTGACTCTGGAACCCTCCTCTTGACTGTGATAAGCTGCCTCCAAGGGATCCGTGATCCCTGCCCTCAAATCGGGGATAATTGGGATTAGAGTTAAAGCCACAATCTTTGTTCCCAAGTCTCAAACAGAAAATGTACTTTGCAGCCAAAAAAATACTCAAATATTATTCTAGTTGTGTTCTATATGGTGAATTTTGTTAGACATTCACCAAGGTCATGTGTGTGCAGGGTATGTTTTGGTTCGTTTCACAATCCGACAGCAAAATCCGCTCATCTCAGTTTGCAGAGTCAACAGAAGTGTTGGTTATCGTTTAGCTTTCCACTAGACTTCAAGCCTCCGATTTACACATGCCTCTTCTGGAATGTACCCGTGGTTTAAAACAAAGTCCACTAAATCCTAATACTTCCTCCAAGCACATCCTGAGTGTACGGTTGAAAGTGGACAGGAACAAGCGCAGTTACAAGGGGAAGATTTCCTGCACAGGCTGCCAAATACCAAGAGTCACCGGGGGGAGGGGCAGGGGGCGCGCAGTATCCTCCTCTAGTGGCCTGTTGATCAGCACAGCGTTTGTGTCCCTGAAAGGGGCAGTCGAGATCGGCCAGAAAGGCTGGCGTCTGAACTAGAATGGTCCCGCGACAAGTTCCTTCCGGCCAAGAAATCCTGATGCTTGGCACAGAATCTCGGAGGCCTTTTTCTGTCTTGGCCCACAGAGGCCTCCTTCTAGGAGGGGTAGCTGAGGAGTCACAAAGACCTGGATTGAAATCCTGAGCTGAGCTCTGGTCTCTCACCCTCAGTTTCCTTGTCTGGGAAAGAGAGAAAAGAGCAAGATGCCCTCCTGGGTGTGCATCCGGAGCAAGTGACACCTGGCACGTGACGCCTGACTGAAGGGTCTAGTCTGGGGAGTGGCCACGAGCCATCAGCGGGGGTCAGCTGCTGTGTGCCCAGTACCCGGGGATTTGGTGATGGGGAAAAAGGCACAGTCTTCACCCGTGAGGGTCTTCCAGTCTGGGAGGAGATAGGCAAACAGAAAATATCCATATAAGCTGTGAGAAGTGAAAAGAAGTGGTCTTGCACCTTTTTTTTGGGGGGGGGGGCGGTATGCGGGCCTCTCCCGTTGCGGAGCGCAGGCTCCGGACGCGCAGGCTCAGCGGCCGTGGCTCACGGGCCCAGCCGCTCCGCGGCACGTGGGATCTTCCCGGACCGGGGCACGAACCCGTGTCCCCCGCATCGGCAGGCGGACTCTCAACCACTGCGCCACCAGGGAAGCCCCGGTCTTGGACCTTTTTGAATCAATAGGGGAAAAGCTCAGTTTCATATCCTGTTACCCTGTAAGGGACACAGGTTTTTGCTGTCAGAGGAAGGAACGGCCAAACGCACAAAGGGCCAAACAGGAGTGGAGCTTAGCCGGGGAGACAAGTGCAAGCAAAAGAAGCTCCAAGTGTGACCAGAGTTAACACAGCCAAGAACTAAATCGGCCGGAGGGAAAGGGCATCTAAACTGGGGGCTTCTCAGAAGACCCCAGAATCCATGAGCAGCCCCAGGGAGCAGGGGTGAGGATTGCCGGCACCCACTGCCCGCCTTCCAGCCTGGGTGGAGACCTCCTTCCAACGGCCAACCAAGGAGAACCTGCCTCTAATGGCAGCCAGCTCTTCCCTCCCTGCTTGTCCGGCAGGAATGATGTGATCTGTGCTCAGCTTTCAGCCAATCCACTCCATGGGGACAATGGCCCTTTCTAAAGCCCAGGCCACTCCCAAGCACCTCTCTCCCCAGAGTGGAGAATGGGTTCCTGGTTACCAAGGAGGTGCTGACGGCCAAGGTAGCACTGAAGGGTGCCAGCTTGAGATCTTCATGGAGCCAAGACATATACCACCATTGCACAGGCTACCACTTTCTTCTTGGTTTCCTCAGAGAACAGTCACCTTGTCCTAGCCATAAGAAAGTGTCCTGACACCTAATTTCCAAAATTCAGCCTATTAAGGAAAAGTATCCTAAACTTGGGGACAAAGGCAAAAGGATGATTGAGTGTCCTTTGTCTGGCACTGTTTAATGGGCTCACCCAAGGAGAATTTAGTTATAGGAGATGCTCCTCTGTCGGACTTTGCTATTTACTCTTCAAACATCTTTGTAAGATGTTACAGAAAAACCCGAAAGAACTTTTTGGTCAACCCAATAGAACCCACCCAGTTATAACTTCTCCTGGACAGAAACCTACAAAAGATAACTCCCAAGGTTTATTACCTGTTGAATATTAACAAGTTTCGTATCCACTTGCAAACATTCCAGCATTCTTTTGCCTGATTAACTGTATAAATTCATTCCTCAGATGTTCCTTTATACAGCTTTCCCATCTTACTCATTATTTAATGAGTTAGAGAAGGAAGATCTTTGTTACATGTTCCTATTACATTTGTTTGGCAGATCAACTTTTTGATAACTATATCTTGACAAAGCAGTGAGAGATTTCTTGGAGGGACATGTAAAGGAAACATGCAACCGGAATTAGGGGTGAAAATTTGATAACGTTTGAAAATCCACCTGAAATATAAATGACTTAATATCAAAGGAGTTATGACTCCCAAATCTCCAGTGGTGGCACAGAGAGGGCACATGGGTGCACCTAAGCCAGACAGTGCTACCGAGAAGAATGAAGCCAACCTCACCGAGAACTTAAAGGCCTTGGCCACGTGTCATTAGCAGATGGCATGCGTACTAAGGTCACACACTTTCTAGAGGGAGGCTAGGTTTTCTAAAGACACCTCAGATGGAAAAGGAACCTGAAAGATTCAAGTGCCAATTTTCAGCTTAGATCAAGAGCAAAAAACGCTGGTTCATTTTCCTGGCTGACGGCTACGGAAAGTACTTTAAATGAATAATTAGCACTTTTTTTTTTTTTTTTAAATAAAGCTCTAGGGAACCACCTTGATTTTTTTTTTTTAAATCAAGCCATTTATTCTTCATTGTAATTCTTAAGCCTTACATAAGACAAGCAGGGTAATGATGGCCTCTTAGGCCAAGCAGCTTTATTACAATCATAGCCCAGTTAGATTTTTCTGGAGTGATGTTACAGAAATGAAACTATACCTCAAGTCTTCCATCGTTGCATTTGGAACAATTTCCAGATGTGTTCCAAGCAGACATTTGATTTAATTTTACAGAAAACTGATTTCTCTCACTTTTTCAGCCTATTTGTGATCAGATTAGTGGGTTAAGAACATCTCCCGTGACTCAGGGAGCTGAGCTAGGACCTCCTTTGGCAGAAAGGAGCTTCTGAGAATTGTTTGAGTTAGGCTGGTTTCCATCGAGCCAGGGGACCTGTTTCTAGAATGAGTCACACCTCCTCAGGTGCAAAAGACGAAGCTTGATTCACCAGTTCACTCGAGCAAGCATTTATGTATTGCTGGAAAGGCTCTTTAGGAAGGTTTATTCCACACGGGGTATTCTGGGCAATGCTGCTCTCTCATCTCTCCCCTCCTCCTCTTCATCTCCTCTAACCTATGGCCCCAGATATAAACTGGTTTTCCCATCTTAGAGATGGCAGCTTACCACCCTGGGTAGATGCCACTTTTCTGTAACCTCACGGATTGTTTTTTCCTTTTGATTTACCTTCTTAGCTTTCTGTTAGGTTAATGGGAATTTATGAGAACAGCAAAATGCATGGGCATATGAAAGAGAGCTCTTTAATCTTGGGACCACAGAACCTCAGACTAGAAGATGATTGGACAGGTTCCCCTGATTTTAAAAAATGTAATGAAAGGTTTGTGCCTTCCTAAGGCCACCAAACGTGATGGTAGCCAAGGCAAGGCAAGAACACTTCACCATCCTCCCTGTCCAGGTATCTGTCCTTTTGTTACTTATTCTTCTTGGATACTTTGGGTGTGGAGTTTCTGCTTCAATCTTCCTTTTACTTCCTATAATTTACTATTTTCCTTTAGAACCATGTTGTGAAATAAACAACCAACTGTGAAAAGTAACGGGGGGTGGGGGGATATCGCACCTTCTCTGCACTTGGGCTATCGACTTTGAATCTTTCATCCACCAGACAGTAGAATCTTCATGAATCTCTGCAAACTGGCAGCTTAATTTTACGTTTCCAGAGTGGTCAGGGAACATCTCAGCCTGGATCTTTTTCAGTAATACTGGAGCTGGAAACAAGAAACTTGTAGGTCAGTATTCTTATAAGAATTGCAAAGAGCTTTCGGGTGGGCAAGAGACTTTCCCATTTTATCACATTTAATTCTCACTACAGTCCCAAGAGACAGGGATAATAATTATTACCCTCCATTTGGTGGATGAGGAAATCTGGTGTCTGAGGGGAGATGGCACCTTCCTAAACAGATAGAAAATGAACAAGTCAGTAATAGAAAACTCCCACTTTTCACTACTTAAAATTCCTGAGTGAGGTCTGCAATGCACAAAGTGAAACAGAACTTGAAACTTTAAAAAAAAGATGGGAGGGATGGGGGTTGTAGATACCGAGTCTATAGGATCTGGGCCAAATAAAGATGCTTTTAGATGACTACCAGATGATCCACGTCAAAATTAAAGCTGGGGGTTAGGAAGGAGAATAAACTCTGGACTAGCCAAGTAACGTGGCTAAGCCCCCAGGTGTAAAAGGCAACGGCAATAAGTCATTTGCTGAAGAATACTCATCCATCTTTCCCCTTGATCACACTTATCTTTGCAGAAAGATATCGGACATCACTGCAATCCATTAGGATATCAATTTCATTAGCGAAAGAGAACTGTCTACTTGAATGAAAGAGGAGCAATACACAATTCCCAGGGGTTAGGCTGAGCTCTTTTTAAATCAGGGACGAGAGGGTGGCACGCCAGGTAAATGTGTAATTACTCAGGGCAGCCACTGGGCGGCAGCCTAGACAAGAGGAGGATGGCTAACACAGCCAGGTGGTCAGAATAATTTGGCAGGTAGAGGTTACTGGAAACGTGGTGTCGGTCTATTTCACACTGAGTTTCATAATTACACAGCTTTGGTAACAAAATGTTATAGAATCCACAGCCAAGCCAAGAGTCATCAATACCGATGCTTTGTTTGCTCTGCTGCCTCAGATTCCACTACTGTGAGATCGTTAATGTGTTAAATGTGCCTCCCATCTCTTGGCAACAGACTTGGCTTGGATAACAGCGCGTATTTAAAAGCTTATTTTCTTCCCAGGAAGTAATAATGGGGCGCTTGGGTAACAAAGTCTTGCATTAGAGAGTAGCTCAGGGTACTAACAATACTATGGGAGAAAGATTAAATATACCAAGTCCTTACTGACGGCAAAACTCATTTCACTTCATCTGGCCCTACCTAGCTGCCGGAGCTAGGTGCTCTGGCCCACGGTGTCAAGCTCTCGCTCCAGAGTCTTGACCAAGCCCACTGCCCCACCTGGGACATATTTCCTCAAGGGCCCTTCCTGGGTGATTTGCTGATACCTAAGTGTTCCTAAGGCTGCCAACCCTGTCCTCACCCCGTTGTAAGTTCTGAAGACAAAATTGGGGGAGGGGAATTCAGGGAAAGGCATAAAATGGGCAGAACTAAATGAGGGTCTAGGATAGGAAGCTGGCTTGGTCAGGAGGCCTCAGGGCTTTGGGAAAGGACACCTGTCTGGGTGGGATGGAGGGGGGGAAAAAAAGAGGGAGCTAAAATGAGGCTCGAGAGGGAAGCTAGGTTTATCTGCTGTGTATATTCTGGCCAAGTGTTGAGGGTAAAGGATAGAGAAGTCCTCTGTGACTATAAAGCTTTGGTTGTACTAAGCTCTGAATGTGGAAAAAAAGTGTACTCAAGTTTGTTCTATTTCTTTCAGAGTTATCCAAGGCATCCCTAACATCCCAACACATACACACACTCCTAACTCCTACCCATCCCACCCCCAGAAGGCTGTGCACCCTGTGGTTGCAGCCCTGCATGCCTGGGGAGGCTGGGCAGCTCCGGGGATCAAATCCTCCAACAGCACCTGGATGGTCCTTTCTCCCACGGAAACAGACAAGAAGTCCAAATAAGATTTTTTTCCTCTGGGCTGAAACCACTTGAGATCTCTTGAAAACATGCTTTCATTCTCTCTAAATATGTTTTAAAACTCGGAATGCAGTTTTGTGTTTGATCTTTTCAGCAGCAAGGGCTGTGGGCCCGTTTGCTGAGGTCTGGGAACACAGTAAGCACTCAGGTAAGAGGAAAAGTCTCTCCCCCGGGGTTAGGGAGGGCCGCAGCGTTCTGCTACAGCTCGGGCAGGCACGTTACCTGGCTGCAATCTCTTCTGACTTCTGCCAGGTTTCATGGGAAGGGAAAGAGCTCAGGAAGAAGAGGCTGAAATCTGGGTGATGGGATGGAATTTGGCATTGACTCGGTTCTCCAGGCGAAGCAGAATTGACTGCAGTTACCGGGGCTCTGAGCCTCAAGTGGTCTGAAACCTGGAACAGAGACCCGGGGGGACTCCCGGCTCAAAGGGGAGGGCAAGTAGGAGAGAAACTTTACACTCAAATTTGGAAGAAAACCCAACACCCAATCAGCCACTTCTAATGAAAAAAAAAAAATGATTAAAAGGAGACTGCTGGACTGTACCTAAATGTTTTTCTGTAAATCCTGTTTAGCATGTGGTCTATTTAATTACACTAATTAGCTACACTGATTAATGCTTCTGTTTCTTTAAAAAAAATTTTTGAAGGATAATTAAACAGAAGGCGTAGTAATCACGCCCCCTCGGTTAAGCATACCTACAAGGCAGCCTATATCAGTGGTCCTCCCAGCACATCACCCAAGAACTCGTTAGAAACGCACTTTCTCCGGAATCAGGAACTCTGGGGTTGGGTCCAGCAACCTGTCTTAACAAGCCCTCTAGGGGATCCTGAGGCCGCTCAAGTTTGAGACCCAAGGGCCTACATGCCAGCCCACTGGTCACAGCCGTAGCACCCGAGGCCTCCCCAGTGGACATGCACCTTAACTGCAAGGGCTCAGGAGGACACACGAACTTGACATCAGGGCAACAAACCCAAACTTTAACAATGATAGGAAGCAACACAGCCTCACCTGTCCCTTCGCTTTTGCAAGGTGGCCTTTTGGAGTCTTTTTTCTCATCTGTGCGTGATACCGATGTTTCGAGTTTAGGACTCCTTTTAAGAAAGACTGAGTTCTTTCTGGCGTTTTCTTTCTCTTCCAGTCTCAGCCTCAGGGTGGCCACCCTGGACAGAATTTTCTTCTTTACTGCCTCAGCTACGTGTCCACTCCCTGGGGTTTCTTGCTTCCCCTTGACCTCCTCTGACCCAGTCACTGCTGGAGGGGCCCTGGGGAGGCAGCCAGCTTGGGCCACCACAGGGCCCACCTTCTCCTCCCTTGACATTTTCCCACGGCCAAGGGTGGAGCCCTGCTGGCAGGGGTCCTGCAGCATCTTAGGAACTTTCTCTGATGCACATTCTCTGGACATGAGTGTTGCTGCCGGGGAGCCAGATGTGCTTGTGGGTTTGGTTTCCCCAACTGGGGGCTCCTCTATTTTATGTTCCTCAATTTTGTGGCTTCTTGAAAAGCCTGTGATGCTTCCTTCAAGAGATGAAGTAAAAGGCCCCCAAGTGAGCGCACTAGAAGGGGGCACATGTTTCCCACACTCACTCTCAATAGCTCCCCCTTCCTTTGAGTCAGAAAACGCACACTGATGGTTTCTGGGCTCCACTAAATCATTCTCAGGGAGGTCATGACTTTGACTTGTGGAGCTGTGAGTATCAACGCCAGAGGCGGGAGTCATTCTTGCAAGACCGCTAGAAAGAGGTAAAGTGGGGGAAACTAATTCTGCTCTGTTATTTCTACTTTGTTCAGACTCCGCTAAGCGCCTCTCACTGCCTTCTTGTATTTGGCTTCTGCCGCGTCCCCTTGGAATCGTTTCCCCACCTTTGACAGGACCCGGGACAGGCAAAATGGCAGACTGTACGTCCCCCTTTGCTTCGTCATGTTGACTTTGTCTTGCCCCCTCTCCCCCACTGTGCCCTTGGTCTCGGCTGATGCTGTTTTCACTTGGAACGGCTTCCCCACTTTGCCGGGGGCACGGAACTTGCAAGATGGATGGTTGGACTTCTACTCTCTGGCCCAAGTTTCCATCATTCAATTTGCTCTCCACGCTGATGGCCCCCAGTGTGGATTCAGAAGGCTCTGGTGTTTCCACCCTGGCCCACTCCACACTTGTTTCATCAGTGGGATCTACAGAGGACTCTAAGACTTTAGGGCAGGTCAGGAACTGTTTAAAGAAGGCAGGGCGATCCATCTTGAGTTGGCTTTCCTCTTGGTTTTGACTTACACTGTTAACATTTTCCTTCCTTCCAGTTCTGGAAGCCTCTGATAGCAAGTCTGTGACACATAATTCTTTTTCATCTACAGGGTCCACAGAGGACTCCAGGAGTCTGGGTTGGCTCAAACACTGGGAGGAAAGACAACTCCAGTTTGCGTGGCCAGCTAGGTCTTCACCTTTACGGATTTCTCTGTTATTAGCAGTTGCTGAGCCAGACTCTGCCTGAGGACTACAGGCTGATGCTGTCTCAGAGGGGTCCAGTTCAGGCACGGCAGCATCAGCCTTTAGAACGTCAGATACAGCCCAGAGCCTACCAGGGATGAGACTAGGTTCTGACTCCTTGCACTTAGAATCTGTCAGTTGTCTTGGTGGCCAGGTTTCTGAAATGGAAGCCTCTAGAGTTATAATCTTCAGCTCTTTACCTGCTTCCCAATATCCTGGACTGCTCTCTTTAGACTCCCCCGGAAGGGTATTAGAGAGAGACGGAACATTACTCAGAGCCTGACTATCATCTTCCATTGCAGATTCAGCCCCCAGGGGCACACGAGTCCTCAGGCCCGAGCTCTGTTCTCGTCCCTCCCTGGAGTTGGCCGATGAGTGGTCCGAGAGCGCCAGGTTTATTTCCCCTTGTACAGCAGATGTCGTGGGCAAGCTCTCTTGGAAATTTTCGTCAAGGGAACCCTGCTGGACCCTCTGTGTTGTTTTACTTCCTTTTTCTTGGAAATTCTCTTCAAGGCTCCTAGTGTCTGCTCTGTGAACGGTCTGGCTCTTCTTTCCAGACTGGTTATCAATCTGAAGAGGGGAATTGCTACAGAAATCCTCTCCCTCTGGGAGCTGAGGAACGTGGACGTGGGTTCCTGGTCCACTGGGAGCCACGCACGCTAGCCCTTTGGAAGATTCAGCTGTAGAACCGTTTAAAATATGACCCAACTGTGCATTGGAAGGAAGTTGAGAAATATTGTCATCTGGTGCCCGAGGTGAGCTCTCGTCAGGGCCACCTACATGGCTGTTCCCAGCAACTGAAACAGGGAGGTATTTGGGTGGGTGGCCTTTGGTGGCAATGGTAACAGTGGATGTGTCCCCGGTCACCTCAAAACACTCAAGATTAGCAATTAACGTTGTTGGCTTCTCCTGAGGAAACTTCGCTGTTGAACCATGACTGGCTGGTGTGTCTGCAGTGACCGGGGCACCGGAGCTAGAGCTCTCGTCACCACCTTCTTTAGACCATTCCAAAGAGTCATTCTCAGAAGACAGAGGCTGTCTTTCCTCGAGCCCACCTGAGTGACTGGGGCTCAGCCTCTCCTGACCAGCCTTTACCATGGAGGCCAACGTGGAGGTGGAACCCTCCACCTTGGAGACATTTTCCCCGGCGGCACCTTTACTGGCTTTCTGTGAAATGTTCCAGGTGAGAGTACTGATAAAAAGAGGGAACACGGCAGAGGTTCTCTCACTGCTGCTTCCGTATGTAGACTGTGGAGGCTCAGAACCTTGTGTTTGAGAAAGAACATCCAGTGCCTTGTCATCAGAAGAACACAAATCAGATACTTTGCTTTGACCTGCCAGCGTGAAGTCCACGGAGCAAATTTCTTGAGGCAAATATTTACCAGCTGGGGCTCCAACAGGAGAGCTCACAGTATCACTTGCTTCTTGGTCACCTGCTTCAGGACGGCCTAGGACACACGCTGTCACTCTGTCTCTTGGCCCAGCACACGCAGTTTCCAAGGTGGGGACGGTATGTACAAGTTCAGGGGAAGCAAGAGAGGGAGCTCGGGGCTCCCCGGGGTCAGCGCTGTTCTCCTGGGGGAGACGTGCCGACGGCTCACAGGGGGGCATATTTTCACTATTGGCTTCTGGGATGCTCAGCTCACACCCTAGGTCTGCCCTGGGACAGCCAGGTGTGCTGTCTTCTCCATCTTGGTTTTCTTCGTGCCGTGAGCCTTGGGTACACCTTTCTACCTCCAGGTGTTGGGCCGATGCATTTTTCGTGTCAACCCCTCCTAAATTGGAGAAGGAATCTATTGTGGTCATAGTAAATGCAGACTCCTCCCCGGTAGGCTCTGAGAAAGCTGGCATTCGGCTGAGAGAGATTTGCTCCCTGGCTGTTTCCTGAATTTGCACCTAGAAGATGAAAAGCGATATTAGTAGAATTGTTCCTGGGAGATCCCACAATAGGGCATAACTGCCGTCCCAAGAGTGTTAATCCTTGATGACTATAATCTCAGACAATAAGAGAAGGAATGATTGAGATCTAAACATTAATCCCCAAACTCTAGCTATTAGAGACGTCCTGAAGAAAAGTTTAAGCAACTGTATGTTCCAGGGGGTCCTTGGTCAAATTCCCCGTTAAAAGCAAAAGGCCTACTGACAATCGTGTAATGATTTTTTTTCCCATCTCGCAGGAAAAAAAGATGGAATTACATGTTAAATTACATGTTAACTTTTTTGATCAAGTCACAAGAGCTTGTGAATCTTTGCAGAAGGAAATTTCACAAAATCATAACAAAATATGCAGTGCTTGTAAAGTAGCAATGAGCAATCTTTGTCTCCCGAGTAGGCCAGCTTGCTGGGTAATGACTAAAGAGGCACGTCTTTTGAACCCACCTCTAATGAAGTAATGGAGTTATGATTGGCCTTCAGCACTGCCAATCATTTCTGCCCCAGGAAGGTTATAAAATCTTGAAGTGCCTCACCCACTTTAAGACAGATGCTCTGTGGCAGGCAAACCATATCCACAAGAAGTAGGGGGTTCAGGACTTCTTGGGTTTTGGGGAAGAGATATACAGACAGGGAAAGAGCAAGTGAGGAAGGCGGGGAGGACAGAATAAATCTCACTTTTCGAGGAGTGAACCCATCATGGTACTATCTGACTGTCCTGCGACATTGGATATTGTTCAGAGAAGTGAACTCAGTCTAAATTCTCGCCTCTTGAAACTTTTAGCTCATTGATTATTTGTAAACATATCAGAATTATGCCCAGCCAAGGAGAAGGGAATCGCTGATTCGGGGCAAGCACCTCCTTCTTTGCCCCCAAGACTCCTGCTTTGAAGCAGCCCTGCTCAACTGTGCGGGAATCGATGACTGGGCTTAAAGAGGGGCTCTCCCCCAGCGCACGACAACGTAGAGCTGAAATACACGTAGCTCCAGGGTCCTCATGCTTATTCCCACAAATTACATGTGAGAATCAGTCAATCCCTTTCCACACCGCCAGTAGGAAACAGGACAACAGCGTACCACTCCTGTTTTCCATACTCCCCAAGGCTGCCTGCAGCCAGTGATTCACCTCTCCTTTTCTCCTGAAAGGTACCCTGATGTTCATTTAACTCATTTGGTTGGCAGAAAAGTGCTGAATAAGAAATTTAGTTTCCTGTGCTATAAATTCCGTGAGTGCTAGGACCATTCATCAATTCAAATATTTATTGAATACCTCCAACGTGCTAGAAAGTATCCCAGGTGATGGGATACAATACAGGCAAAATGCCCATCTGCAGGGAACTCCCATTCTAGGCTGTTTAAGGCCCGGTACAGTGGTTGGCACCTAGCAGGGGCTCCATAAACACTTGTTGAAGGAATCAGTAAAATGAATGAACACCACGCACGAGTCAGATCTACCCAACTTCACCCATTAAACCTCTAAATTTGAAAGGGTTTGAGTTTTCATCTGCTTCTGTCTTGGGGACAACTCTCTCTTAAGAGACTTCTAGCCATAAGCAGAGGCACTGCTGGTTCACATCCTGTGTCTCTAAAAGGAACTCTCTATATTTTTTTCCATCATATGAAAATGGAAGAGGGAAAAGAAATTTCTGGTAAATAAGTTGTTTTTTTGGTTTTGTTTTTGTTTTTTAAGTGTCCAGGACTTTAATGTGTTCATGGTTTCCCCTCTATACCTGAACATCTATAACGTGTACAGAATGTTCTTTTCGTTTGCTAATTTGGTTTTGTTGGGTTTTTTTTTTTTTTGAGCTATAGCACAAATCTACTGAACTATTAAAAGCATAGAAAGCATGGGTAGCTTCCTGGTCATGATTTGAGAGGTGAAGGGAGATTATCTGATCAAAAACACCAGGACCCTCTCCTGAGCCTTCCTCCCTGCCTTAGCTTCCACTACCTATGTCAGCCCTTTAAGATCTTGTCATCATCACAACATCAGTGCCCGACATTTAAGGACGAGCTGCCATGTGTAGAATTCTCTGCCAGGTACTGGACAATTTTTTCCAGAGGGCTCCAGTCAAAATGCCACTATGTTACTACTTGGGACGTCACCCACCCATTATTGCTAACTAGCGTTATCAGAGTTTAGGCTGATACACCTGGAGAGGATGAAACACAGGAGAAGTAAGCTTTGATTAGGGTGGTTTGGTCATTGGGATATATCACAACCATGGTGTATCATGCCTTGATTTACAGGAGAGTCCTCTTCCTACGAAGGTAGACTGATTCCTCCCCCTCTACCTTTTAAAATAAAATCCTACTTTAAAATAAAATCCTACTTTAAAATAGCCTAGTGAAGCTCCACACATGAAGAAATATGGCGAATCCTTGACCGTGTAGAATTCATCCACTCGAGTATTTACTGAGCACCTACTATATACCAAGCTGTTCTAAGGACTGGAGAAGCATCAGTGAACATAGAAGACTGCTGGCCTTTTGGAAGTTAGGTCCAAGCAAGCAGCCATACAAATTGGTTCACTGCTGATGTGAAACTCCGTAAAATGTGATTGTAACCAATGGGACGTTCTCAAAGCAGAGCCTTTCACAGCCCAGTGCATACTTGCTGAGGCTCCCAGCATCGGTTCCAAGGGCAGCCTCCTCAGAGGCCAACTCAGAGAAAGGGAAACCACAGGCTCACACCTTTCAAATGAGTCAGACCTTTCTTTCAGGGGGAGATCTCTTAGTTAAGTCATTATGAAAGAACTCCAGCAAACGATTCTCCTGCTGCTCAGCTATTCTCATCACGGAGTGAGTGGTGAGACTCAGGTGGTTTTGTTATGTAGGAAAATTGTCCTTATTCAGGTGAGGAGGAGGAGAGTTTAGGGCTCTCGTCGGAAACCCAGCGTGGTGTGTGGACTCAGGACTGGCCGCCTGGGCTTCAGCTTAATCCCATATTGCATTCATGACCCCATGTAACCTCTTTAGCCTCTCTGACCCTCGGTCTCTTCCTCTAAGGCTAACCACACGCCTGTCAGCACTATCCTGTCAAGTGCCTGGAACTCACTGACATTCGTTTCCCTTGTTCTGTGAGAAGACAGTAGTGGCTAAGGCAGAAAACAGAGCAACTCGAATGAGCAGAGCTCTGCTCTTTGGGCTTTACGTTGGCTTTCTCATTTGATTGGTAAAATAAATCTGAAATACTGATGCTAGCATCTCTTCTTTACTGATGAGGTCAATAGCCTGGGTCCAATCAGGAAACAGAAACCACACATCAGGTTAAATAAGGGAAGTTGAGCATAGAGGATTGTTAACTGCAATAGAAGAGTAGCTGCAAGATAGCGGGAAAGCCTAAGGTGCTCTATGGGAGGGAGAGTACCAAGGAGGGACCACTTGCAAGGGGCACAGATGTAGTTGCGGAAGGTGTAATGAGGCCACCAGGTAGCAGAGATGTCTGCAGGTTTGGCCAGGCCAGAGCTGATGCGGCATTGCTGGGCGAGCCATACACCGCCCTTCTGTGGGTAGGCAGGGAGTCAGCAATCGGCACACGGTGCCCAGGTGTGCAGTGGCGGTCGGGGACCGGCAGTGGCAGAGGCCTTCCGAGTAGGTGGGCTACACATGGTAGGGGTAGTTCAGAGGGAACGCCAGCCCTGTGTATGGGCCACGTGGGGGCTCGTGGAGGGAGTCTGGACGTCGGGGCAGGCAGGAAGCCCTCAGGGCGGGCTGGCCGCGCAGGGCTGCGGTATCCGCGAGGACGGTAGGACGGCTGTCGCTAGGCCAAGGCTACAAGGCCGCCGCTGGACCGTGTTCTGGGCCCTGTAGCTGGGGCAGGCCCTACCGGCTAACCACACAGCCACCTCCCCGGCCCCCCGCCAGTGCTGAAGAGGACAAGCCTCTTCCTCCCGCACCCTCTGCTGAGAAAGCTTCACGTCATGCTCACCCGAAAGGAGAAATGGTGAATGAGGTTCTGTTATCAGCAAGCACGTACTGAAGCGTGCTTCCATGCTGAGAGGCAGTAGCCGAGGACCGGCCCGTGAGGCCACCGGCGTCAGGGCTTAGAGACCTCCTCCCGGGTCCCACAGTCGAGGGCAGGACAAGGACTTAAAGCCAAGTCTGGCTGGCTCCAAAGCTCTTTCCAACTCGGGTTTTTGTTGTTTGTTTTTTTTCAAACACAAGAAGTTAAAGCAAACCCCAAAGGGCTGGCAGCGCCCCCTAACCTAAACCCAGAACCTCTGAGCTCCTGAGACACAGTGAGGAGGAGACTACAGTGGTCCTCATACCTAACAACATGACTGCTGCTTTATCAGCTTCCTCACTGGCTCTGAGGGCCGGACCTGTTATTCTTGGCTGAATTTTTTAGAACCTTAGCACACAGTAAGGACTCTATTACTGAGCGAAGGCACATGAATGAATACCAACAGCGGGAGGGGTAGGCCAAGGAGTAACGCTTCCAAACCTGGTTTTGAAAGTGGCGTGAAGCTCGAAACTTAACTCTGCTTGCACAGCCGCCTCCAACCCCTCCTCCATCCAACGTGCCTGATTCTACAACCGCATTGTTTCCACCTGTTAGCCTTTCCAAGAAGTTCTGCCTCCTGAGGGTGTCTCCCGTGGATCCCATGGAAGGTGTGCCGTCTCTCCACCCACCCCATGAGGTGCAGGGTTATCTTCATCATTAGAGGGGGTGTCCTGGATGCCACGAAGTGCATGACACTCATTTCAGTTACTAACAATAGAAGGTGGTATGAGATAAGATCCCTCCTCTCAGATGGCTCATAATCCAGCTGAAGAGACAAGGTGTACGGCGGGGGGGAGGGGGGGGGCGGAGATAAACAGCAATTCTTGACAAGTTGTGCTAATGGCCAAATGGATGGAATTTAACAAACAGTGCTGCTCCAGGAGTAGAAGGAAGGTCACCACTGATTCCTCCTCCACTTGGTGGATAAGATCCCTGCAGTGCAAAAACCACAGGGTGCTCTCTTTAGGTATCAATTCTTAGATAACCCTTGGACCGTCCAGTGCAGTCTCAGGAGACTCCTCTACTGATCAGTGTGTGCAGATGTAGTAGATCCTGCTGATTCTCAACCCCCTCCTCCCTTGCCACCTCCAACTAAAGGAGGCTGGAAAACCACGTATGCTCCCAGCCTCCTGCATAGCCATCAGTCAGCTCTGGCTAATGATGTAAGGCGAACTCCGCTAAGGAGCTTCCAGAGAAGCTTTGCTTTCCTTATATAGAAGGTACAGACATGGTAGGTACCTTGCCTACCCCCTTCCTTCTTCCTGTGATGCCTGGTGCCGCAGCAATCAACTTGCAGTCACGAGGCAGTCAGCACGAGAATGAAAAGCCCACGACAGCTGGTGGAGCAGAAAGGCTGGACTTGGGAGCTGGCAGGTATCCTCAAGCCACGGGATCAACACCGAGGCCTTCTACCCCTAGCCTTCTCGTGAAGGGAACAACAAAAGTCCATATGTTTGAGGCCACTGGTAGTTGGTTATTCTGTTCACAGCATCTAAAAGCTTTCCTGATGGATGCTAGAGGAAAGGATATGGCTGAAGGATGAAGGAAAAGGCACATGAGATTCACCTGGAGCCCTTCAGACAGGCAGGGATTAGCTTGAAGGACAGTGTCACAAATGGCACCGGGTGTGGCTCCTGGACAGGGTGCTGGGGAGCTGGTCAAAATGACAAGGGATCAAGAGGGCCTGGGGCAAGGTGAACGTGAAGTAGAAAGTGGGTGGAGGGAGGATGGGGAAATGTGAAAAGATGGATCAAAGGAGAGGCCATGGTTCTAAAGGCCACATTCAACCGCCCAGAGCCAGGAGAGGTAAAGCCCCTTAGCTCTCGGCTTCAGCTGGGCACTCGCCATACACTGCCATGTCCTCCCGTGGGACAATTTAACTCCTGTTTCTTTTTAGATGTTCCTTATCTGGACTCGATACAAATAGCACCATGTCCCTCCATGGTTATCTACACATCAATCTCCCCCCGGGGTTCCAGGAATCTTTAAATGGGAGTTCCCCCACTCCCCAGACAGCCTGGGCTGGCTGCAGCCTCGCCCACTGGCTAACCTTTCCTAAGTGTCTGCTGAGCCCTCACTACAGGGCACAGCGTCATTTGTCATTCGATAGATCAAATCCATACCACCTGGGGCTGCGAAACTGAAAATAGCCCGGTCTCCAGCCAAAGAAAGCTTAAAGGCAAACTAGAACATTTCAAGAACTTGAGTTTATTTTTAGGAGTTGCTGGGATGCCCGGAAAGGAGCTTCACTGAAGGCTTTGAATGTTAAAAGAACACAAAGTGGAGGACACACATCTAAAGTCCCCAATCCTGGGAATTCCCTGGCGGTCCAGCGGTTAGGACTCTGCGCTTTCACTGCCGAGGGCACGGGTTAGATCCCTGGTTGGGGAACTAAGATCCCGCAAGCATCGTGGCACAGCAAAAAAAAAAAAAAAAAAAAAAAAAACCTCCAACCCTGAAACACCCTCCTCACTTGACCAACTCCTCTCCATTCCAGACCCTCCCGGGAGGCATGAAATCTTCAGCCAGCTGCGGTTATAATCCTGCCTGATTTCTTGGGAAAGAAAGAGTTTGTAAAACACCAATTTGATTTCTTGGGAGAGGACTGGGTTTCCACGACGAATACCACTTCCTAGAGCTAAGGGGCCCTGTGCACTAGTGCGATCTTTGCCTGGTAACGTGGTGAGCCAGAGTCCCAGAGCACAAACCAGAAACTTGTGTTTTCGTGCATCTCAGGTGATGTAAGTCTCAGCACCACTACTAGCGATGATCACCAAGCCCTGTGTAGCCCTTAACACCTAGCAGGCACTGCTCTAAGTGCTTTACAGGCGTTAATACAGTTAATGTTTGCAAAATGGTATAGAAATGTATGCCTTTGGGACTTAGGGTTGTGTAATGTTAAGGAGAAATACCAGCTTCTCCAACACATAAGACCATTTCATGGTAAACTCCCCAGTACAGTGGGCCAGAAAAGCAACTGTCTTCTTTTCCCATGGGCATCTTTGTTTTCCTGCATCTGAGAGTTTGCTGGGAGATGAGAGGAGAGCCTTCATTTCCACATATGCAACTAGGAGATATGCCAACATAAGAAAAGTCGAATTGGGAAGGCTAATGATTTTTCTTGAATACCACCATGCATTTCTGAACACTCTTTGTGTTTCTTGCTACGTCCCAAACAGACTGGCACTTGGATGAGGAGGTGAAAGACAAGTGGAGCAGGGTGCTGGACGGAGCAGTGGGCCTCAGAAAAGCCAGGTGTTTATCCTGGACGCACTGCCTCATGGGAAAGGGCTTTGGTGAAGTCACTGGATCTGAGGCTGTTTCTTCCACAGTAAAATGAGGGTTGGAGAGTACCTCTTGGCCCCCGCTAGCTTTGGTGTCCTATGACCTGCTGCCATGGAAACAATACAAACACTGAAGTGGGGCTTAAACCTCACCTTCCACTTGGAGCCAGCTTTTAACTCCTAAGGCTTCTAGATCTACCTCGACTACCTATGAGAGCTGTTAGGGGAAAGGACACATACGTAGACTGATCCAGGACAAGCCAGTGGCGGCCCCAGGGAGGATCAGGGAAGAGACAGAGTGGGCTGGAGAATGCTCCCCGATTCCTAGCTCTTGTCTCTCCTCTATGGACCAAGTGCCGCATCTTTTTAGTGGGCTGCACTGTGTCAGCATATGGGCCCTGAATTGATCCTGCAGCGTTCTAGAGGCCCACAGACCTAGTACATGCCAATGAAAACTGTCACAGCCACACAAGGGAAGACCAGCAGCTGTCAGCCTCTAAATGTGCTAAATCCTTTTTGGCGTTGAGAATAATTATGGCTTCTTTCACCCAGAAAGTCTCGTTTTCCCCAAAGTCTTTCAAGGAATTAAGAGCTTCCAGACCCACTCGAGTCCCTTGATTCCCTCCCTCCAGGGCCCTGAGGCCACGGAGTGAATCCCAGCCGTGGGTTCTGAGCTAGGAACCTACCCAGCTGTGGAATTATTCCCACAGACCAAAACTTCTCTGCAGATTTTGGACTGGATAACAAGGAGGGGTGGGGGGAGGGGTGGTGTTAAACCTTAGGTTCCAGAAGAGCATTCGCAAAAATCAGTCTCCCTTTACAGTTTCTAGAATTTGTGAGCAAAACCAAAACCTAGTAGCAGTTACCGTACTACCCTGACAATAATACATGGTACAAAGCCAGTTCTTGTAAACTTTAGAAACAGGAAATACTTGTCATGGTTACTACCTTACTTGCCTATTCAGCGAGGCTTCAAAGTGTACCGGGGTGATGCTATTTGGCACTTGGAAAATCTGAGCATAAACATACAGGCAGGTTGCCTGTCTTGGACGGCCATTACCAAAAATGAAAAAATGTAGGATTGGGGCTTGAAGAGTCCCTTATAGGCCATGTACTTCAAGTAAGCAGCAGGACAGCTACCAGTCCTTAGGTTAGGCTTCTGGTTAAACAGAAAATATCCCCCTAAAGAGTACAGTTCTAGGAGGGCACAGTTACCCAGCTGGCTGTAACAGTTACCCGATTAGATTCAGAGACAGCTTCTTCAGCAGGAGATGCAAAGTTCCCTGGACAGTGAGATCCATGAGGGGAGGACAGGGTTAGTCTTACTCATCGTGGTACAAGGCACATAGTAGGTGCTCAAAAATTGGTCAAAGGAGTGGACATCTAACCAGTCTGTTCTCGGTCCTGTGTCCCTTTGCCGACAGAGGCAGGGAGGGTTTGTCCATCCCTTCAGTCTGGTTCTCATCTAATTCTATCGACATTGATATTCTACCCGCTAACCTGCCCAAGGGTCCTGTGCTTTGGTTAATATGTACTTGCCACTAAACTAACTCTTGTTCACCGCTAATGACTTGGTACTGTGTTGGCCTCAGTCTTTAGATTGAAATGGAAGCCACCTGTTCTCTTTTTGAGAACTGTCTCTTGTTTTATCTATGAGCAAATGAGGTTCCCAATACAAACCCCAAAGAAGACATCAGCATGGTTGTACCATGGGCACCAGGCACTGAAGGTGGGGGGAACAGGGTTGTGAATTTACAACATGCAACCAAAGGGTTAAGTTTAAACACCTGTACGTTAAAGATGAAGGCAGTCAGAGGCAAGGTGGAAATGGGGAGGGGCAGGTGCAGATTAGAAATTCAGGAACCTCTTCTGATGGAGCCGTCAGAAATCAACTTTCCCCTTGTCGACAGAAAAAGAATGATTCACAAAGAAGCTTCTGCAAAGCTGAAGTTATTGGGGGAAGGACTTTAAAAACAAGAAAGAAAATGTCTAGGACTCAACACTGATTTGGAGCTAAGAAGGCAAAAACATGCTGAGCTGGTATTTGTACTTGTGAAGATTCACACATAGACTTCTTGTGTGCGTGAGCAAACGCATTCCCTTTATGCTTTTTCTCTGGCACTGATCATGTCTTCCTCATAAGCTCCCAAGTCACGTAGCGGTTTGGGGAATGAGTGGAGAAAGTTCTCTCTCGCTAAGCAGCCTCTGGTAGGTGGGTGGGGACTGGCTAGGCCCCGTGTCCCGGAAGGGAAGCAGGGAAACAGCTCCCGTCCTCACGGTTTCCCTCGGTTTGTTCTAAGCCAACCCCGAGGTTAGGAGAACTCGCGTTGGGATTACGTGCCCCCATGAGCCCCGACTCCGTCAGCCCTTTTGTCCCAGCATCTGAAGGCCGGGTCCCCTCGTCCACACCCTCACACTCCCGATTTCTGATGTGCAGGTAAGACTGATCTAAGAAAGAAAGGAACTTAGAAAACTTAATAAAGCCTGACTTTAAAGATTACTGCCCTGCTTAAATGAAAATAAAGCCAAACACCTGTTTATCTGTTTGCTTTCCTCCGTACAACTCTAATCACCATCCCCATCTCATCCCCAAGGCACCCCCTCCCCGCAGTCCCGAGATGCTTCGGAAGAAAATTGAGGCAGAAATAGACAAGAATTTTTTCTGGTAATTCCCTGTACACACTGTTGGCAACTAGGGCTTTTTCTTAGGACTTACAGAAATAAGTTACTAGAAGCTGGTTAACTTAACAGAACACACATTCCCTTAGTTCTGGAGGTCAGAGTCTGTAATCAGGGTGCCCCCAGAGAAGAATCTTTGCCTTTGGACCTCAACTAATGACATCTGCAAGGAACCTAGTTCCTCTCACGTTGAGGTTCCAGGTGCATATGAACTGGGGGACGCTTTTCACTCCACTACGGCAACCCACTTTTCCCCAGGCTTCCCCACTGGCCCTCCTTCCCCGCAGCCTGCTATCAACTCCCAGCAGCAAAGCTCCGTCACCTGACTGGGGTGTGTGGCTGAGACTGAGGTGTAGAGCGAGGAACAGAGAGGCTTCGAGTGAGGTTCTAGCCACAGGACAGTTGCAGAGAGGCTGGCGTTCTTCTGGAGGCTACGCTTGTTTCTGGGGTGAAAGTAAAGTCTTTCGGGAGGATAAAACTCAGTACGACGGGGAGTCTATCCCTTGTCACTGCTCTGCTTTTGCTATTGAACCAAATTCCCTTGCCCAAAGCCCAAGCAGCCAAAATGCCCAGACCCCAAAGTTTGTGGAAGAGAGGATTTCTCCGTGAGGCAGCCTAGCGCGAACACACCGCAGAACAAGCCTCAGAGCTGCCTCGCCGGAGGCCAGGGGCTCAGGGTATTTATGAGATTGAAGCAGGGCGGTCTGAGGCATGGGGAGGGCGGGGAAAGGTGATTGGAAATAAGAAAAAGGTGAGGCAGTTGTTCTCTCCACGTTCAAAACTGGAGGTTCTTCGCACGATCTGAGGGTGTAGTTTTCGGCCCTCTGACGTCAAAAGGTCACTGAGCGGACACTCGCGCATGCCCAGTTGGAGGGTGGGTGGTCCTAACCAGTCTCAACCAGCTCAGCTCCAGCTAGACACAGCTGACTCCAAGTTCCTGGGAAACACCTCAGGCAAACGTGTCTCTTGGGGGACTTCCCTGGTGGCGCAGTGGTTAAGAATCCGCCTGCCAATGCGGGCGACAAGGGTTCCAGCCCCGGTTCGGGGACGATCCCACATGCCACGGAGCAATTAAGCCCGTCAGCCACAACTACTTAAGTCCACGCGCCACAGCTACTGAAGCCTGTGTGCCTAGAGCCTGTGCTCTGCAGTGAGAAGCCCGCGCAACCCAACAAAGAGTAGCCCCTGCTCCCCGCAACTAGAGAAAGCCCGCGCGCAGCCAAAAATAAATAAATAAAATAAATTTTTTTAAAGTGCCGCTTGTAAGTCATGAAAGTCTTTTGTAGCAACAGTGAAAACAACCTTGATTGGTGAAGGCAGGTGAACTGTACTTGACTGATAATTACCCACGGTTTCACCCTCCGGAAGGCTGGTGTTCTAGAGCCCAGCCTTCCAGACCCCGTAATCAGCATCAACCACTTCAGACTGTTCTTGGAGGGACCTGTCTGTGCCGGAGCCCCAGGCTCTCCCATCTGTGATGGAGAGGCAGTGACTGGGGAGTCCCATATATTTGTTGTCAGATTTAGACCCTGAACTAGAAATTTACAAGACGAAAGGGTAAACAGTTTTCATGATGGTTATTTTCCCACCCAGTGCTATCAGTTTGATGGTAAATGCGAAAGCACTTGTTTTTAAACCATCACTTTAAAAAAATGCCCGAAATCTCAAGGCAGTATCAAAATACCTGTGCTGACTCAGAAAGATAATTTTTCAAGCATCAGCAGAAAGGGGAACTTACAGAATTTGCAATTTTACCTCCTGCCCTGCCCCTACGCTCAGCTCTGTAAATACAGTGGAGGCTGTAAATTGGAGGGGGTGGGGGAATACGACTTTTCCCATTTCTGTCTTGCCTCTGTAAGTAGATTTAATTCCGTTCGACAACTAATATTGACAGGCACTGTGTTTGTTCTTGGCATTTACAGATGAATTAGACCCAGTGCCTGTCTCCACGTAGCTCACAGAGTAACAGCCCAGCTGGGCTTACAAACAGCTAAAATATACAGTAAATGCTAGCAGAGAGATTAAGTTTCCTTCAGGGAGAGGAGAAGGGACAAGTGTAGCAGAGAAAGATCCAGAATCTGCTGCCTGTGCATTTACATTGATTAATTCCTTCATTCCTTTATTCAACAAAGAATCATGGAAAGCTCTCTACATGCCAGGCCTCACCCTACCTGCTGGGGAAAGACTATCACCAGAAAAGATTCTGTCTTCTTAGAACCTGAATTCTGTGTAAGGAGGTAGACAGAGCCAAGGAGGTCAGAAGATACTCTACAAGGAGAGATGATGGAGGAAACAGCATGAACAAAGGCACTGGGGCATCCAAAGTGCCCATGTATCTGGAATGACTAGGATTTGGGAAGGCTGGGAGCAGGGAGACAGCTGAAGGAGCCCACAGTCTTGTTCTGGAGACTCCTACACATGGCACAGATTTATTCCTATAGCAAGAGGGTCCATCCAAGTTTGACAGGGGCTAGGAAAGTGATGTTGTCATTGGTCTGAACAAGGGAATGATATTCCCAGATTTAGGTTTCAGGAAGATTGTTGCAGTAACATGAGAGTATCTTAGAAGAGAAAGACAGTGGTCCGAGGAGTCTATTGCAGTGGTCTAGATAAAATTATGAAGACTGGGCTACAGTGGTGGCTGAAGGATGGAGTGTGTTGTGGATGGAATTGTGTCCTCCAAAAAGATATGTTCAAGTCGTAACCCCTGGCACCTGTGTATCTGACCTTATTTGAAAATAGAGTCTTTGCAGATGTAATCAAGTTAAGTTGAGGTCACACTGGATTTGAATGGATCTCAATCCAATGACTGGTATCTGTATAAGAAGAGGGAAATTTGGACACAGAGACACACAGGGAAAATACCATGTGACCATATAGGCAGAGACTGGAGCGATGCAGCTACAAGGATGGTCGGCAGCCATCAGAAGCCAGGAGAGAGGCATGGAATGGCTTCTCCCTCAGAGAGAGCCTCCAGGAGGAACCAGCCTTGCTAAAACCTTGATCTCAGACCTCTGACCATCAGAACTGTGAGAGAATCAGTTTCTGTTGTTTTAAGCTCCCCAGGGTGATAATTTGTTATGGCAGCTCTTGGAAACCAATAGGGAGAGGAAGATTCCGACTCAGGAGACACAGTAGAAGGAAAATTGACAGGATTGGGGGACTGATTAGATGTAGGGATTGAAGATGAGGAGGACATCAAGGACCATTCTCGGGCTTCCAGCTCAGGGAATTGTATTATAAGCTCTTGTGGGACTGACACACTTGTTTGCTGGAATACTTGATACACTAAGTAGGTGCTTAATAAATATGCATTAAATAACAAGTGTTGGCAAGGATGTGGAGAAAAGGGAACACTTGCTGGTGGGAATGTAAATTGTTTCAGCCACTATGGAGAACAGTATGAAGGTTCCTCAAAAAATTAAAAATAGAACTACCATAGGATCCAGCTAGTCCATTTCTGGGTGTTTATCTGAAGAAAATGAAAACACTAATTTGCAAAGATACATGCACCCCAATGTTCATAGTAGCATTATTTACAATAGCTAAGATATAAAAGCAGCCTAAGTGTCTATCAACAGATGAATGGGTAAAGAAGTGGTTTATACACACACACACGCACACATATATGCATAGTGGAATACTACCCAGCCATGAAAAGGAATGAAATATTGCCATTTGCAACAACATGGATGGATTTGGAAGGTATTATGCTTAGTTAAATATGTTAGACAAAGACAGACAAACACTGTATGTTTTCACCTATATGTGGAATCTAAAAAATAAAACAAATGAACAAATACAACATAACAGAAACAGACTCACAGAAAGAACAAACTAGTGGTTCCCAAAGGAGAGAAGGGTGGGGGGAGAGGCAAAATAGGTGAAGGGGATTAAGAGGCACAAACTACTAGGTATAAAATAAATAAGTTACAAGGATGTAATGTACAGCACAGGAAATAGAGTCAATATCTTATAATAAATTGTTATGGAGTATAATGTATAAAAATATCAATT
This sequence comes from Physeter macrocephalus, assembly GCF_002837175.3. Classification (NCBI taxonomy): domain Eukaryota; kingdom Metazoa; phylum Chordata; class Mammalia; order Artiodactyla; family Physeteridae; genus Physeter; species Physeter macrocephalus. The sequence goes on from NC_041232.1 coordinate 71,966,539, forward strand.
GACGGGCTTCCCTGGTGGCGCAGTGCTTGAGAGTCCGCCTGCCGATGCAGGGGACATGGGTTAATGCCCGGTCCGGGAGGATCCCACATGCCGTGGAGCGGCTGGGTCCGTGAGTCATGGCCACTGAGCCTGTGCGTCCGGAGCCTGTGCTCCACAACGGGAGAGGCCACAACGGTGAGAGGCCCATGTACCACAAAAAAAAAAAAAAAAA
>NC_041232.1:71966765-72070013 GCF_002837175.3 Physeter macrocephalus
AAAAAAAAAAAAAAAAAAATATATATATATATATATATATATATATCAGTTGACTATGTTGTACACCTGAAACTAAAATAATATTGGGAGTCAGCTATACTTCAATAAAATAAATAAATAAATAAACATGAGTTAGCTCAGCTGTCATCTTTGGGCTCTAACAGAGCCCCTGTACAACTTAGTTATTTGTGTCGAAGTTGTGCAGGGGGGATGGAGATACGGCGAAGGCAGCATGCCCAGGGCTGCCAGGAGGAGCAGAGTGGGCGTGGAATCGTGGCGGTGCGTCTGGGGAGGAACACTGGACATCACAGCAAATGGAGTGTGACGGGCCCCACGGTTCATCTCTCTCTGTGTCCCCACAGGCCACACCCTGACCTCTGCTCCTCCAGCCCCGATCAGAAGACCGACTGCAACATCTCAGACTGCTCCTGTTCCCACCTGGTGTGGGGCTCCCTCCCCTGCAGCCTGCCAAGTGTCCCCAGACCCCAGTCCTCTTGAGGATCCTGCCTGGGGTCCTCAGGACCAGTGTCCCTGCCGCCTCCACTGGTCCTTCGGATCAGCGAAGGGCCAAGAGGCTTCTCAGCCTCCCTTTTCCCGGAAGTGCGGAGACTCTCCAAGGATCTGGCTGGGGAGGGGCGTGGTTAACTAGCCTGGTCCCGCCCACATTTGTAGACCGCCAGCTCCACACACGATGCGAGGCCTGCAGTGTGCAATCTCAGCAAGGGACAGGTCAAGAGGATGGGAACTTTGAAGGACCACAGAAAATGGGAGGTTTGAGCTGATGTGAGCCTTTTTGCGCAGAAGATATTCAAAATCTAGGAAGGAGGATGACACTGCAAGCGCCCCAGGAGAAGCCGGCTGCTACTTTCCCTGTTTCTTCCCTGCCTTCAGGTTTCCTGCCTTTGCCTTCGTGATGAAGGTAACTGAGAAGAGAAACTGGGGCATAAGGGAGCGTAAGGGGTGGCGGCAATTTGCTCGGGCTCGGGGCCCCTCCTGCTGCTTTGTTCCTTTGACTTTCTCTGAGTTCAAATCCATCAGTATCTTTTCAAGCCAATCCTCTGCGTTCCTGGATCCTCTGAAAAGGGCGGCACAGTAACAATTACGAAGGTCAGGTTAGGACGTGGAATTAGCACATTCATCAGCTCAGAACCCTCTCGCCCTCCTTCAGTCTCTGTGCTGACTCTCCAACCCCACCCCTTGCCAGCAGAACCACCACTCAGAAATTTGAGATGGGGGGACAGAGAGGACACCGCGGGGCCCTGACAGAGGCGGGGCGCCTCTCACTCCCCTTCCCATCGCCTCGCTGTTGGAGGAGTCTCTCTCCATGGTTGCTTTTCTCCTTGTATTTCCTTCCTGCTCTCTCCCCGGTCAAGCAGATGGAGGGGTCACTCCTCACTGCCTCAGGGCAGGATGTGGTGAGGGAAGAACAAAACCAGCCTGTATTCTAGACTCGGAGCTCCTGGGCATCAAAATGCCTAAAATGTCAGGGGGAGTTAGAGGATTTTCAGAACAGTTAGAAGATTCAGAGAGGCCTGACCCTCTTCCTAAAGCATCACCCCTCCCTCTCTGTCCCGCCTTGTTTCTCTCTATAGCACCATCACTGCTGATGATACAGGTGTCTGTCCCCCCACTAGAAGGTAAGCACCCTGGGTTGCGGGGGGAGACTTCACTTTGTTCATTGTTGCATCCCTGGCACGTAGAAAGAGGTCTAACATAAAGTGGGTGTTCAATTAGTCTTTGCTGGATGAACAGAGTATTTTGAGCAGAGACAGACTTCCCCTGGTGAGAGAGAGATCTGCTGGCCTGGGAGCAAAGGAGAGGAAAGAGGCACCTGGTGTGTCTCTGCTCCCAGCTTCCAGGAGAGAAGGGCAGTGCTCCTGCCAGAGAGGCAGCAAGAGCCCTGGCAGACATAGCTGTGTGGGATCTCCCAAGATGGGCCATCAGGCCCCTGGTATGGCACAGAAACAGCAGGAGACCTGAGGCTGCATGGCCCAGGGTAATGGTCACCTCTCAGCAGTGACCTCAGTGGACCAACAGCACCAGGACAGTATATGGACAGATGTCACAACCCTGCAGAACGGGGCAGGAGGACCTCCACAGACTCAGGTGAACGTTTCCCGCGGTCTGCATATGTGCGGCTCAAAATGGGAGAGTTACGGTAATTTCCTTATAGTAATGGCAAGCTGGGCTTCATTCCGGCCACCTGTTTGTGAGGCCCCTGGGTCTTGTTGTACACACGTGCCTATACCCCTTCTGTTAGTGACGCGAAGAGAGGTGGAGGGACAGGGGAAGGACCATGTGGTTATTGCATATACGTGGGAAGCAAATGAATTTTAGACTAATGGAGTTTTTTTGGGGGGTGGGGGGAGGGTGCAGGTGTCCAAAGCTATTTTGAGCACAGCAGGAACATTCTGTTATTTGCCCAGCACGGAGCTGGGTCTCTTCCCACTCCGTAGGTCAGTGATACGGGCCCCCAGAAGCTCCAGCCCCAACCTTCTTAATATTCTCATCTATATACACCAGCTTCCAGCCAAACTGGACCTTGCCTTCCCCTAACATGTCCCACTGAGCCAAATTCACCCTCTCCTATTGGCACGCTTCATTACGGCTAATTACGCTGGACGTTCATATGTTCAGTAAAAACTGGTTAGGTCAGAGCCTCTTCTTGTAAACTCTTTTTAGGAATTAGATTCACTCACTATATGGATTCGAAAGTAATTCACCTGAATTCCTTTACCATATAGGAATATATACACCATATATATGTGAAAGTGCCCATTTTCAGGAGCACAGAAATGAGCTGAGGTCAGTAGACTAGCAGTGGGGCTAGTGAATCGCATCTGGGTGCCCACGAGGGCCGAGTACAGCCAGTTTCTGGTTAACATCATGAGTGTTTTCCTCTTCGTTAATGTGTGATATCACAAAAGAGCAAAGATAAGCACCGTGGAAGTCAGACCCATGCCCAGTTGTCTGAAGGCAAGGAATCTCACCTATGACTTTGAAAAGCACCGTTTTTACCAATATTATCCACTCATTGAATTGTTCCTATAGAGTCTACCAGCTCTGGAAAAGTCCTTGCCAACCAGGTGGTGAGTATTATATCAGTTATCGTCTGGTGAGATTTGAAGCCAGCCTTGTTCTGTACGCCCAGAGGATGGGAAGGATAGAACCTTCACCATCTCAGCCATGATGCTCGGTGCCCAAGTTGGAGGAAAATATCGGATCCCCTTAAGAACTGGTCTGATACTGACCCAGTGACTGGTGTGTGTTCTAACTATGAAGAGGAAGGCTATGGGCTTATTGTTTTTTAACCATCTATTTTTTAAACCAATCACTAATTTATTTGAACAGGTAATATACGTACACAGCACAAAATTCACACGGTATTCGGTGAAAGGGTGTAGAGTGACAAATAAGTCTTCCTCCTACACCTTCACGAAGTCCCCTTCCCCAGAGGCAACCACCGTTATCAGAGTTTATTTTCGTTCTAAAGAGAGTTAAGGGGCTCAGCCCGAAAATGGAATTAGGAAGCTGTGTAATGTCGTGATTAGGACTTGGAATCAGGCCGACCCTGTTCAAAGCCAGGCTGCACCACATCCTGACCCAGAGCCCAGACACCAGCAGGATTTATCCCCTTGGATTGTTGAGATAATTAACTGAGCAAAGCACAGCCCCTGGCACATATTTACATTCAATAAACATCAGCTATTCTAAGCGATTGGGCGACTGAGCGTGGAGGAGGAGGGTGGAAAGGGATGGGCGGGGCATATTGACTACTCTCTGGGGAAAGCCTTCAGCCTTCGCTACTCTAAGTGTGGTCCCTGGAAATCCCTGGGAGTTTGTTAGAAATGCATGATCCCAGGCCTTCCCCAGACCTGCCCAATGAGAAGCTGCTGCCAGACAAGCTCCGCAGGTGATGTGCATGTGTGTTACAGTTTGAGAAGCACTGCCCTATGCAAGCCCAGGAATCCTTGAGGGAATGGGCTGTAGAATCCCTGCCTCTGGGGAGCCAGTGATGCTGTTTCTCCCCCTTCAGACTAGGAGCCTCTTAGACTTCTCAGGATGAAAATTCAGGAGAAAAACACGTTTAAGGGAAAAGCCACTTCCCCTCCCACTCCCCAGCTTTCTATTCCACATCCGATTTCCCAAGCCTGACCACCTGTGACCTCCAATGCGGCTAGAATGTGTCCTCTTTTGTCCTGTAGCTTGATAGCAACCCGATAGAGGGCTTGGGGGCAGGGTGGCATGTTGTTTTGAGTGATACAAGAGACACAGTGGAGCCTGCCCAGCAAGCTGCAGGGCTGCCAGGATGCCAACTGGGACGCGAAGGTCCTGGCAGTGGGGGGCTGCCCCACTTAGGCTTGTCATTAGAAACAAGGTCTGCATGGGGTGAGGGGTGGAAGGCTGGAGGGGCCGGGGGGGTGGTGACAATCACTGCTGTTTGCCACATGTTCCAACAAGGAGTATATGACATACAGGAAGCAGCTCTTTCCTTTAAAATAGCATTACGTACTATGATGGTGGTTACATGTCATTATACATTTGTCCAAACCCATTGAATGTACACCACCAAGAGTGAACCCTAAAGTCAACTGTGTACCATGTGTCAGTGTAGGTTCATCGGTTGTAACAAATGTACCTCTCTGGGTGGGGAATGTTAACAGTTGGGGAGGGCAGGGGGTCAATGGGAAATCTCAATACCTTCCCCTCAATTTTGCTGTGAACCTAAAACTGCTCCAAAAAAGAAATTCTATGTTTTAGAAAAGAGAGAGAAAATTACATCTTGTCACTGGATCAGCTGTAGAAGAGAAAAGAAAACCGAGGTTGAGGCCTGGGGCAGTGTGCTTTTTAAAAATCACCATTACAACAGAAATAACTTAGAGCTGGGCTCTAAGTCCAGTCCAGAAGACTTTAGCTATATGTGGCTACTGGGCACCTGAAGCATGCGTGGTGCAACTAAGGAACTGAATTTAAGTTTTTATTTAACTTTAGTTAATTTACATGTAAAATTTTTAACGCCATGTGATTCAAGTTAGGAAAAAATTTAAGTAGGTTCAGAACAATTTGGGTATGTGGATCTACTCCTTCAACTGTTAATTTCGTGAACTCTCAATACAGATCATGTATTTCCAATAAGTAGTTAGCATACAAATTGAGTGTAAAATACACACCAGATTTTGAAGACTTATAACCAAAAAAAAGTAAAATATCCCATTAATAACTTGTACATGGATTGCATGTTGAGATAATATTTTGGTTACACTGAGTTACTAAAATATAATATTAAAGTTTATTTCACCTGTGTCTTTGAACTTTTTTAACAATGTGGCTTCCAAAATAAAATTACATACCTGGCTTACCCACATACACTGCTGGTGGGAATGGAAAATGGTGCAGCTTCTTTGAAAAACAGTATATGGTATTTCCCCAAAGGTTAGACATAGAGTTACCCAGCAATTCTACTCCTAGCTATTTACCCAAGAGAATTGAAAACATATGTCCACACAAAAACGTGTACACGAAATGTTCAGAGCAGCATTATCCGTAATAGCTACAAAGTGGAAACAGCCCAAATGCCTATCAACCAATGAATGGACAAAAATAAGTATGGTAGATCCATATAACATAATATTATTCAGCCATGAAACGGAATGAAGTATTGATTGATGCTCTAACATGAATGAGCCTTGAGAATATTATGCTAATTGAAAAAAGGCAGACAAAAATCACATATTGTATGATTCCATTTACAGACAGACCTCAGAGATATTGCGGGTTCAGTTCCAGACCACTGCAATAAAGCAAATATCACAATAAAGCAAGTCACATGAATTTTTGGTTTCCCAGTGCACATAAAAGTTATGTTTACACTATACTGTTGTCTATTAAGTGTGTGGTAACATTCTATCTAAAAAAAAATGCACATAACTAAATTCAAAAAGACTTCAGGGCTTCCCTGGTGGCACAGTGGTTAAGAATCTGCCTGGCAATGCAGGGGACACGGGTTCGATCCCTGGTCTGGGAAGATCCCACATGCCGCAGAGCAACTAAGCCCGTGCGCCACAACTACTGAGCCTGCGCTCTAGAGCCCATGAGCCACAACTACTGAAGCCAGCAAGCCACAACTACTGATGCCTGTGCGCCCAGAGCCCGTGCTCCGCAACAAGAGAAGCCACCACAGTGAGAAGCCCACGTGCAGCAACAAAGACCCAATGCAGCCAAAAATAAATAAATTAATTTAAAAAAACAAAACACTTCATTGCTAAAAAATGCTAACTACCATCTGAGCCTTCAGCGAGTCATAGTAGTAACAACAAAGATCCCTGATCACAGATCACCATAACAAATATAATAATAATGAAAAACTTTGAAATATTGCAAGAATTACCAAAATGTGACACAGACCGTGAAGTGAGCAATTGCTGTTGGGAAAATCGTGCTAATAGACTTGCTCAATTCAGGGTTGCCACAAACCTTCAATTTGTAAAAAATAAAAGAAAATAAAAACCAGTATCTGCAAAGCACAATAAAGTGACGCACAATAAAACAAGGTGTGCCTGTATATGAAATGTCCAGAATAGGCAAATCTATAGAGACAGAAAATGGAGTTTGCCAAGGGATGGTGGAGAGGATAGGAAGTGACTATTCAGGGGTATGGGGTTTCTTTGGGGGACGATGAAAATATTCTGGAATTAAATAGCGGCAATGGTGGCACAGCTTATGAACATACTTACACAAAATTACATATGAGGCTTGCATGATATTTCCACTGGACAGCACTGATTTAGATGAAATAACAGCTTCTTTCCCAGCTGTCACTGGTGAGGGTACAGAACTTAGCCAGAGCTAATCAACATGGGGTGATTTATGTTGCACCCCACCCCACCCCCCAGGGGACATTGGGCACTGCCTGGAGACATTCTTGGTTGCCAGCTGCGGTAGAGATGAGAGGTAGAGATTGCTACTGGCCAGAGACGCTGCTAAACATCCTACAATGCACAGGACAGCTGCACATAATAAAGGATTATCCAGCCCAAATGTCAGCAGCATCGAGTTTGGGAAACCCTGCACCAGAGGCTGCTCAGAGTTTCCCAGCCTCCTTTGCACCATCCCAGCCTCTCTGACTGCCCTGCGCAGGTCAGAAGGTATGTTCTGGGCGTGACCTTCCCAGGACGCTTTCTCGTGGAGTCCAGCCACTTCACAGGCATTCTCAGTCCAGGAGCTCCTCTGGACACCAGTGTGGACACGGAGACATTCTAGGCATCCTAATTCTAGAGTGGATTAGATGTGGAGTCCATGACTCTGTCCTTTCTCCCTGAGGCTCCCTGAGTTCCAAAATGTTATACTTTATTTGTTTTTATTTTATTGTTATTATTTTTTTGGCCGCGCAGCTCGTGGGATCCTAGTTCCCCGACCAGGGATCAGACCCCGGCCGCCTGCGGTGGAAGTGCCGAGTCCTAACCACTGGACCGCCAGGGAATTCCCAACATACTTACTTTAAATGAAGCCGGCCTCATTCTGGGTAGAATTGACATTTTTCTTGTTGTTTTCTCTTCCGTGTCAGATTTTGAAGCCAAAGACAACTAGAATTTGCATAGTCTGTGTCATAAATGGGCTCCTTCTCTGATGTCTGAAGTAAAAACCTAAGGAATATCCTGACTTGCTCTGAGGTGCTTTGTTTTCACAATTATCCTTTCTGTCTGCATGAGTTTTTTATGGCTGCTGTAACTAATTACCACAAACTTAGTCACTTAAAAAGATACGAATTGATTATCTTACAGTTCTGGAAGTCCGAAGTCAGACATGGATCTCACTGGGCTAAAATCAAGTTATCGGCAGGGCTGCATTCCTTCCGGAAGCTCCAGAGAAGAAATCCCTTGCCTTTTCCAGCTTCTAGAGGCTGCCCGCTTTCCTTGGCTCCTGCCCCATTCCTGCATCTTCAAAGGCAGCAGCACAGCATCTTCCAATCTGTCTCTGGCTCTTCTCCCTCCCTCTCTCACTTAGAAGGACTTCTGTGATTACATTTGGACCCCGGGAAATCCAGGGTAGTCCTCCATCTCAAAACCTTTAACTTACTCACATTTGCGAAGTCCCTTTTGCCATGTAAGGTAACATATCCGCGGGTTCTGGGGACGAGGGCATGGACCTCATCTTTCGGGGGCACTGTTCTGCCTACCACACTGTCAGCTGAACCTGGGCGATCTGCTTGGTGGTCCCTTGGCTGGCATCCCTCATTGCACAGGGAGAAGAAATCGGGGCGTGTTTGCTTTTCCAGAATTGTGGGATTTTCCCGATCAGAGTTTGGAGGTAGTTAACATGCTGACTTTCCAGATCCTAATTCTCAGTGACTTGTGCCCCAAAATGGTCAGTGATAGATTTAGAAACTATGTGTTATAGGCTGAATTATTTCCCCACCCCCAAATTCATGCATTGAAGCTCAGAATGCGACTGTATTTGGAAACAGGGCCTTTAAAGTGGTGAATAAGGTAAAGTAAGGTCATTAGGGTGGCCCTTAATCCAATATGACTGGTGTCATTGTAAGAGGAGATTAGGATATAGACAGACAGCAGACATGTGCACCCACAGAGAGATGACCGCACGAATGCCCAGTGAGAAGGCAGCCGCCTCAAGCCAAGGAGAAAGGCCTGAGAAGTAGCCAGCTCTGCTGACCCCTTGACCTTGCCCTTCTGGCCTCCAGAACTTTGACAAAATAAATTTCTGTTGTTTAAACCATTCAGTCTGTGGTATTTTATGATGGCAACCCTAGTTAAACTAAAACACTACTTTTCCATATTTATACCTTCATATCATTTGAAATGAATGATCACGATTCAAATCTTTTCATATTATTTTGGTTGACAATGTTTCTGGAGTGCTTGTCACGCTTGCTGGATTGATATCCCCTTTTGTACATGGGCCTTTCAGATCACAGGGCAATGTTCAATTCAACATTTATTGAGCTCTTCTAACGAGTAGGTACTACTCAGTAGGTACTGCTCAGTAAGGCTCACCACTGACCATAAGGAATTCACAGCCCAGCAGGACAGATGAATCAGGATAGTGTGGATCTAATCCAGTGTGATGGACAGGAGAGGCTCTAAATGAAGAGCTGTAGGACTAAGCAGAGAGAGCGACCCGGGGGCAGATGAGCCCAGGCGACCGAGGAGCTAGGGGGCAGCCATAATCCAAATCTGCCTTGGGGACAATTAGATAATTTCATACAATCTGGACTTTGGAGCCAATTAATGGGGTTCTTTTTCCTGAATGATCCTGGCTCTTTTCTCAAACTTCGGTGGCCCTCAGCAGTAGTGGCAGCAGCTTCAGTTTGTGGTGTGGTGGCCTGATTGCCTTAGGGAATCTGAATTCCATTTTCCCCACTTAAAATAAATGTGCCACGTTCCTGTTAATTAACATCTTTGAGCCTTGTGGGCCGGCTCACGCTTTCATTACAAGGATTGAAGGAAATAGCAAATGCGGGCATTCATATAGGAACATGAAGACACTCGATAAAGGTGATTTTTTTTGTGGATGAGGAGACACTTCTGTTCCTCCCCACAGGCAGTGCAAACTTTTGACCAAGTATGGAAGCTGAGATGATGATCTAAAAGTGTACCTCCAAGTCAATGTCATCTTTTAGCTACACAACTGACTGATATGGCTTATTCCTTATTGCTTAGTTTTGGTAAGTAACAATTCCGTTTCAGAAAAATGCCTTACTACAGTGTCATATACGTGCCATGCAATGAACATAAAAATATCAATATCACCATTCATAAGAACACAGCTTCCCAGTGAATAGACTAACCTCTGGTATAAATTAGATACAAATAGAAGCTATTTTAAACTATAGGGATGATCGTTAGTAATTTACGACATTGGTGCACCAAATGGCTCCCAAATTACCTGGGGCTGTGAATTCTGAGGGTGACTTTATATCTTAGTCAGCTTAGACTGCTCTAACAAAATACCATAGACTGGGTGGCTTAAACACCAGAATTTTTTTTTTAACACCTTTATTGGAGTATAATTGCTTTACAATGGTGTGTTAGTTTCTGCTGTATAACAAAGTGAATCAGCTATACATATACATATATCCCCATATCTCTTCCCTCTTGCGTCTCCCTCCCACCCTCCCTATCCCACCCCTCTGGGTGGTCACAAAGCACCGAGCTGATCTCCCCGTGCTATGCGGCTGCTTCCCACTAGCTATCGGTTTTACATTTGGTAGTGTATATATGTCCATGCCACTCTCTCACTTTGTCCCATCTTACCCTTCCCCCTCCCCATATCCTCAAGTCCATTCTCTGGTAGGTCTGTGTCTTTATTCCTGTCCTGCCCCTAGGTTCTTCATGACCCTTTTTTTTTTTTTCTTAGATTCCATATATATATGTGTTAGCGTACGGTATTTGTTTTTCTCTTTCTGACTTACTTCACTCTGTATGACACACTCTAGGTCCATCCACCTCACTACAAATAACTCAATTTCGTTTCTTTTTATGGCTGACTAATATTCCATTGTATATATATAAACACCAGAATTTTATTTCTCATAGATCTGGAGAACCAACTCGGTTCCCGGTGAGAGCTCTCTTTCTGGCGTGCATACAGTACAGCTGCCTCCCCATGGTCTGTCCTCTTTTTCTTATAAGGTCACTAATCCCACTGTGGGGGGGGTCCACCCTCAGGAACTCATCTAAACCTAATTACTTCAAACATTGTCAGATTTATCCATCTTTCTTTCCCTTTATGCTTAGACAGACTTTCCTCACCTTGAGATCCACATTTCCTTCCATTTTATTTGATATATTTTTGGTAGCTGATATTTTTTTTTTGGTATTTTTTTGAATTAAGGACTCACAGGACTTTATTGCCTGGGAAACAGAGATCTTCTTGTTGAATCCCTTCAGTTCACACTGAGGAAAGAGGCCTCAAGAGGAGGAGAAATGACACAAGGACATGCAGCTGGTCACTGGCAGAACCAGGACTAGAATCAAGGATTCCTAGGTCCCAGTCTGTTTTCCTTTTCAAAAACACTAGTTTTACTCTATGACATATATCACAGAAAGATCCTTTTGGACCCACCTCCTACAGTAATGGAAATAAAAACAAATGGGACCTAATGAAACTTAAAAGCTTTTGCACAGCAAAGGAAACCATAAACAAGACGAAAAGACAACCCTCAGAATGGGAGAAAATACTTGCAAGTGAAGTAACTGACAAAGGATTAATCTCCAAAATATACAGCCAGCTCATGCAGCTCAATATCAAAAAAACAAACAACCCAATCCAAAAATGGGCGGAAGACCTAAATAGACATTTCTCCAAAGAAGACACACAGATGGCCAAGAGGCACGTGAAAAGCTGATCAACATCACTAATTTAGAGAAGTTATTTGTAGTGAGGTAGATGGACCTAGAGTCTGTCATACAGATTGAAGTAAGTCAGAAAGAGAAAAACAAATACTGTATGCTAACACATATATATGGAATCTAAAACCTTTTAAAAAAATGGTTCTGATGGACCTGGGGACAGGACAGGAACAAAGACACAGACGTACAGAATGGACTTGAGGACACAGGGAGGGGGAAGAGTAAGCTGGGACAAAGTGAGAGTAGCATTGACATATATACACTACCAAATGTAAAACAGATAGCTAGTGGGAAGCAGCCGCATAGCACAGGGAGATCAGCTCAGTGCTTTGTGACCACCTAGAGGGGTGGGATAGGGAGGGTGGGAGGCTCAAGAGGGAGGGGATATGGGGATATATGTATACGTATAGCTGATTCACTTTGTTATACAGCAGAAACTAACACAACATTGTAAAGCAATTATATTCCAATAAAGATGTAAAAAAAAAATTAAATTAAACTCAAAAAACTGCTAGTTTTCAATAATACAGGTAATAAATGAATACAGTTTTCTTTTAAAATATTACATTACTAATCACCCTTCTGAATGCAATATTCCTATTTCCCTCCCTGGAGTTAGTCACCATTATCATTTTGGTGTGTATCCTTCCAGACTTAAAAAAAATAATTTTATGTATATATATATATATGTATGTATAAGAACATACACTATTCTGGATTAGTTTGGAGGGCATAAGTGGTATCATGTTCCATGGATCATGCTGCACTATACCTTTCTCTTTATATTATGTTTTGAGATGCCCATCATCTGAACAGGCCACATTTTATTTAGCTGTTTCTGCATAAATGTTTCCTTAGACAAACAATTCTGCAAAACATATTACGGTACACAGGCCTCCTGGGGCCCGTGTGTAAGCTCTCCTTGAGAGTAGATACCAAAAAGTGACACTGCTGCCCTTCTTCATGTTGAAAGATACCACCAAATTACATTCTTGCTGGCAACGAACCCATTTCTCCATAATCTCAATAACTTGATGTTATCATCCTTTAAATCTTTTGTCTGTCTGATGGGTGAAAACGTTGCATCTTTTAAATTTATATTTTCCTAATTACTCACAAGATTGTACATCTTCTCATATGTTTAATAACCATTTATATTCTCTCTTCTATGAACTTCATATTTATTTACTTTTACCTTTTTAAACATTTAGTTGCTAAGGGTACTTTTCTTATCTATTTGTTTTTTATATGCCTTGGAAATTAATCTTTGTCTCTTACACGTTTGACATATTTTCCCTGGTGCGTCACTTTCATTTAATTTTGTTTACAGTATTTTTTGTTACATAAAATTTTTTATTTGATGTAATCAAAATTGTCACATTTTTTCTTTGTTTTTGTTGTTGATGTTCTTTACATCCCAAGAAGGTCTTGTGGCTTTCAAGGTCATAAAAATAGTTTCCAATACTTTTTCCAGTAGTTTATAGTTTGGGTTTTTTATAGTTAACTCAAAGATCCATCTGGGGCTTCCCTGGCGGCACAGTGGTTAAGAATCTGCCTGCCAATGCAGGGGACACGGGTTCGAGCTCTGGTCTGGGAAGATCCCACATGCCATGGAGCAACTAAGCCCGTGTGCCACAACTACTGAGCCTGCGCTCTAGAGCCCATAAGCCACAACTACCGAAGCCCTCACGCCACAACTACTGAAGCCCGTGCGCCTAGAGCCCGCGTTCTGCAACAAGAGAAGCCACCGCAATGAGAAGCCCCCACACCGCAACAGAGAACAGCCCCCGCTCGCCACAGAAGAAAGCCCGCTTGCAGCAACAAAGACCCAATGCAGCCAAAAATAAATAAATTAATAAATTAATTTTTTAAAAAAGATCCATCTAGAGTTTATTTGAGGTCCATTGGTCTTATTTTTTCCCCACACGGATGGCTAGTTGTGTCAACTTTGAAGATTTTGCTTCTTCCCTAAAACTTGGCTATTTCTATCTTAAACCAAATTCCAGTATATTCTTAGGTCTGATTCTGTTCTCTCAACTCACTTTGGTTTATCTATTTATCTGTTTGGGGCTACTATGGCACTGTTCTGATTACCACAGCTTTAGCATTCATACTGATGGATGGTTGGTTAACCCAATATTTTTTCGGTCCCATTTCAGTGAAGCAAGTTCACTTTCAGTCATAGCAAAAAAAAAAAGACCAATAAGGCATGTCTCTGGCACTCAGCTCCCACTCAAGGCAGTGATGAGAGATTTGCTACAGGGACTAAAACTCATCCTCGCAGCCAAAGGACCCTCCTCTCACCAGCCTCTCCTGCTGCCACCCAAATTCTTGTCCCAGCCCTACACCTCAAAATAAAACTCAGCTGTAGATGGCACACCTGTTTTGGATTAGTTACAATAAATCAGGATCTGTATTTATTTCAGTGGCTGGACAGGTGAAGCCCAAGCTGCATTTATAGCAAGCCAACTAGAAAGCAGAGAAAAATCCAAGTCATGAGGTTTTTTCCTCTTAGGGCAAAGGGGTTACACTTGACAAGCCCTAAACTTCCCGTTGTTTCCAAAATCCTGTGATTCTTTACAGGAACGCCTCAAGCTGTAGTATTCACACTAGGTCTCATTCTAGTTAAGCCCATGGCTTAAATTCTGCTCAGGAGAATCACTGAGAGAGCTAATTAAAGGTGCAGATACAAGTCTTGGGTAAAATTCAGAGATCTGTATCTTTAAACAAGCACCTTAGCAGGTGATTCCAGGGCAAATCAACCCGGCCCCCACTTGGAGGCAGTGCCCTGAGGACCTGGAGCCCCTGAGCAGGAGGCCTTTGTGCCCCCGTAGCACAGGGGGAACTCTATAACACGTGTTATGTAATGAGGTAGCCCGATGACATCAGTTCCTAGGGAATGACATCAGTATAACGTACATGCTGCATTGGTTCATGGGCAATTTTTCCTAGGCTAAGGGCCCCTGAATAGCTGGAGTAAACTATAGAATCTTGAGCAGGAAAGGGAATAGCCTTTAACTCAGCTTTGCATTGGCAGCAGGGACCCTTTTTAGTTTTTTTTTTTTTTTTTTTTTTGCGGTACGCGGGACTCTCACTGTCGTGGCCTCTCCCGTTGCGGAGCACAGGCTCCGGACGCGCAGGCTCAGCGGCCATGGCTCACGGGCCCAGCCGCCCCGCGGCACGTGGGATCCCCCCGGACCGGGGCACGAACCCAGGTCCCCTGCATCGGCAGGCGGACTCTCAACCGCTGCGCCACCAGGGAAGCCCTAGTTGTATTTTAATAAAATTAAAAATGAAGCCTGGGGGGGTGGGGGAGGGATGGACTGAGGCACTGGGGTTGGGAGATGCCAACTATTACACATAGAACGGATAAACAGCAAGGTCCTACTGTATAGCACAGGGAACTATATTCAATCTCTTGTAACAACTATAATGGGAAAGAATCTGAAAAAAATATATATATATATGTATAACTGAGTCACTTTGCTGTACAGCAGAAATTAACACAACATTGTAAATCAACTAGACTTCAATTAAAAAATAAATAAAATTTTAGAAAATAATAGAAGCCTGCCCCAGTGCTCCTTCCTCTTCAGAGGCACACTCCAGGCCTGGGTCATTGGAAGGCAGGTGGCACCTCCCAGGCCCAGCTTCACAGACGGCTCCACAGAGACCCATTTCTGTTTCCGCATCTCAGCCTCCAGCTGCTCTGACTAAAGGGCTACCCGCACTTCCACTCAATGACCTTGTGTATATTTAATCTCTGCTGTGGCGGCCGTCAGCCAACCTGCGCCGCCTCCCTGGGTGGTCCAAGCGAACTTCTTGCATTCATTTTTTGCTTTTGTCTCTAGTTTTTAAATGGCCTGTTTATGAAGTAACCTGCGGGGAATACTATTTTCCCCAGAAGGTCTAATATTTTAGTTATGATTTTGCAGAATGTGAGGTGTTGCAGGAATGCATATACTGCACCAGAGCAGAAACAACTTACATGTGGCGAACGCCCAGTGCCTTGATTTGAAAAGTAGTATTGAATAACCTGGCACTTTGTCCCTTGGCTAAGATTGCAGGAAATCAGGCACAAGGGGCTCCAGAATCCTTGAGGGAGCGCTTTCATGAGGGGTACAACCTCTCAGGAAAGGTGGCCCTGCTCTGCCGGTGTGGGACCTGGAACCCCCAGGGTGACACTTGCATTCCACTCCCTGAGGGCCTTAGAACCACCAAAATCAGGACCTCTGGGGGTGGGGCTTGGGCACCTTCATATTTAGAAAACCAGGGATGGTTCTAAAGCACAGCTAAGATTCTCAATCTTAGAGGTTCAGAGAATCATTTGGGAGCTTTTAAAACCCTCAGTGTCAATCTTACCTCAGTGTACAATCTTACCTCAGGAAACAGAAATCTCAAATAAACAACCTAGCCTTACACCTAAAGCAACTAGAGAAAGAAGAACAAACAAAACCTAAAGTTAGTAGAAGGAAAGAAATCATAAAGATCTGAGCAGAAATAAATGAAATAGAGATGAAGAAAACAATAGCAAAGATTAGTGAAACTAAAAGCTGGTTCTTTGAGAAGATAAATGGAGTGGATAGCTGGTGGGAGGCAGCCGCGTGGCACGGGGGGTCGGCTCGGTGCTTTGTGACCACCTAGAGGGGTGGGATGGGGAGGGAGGCGCGGGAGGGAGGAGATGTAGGAGCATGTGTACGTGTATGGCTGATTCACTTTGTTGTAGAGTGGAAAATGACACACCATTGTGGAGCAATTGTACTCCAATAAAGATGTTAAAAAAAAAATTGACAAACCTTCAGCCAGACTCATCAAGAAAACAAGGGAGAGGACTCAATCTAGTTATCTAGTACCATATGGCTATTTACTCATTCAATTATTGAGTGCCTATTATGTGACCAGTACTATTCCAGGGACTTGGGACATTTCAGTGAACAAAACAGTGACCAAACTCACTACCATCACGGAGCTCACCCTTTATGCTTAGTGCTGATTCCTAGTCAGGAAGATTCTTAACTATCAAAACCTAAGACTCCATTTCCATACTGTACGCTTAAGTTCCCATGATCCCAAAGAGCAATGCAAATCTCTCTGGGGTGAAGCTGGGCAGCTATGCAGAAGGACAGACACAGTACTTCTGAGTGAGGATGATCTTACCCCAGTGTGGCTACAGGGAAACTTAAGAGGGGCAGACTGGCCGGCCCTGCCTCTGAGTTGGATCAAGAAAGCAAGATCAGAACCAAGGTGAAGGATTGGCAGTGTGACCCTTGAAGATGATTCAAGTTAGCCTGGGGTACACTTTCTGTTTTCCACTCCCAAACTGGGATTAATTTAGGAATCTTCCATAAATGTAGAGCAACTGGGGGCTTTCCAGTCTTAGCCTGGGTAAGTAATTATTTCAAGACAAATCAGAACAAGATGGCTTTGCCTTGTTGGAGCGGGAAAGGAAGACAGCAAGTAAGGACTCCCGGATTCAGTTTAGTCTACACGTTTGCCTTGTTCTTGTAACATAGAATTCGAGATATGGAATTTTTCTCAGAATGCTGAAAGCAATACACAGCTGAAGAGAAAATACTAAAAGATAAGATGCTGGTCACTGTTTCTACCTCTAGTCACCTTCAAGGTAAGTGAATCAGGCAAGAGTCAGGAGAGGGCAAATTTATTAATATTACCTTCAACCAAGGATTTTCAACCATTTCAAATTTTAAGTTCCCACGAGCCTCAGATGTCTGAGAATAAATATTTTAAATGTCTTTTGACTTAGTTATGGAAAGATTCACCAATCTTGGGCTGTTTTTTTTTTTTTAGCAATATTAAAAAAAATTTTATTTAGTTCCCAATGACCCCCTAATGCTTTGGTGTCACATTTGCAATGATTTTTAGCCATTTCCTGTATATGTGGCTATGCTGTGTACATGTGTAAGAAATACAGACATCTCCTACAGTTAGAGAGTAACTTTTTGCATGGGTAAAAGAAATCTGCACTCGCTATGCCACTATACCTGTGGCAGAACGTTCCTGCTTTAGTTAAGGGTCAATAAATGCCACAGGTACAGAGATCCTATTTCTAACTTCGAGCTACACAGAACTATTTAATATATAGCTTCTACTCACATTGTCCCTTGAGTGAGAGGTCGACTCTGCTACTGAGAACAGCAGAGTGAGAAATGGCCCCTCTACCTGCAGAATGCAAGCTTTCTAAAAATTCGTGTTCAGTGTCCTGAGATAATTGCCTTGGTCATGTGTGAAACCACAGATGGGACCTTGAGCTGATAGCTGGCAAGGTGGGTGTACATCCATGAATGTGAGACTGTGTGAGCAAGAGTCCCATTAGAAGTTTGGCAGAGACAAGAGTGTCCCAGGGACCGCGCATTCTAATTCACTGCGTTGCCAGGAAACAAGTGAGCTCCCTGGCCCCCAGGGCTCTCCATCTCAGAATTCAGGATGACAAAGGGGGCTCCTTCCTTGAGCGCCTCTCAACTTTTGGCAGCTGAGGGAGCTAGGCATTGCCTCCCACAGTGATGGGTCTAAAACTAACATTGTCAACAGGCCCCTCTCCTTCAGTTACTTTTTTGGAGCCACTTTGCTATCCCCCCTTCCCCCTGCTCCACACACAACCTTTAATAATTGAAGTAATTTGCCCAGTGAAACAGCTCAACATGGATAAACGACTGTGAAAAGGCACTTAGCTGAGTCAGGAAGAGCATTTTATGAGTAGAAAGGGAAATGCTATGTTTATTGACATGGAAAAATTTACATTATAACTTAATTTTGTATTACTTTTTTGCCAAACCGCCTCCATAAACTCCTCTTGGGCATGAATCTGTGGTCATTGGTGGGTTAAACAACCAAAAAGGATAAAGCTGGCACTCCTGCAAAGAAGTAAAGTATAAATGTGACCTTTAGGGGTTTCCCTGGTGGCGCAGTGGTTGAGAATCCACCTGCCAATGCAGGGGACAGGGGTTCAAGCCCTGGTCTGGGAAGATCCCACATGCCGCGGAGCAACTGGGCCCGTGAGCCACAACTACTGAGCCTGCGTGTCTGGAGCCTGTGCTCCGCAACAAGAGAGGCCGCGATAGTGAGAGGCCCGCGCGCCGCGATGAAGAGTGGCCCCCGCTTGCCACAACTAGAGAAAGACCTCGCGCAGAAACGAAGACCCAGCACAGCCATAAATAAATAAATAAATAAATATGACATTTATATGGCTAATTTGGCCAGTGGAACAGAACAATTTGCTCAGGAAAAAACTACCTCGGATGTGGAGATTTTTAGATTTTTAGGCTATTTTATGACTGGGTCTTTAGAGATCAATATATTAAATTTTTACTTTTTCACAAAGGGAGTTCAATAACTTTGAATGCATTTGGGAATACTTAATTTTCTTTGGAGTATATCTAGTCTTCTATAAAAACAATACTAGGTCCCAACCACAAAGTTGGGAGAAGGGAGAACAGAGGCTGAGTAAAAATAATTGCTAAATAACTTTTCTTAGGTATTTATTTACAAAAATCAAATCTTGGTCATAGCATAGCATCAGTTCAATGCCCATTTGGAACCCTTTAAAATTATAAATATAATAAATTCATATATCAAGCATAACATATTTGTACATTAATTATTCCCATTAATTCAATTGCATCTTTTTCAAATACACCCCCAAATCAGTAATAGAGTAAAACTTTTTTTTTTGCTTCCTGCTGTGTTTTCTTAGCCTCTTTAATACTTTGTAGTCTAAGAAAAATAAAATAAAACAGACATTCATTCAAAAAATCTACTTTGGTTTTTGAGCACAGCAAAATCTACTTTTTCTACTTTCTCCAGCATCAAGTGAATTCTGCAAATCATTTAGACACACTGAAATCTTTCATTCATACTATGAATTCTGATAAAAGCCAGCACTTAGCAGTTTTCAAAGTGCGCCGAAACATTACTAAAAAGAATGTTTTGTTGTTTTTTTTTTTACAAGCTACACCCAAAACATTTGCTTAAAAACTTTCTAAATAGTGACATTGCCTGGTAAAACACATGCAGTAGACAAAATATCAGATTTCTTTTTCCAGCTGTCCAGAATCCTATTAGTACTTCTTACTTCTATCTGTCTTTTGCTATAATTAGGATGGCTTAGGGTTTATCTGGGCCTTTTTTCAAAACCAGATTTCCTTCCCAGCAGCAGCCCCTGTCATTCACAAGTACCCTGATGGTACTGGAAGAACTATTTTGATGTACACTGTGGAACAGAAATTGTGAATGTGAAGGCAAGGGACACACACACACGTGCCCACGCACAAATACATTTTAGCTTCTAATTTTTTAAAAGAGGAGTCTTACCTGAGGATGATCACTCCAGTCTGGAACCCTGCTTGTTTCAAGTACGTTTTTAACCCACAGCCCTTCTCCCTGCAAGTCCAAGTTCCCTTCCTTGGAGAGGGAGCCTGGTGGAGTCTGCAGGACTTTTGCTTCTTGCTCTGCTTGCGTTGGAACAGCACAGCCTCCTGCATGGAACTGGGAATTCAAATCAGTCGCTTCTGCTTTGGCATGGGAACTCTCTCTTTTGTCACTTGGGGTTAGTGGGTGCTTAACAGGTCCTCCGGGATACAGGCGATTCAAGGAGGCTTCTGTTGCCCTTTCTTCCAGGCTGGGGTTCAGCTTCTTGGCTTCTCCCTTAATCCCCGGTCGCCTCGCCCTGGCAGGTTTCTCTGAGCCTCTCCGGCTCAATAAGTCTTTTCCCCCTAATCTTTTCTCAGCCACGGTCTCCAAACACTGGTTCATCCCTGATTCTCCTAACTCACCAGATAAGTGCTTCCTCTCTCTCTCTGTCACTGCTTTATCCACGTTTAGCAGATTGTCACTGGCAAATTCCTTTCCTGCCTGGTGGCCGTCTCTGGTTTCCCCTTGAGTTCCTGGATAACCATCTTCAGCTGCTTCAGGAGCAGTGGGTGGTTTATATCTCCCCTGGTCTGTCACCACAGACGTTCCATCCTGGTGAGGTCCCACAGGCAGGGTCACCCCTGTTTGCGGGGATGAGGCACTGTGCACGGAGGCTAGGCTGCTCCTTGCCTCCACTGCTTGGGATGGTGAGTGATAACCACAGAGGCCAGCAGTGGCATCCATAGGCCCGGCGTCATCCGACACCAGAGGCTCACAACCCATTTCACTGAGGAAATTCTCACACCCACCCAGGCAACACTCACTGAATTCCATCTCTCCGTCATCGCTTTCTAATAAAAAAACACGCTCAGTCCCCTGCAGGTCCCTTTGCCAAATCGCATTAGAGTGATCTGTCATGATGTCGGAACATTCCAGATACTCCAGGTCATTGTCCGAAAACTCCTCGGTGTAGGTTAGGGTTATCTCTGAGCAAAGTTCATAATCACTGTCAAAGTCTTTGCTGGAAGCCGGGCGGCTGACTGGCTTGTTGCTCGTGGCCCTGTCACCTGGGGAAGTGGAAGAGGCTGCCTCCATCAGCGGTAGGCTAAAGCTGATGTATTTCTGTACTTTGGGATTTTGATGCCTAGAGTTTAAGACTTCTTCATTAGGGCCATTAGTGTCTAAGGCACCATCCATTAACCTTGATAGTTCGGAAGGCACTGTCCTGTGGCCACACACTTCTTGTTTATCGGGAATATTACTTGCATTAGAACAAAGCAACCCCTCTGCAATGTCCTCTGTGTTATCGGGATCACAAGCCTCTTCAGTTTGCCTCACGTCTTTAACATCCAAGGGATTTTCAGAACTGGATGTACCAAGGTCATTATCAGCCAGTAGCTGGAGCGAATATGCACCATTGAATTTGGAAGAGGGGGAGTCAGCTGATGCGGGAGGACCCGAGGCAATACTTTCTTCTTCCTTATAGGCTGCTCTTGCTCATCAGTTTGATGTGTGCTTTCCTGCTCATATGTCTCATGTGTGCACGAGAGAGCTGTTGATTCTCTGACGGACACTCCACTTCCGTGGATTGAAGATCCACTTCAATGGATCTTCACTGCAGAGCAGCAGATCATCCCAGAACAGTTTTTAGCAGAGGTTTGATAAATAGCAGCGTCATTTTGAGTAGGTACCGCTAGGATGAAGAGAAGATACAGGTAAGTTTGCAGGCCTATATTTCTTGCCTCATGGCACACACAGAAAATGACCATGGTTTTCCTGCACACACTCAAGGAGATCTGTGGTCAGAGGCAACTGGCTGAGAGATGCTCAGCATTTTCCCTTAAGACTCCTCACGATCTTACCCCAAGTTAAGATGCTATGACTTACTCAGATGAATGGAGAAACGTTTTATATTCTAGTTTCCTCTTCTCTCCTTTTCTTTTAAGTCCTTCTATGTTATGGGAATTTGGAAAAGCATTACTTTCTGGAGTAAGGTATCATACACAAATAACTAAAGTACTCTAACTCCTGTAGTGGAATAGTATAAGCAGTAACTCTTTTTAAAACCATGCTAAGAAGGCATGGTTCTTGCCAGGAGGCTGTAAAGATGACACCATACTAGGACTATGTGTATGAAGCATAGTGCCATCTCCTCTTTAGTTTAACGTGACTATAAAGCCTAAATCACAGCCATGAACCCCTCTGGCTGGAAACCAATGTCCACATGCCATCCTGACCAAGACCTCCAGGTGTTTGGCTTTGGCCCAGCAGGGAAGAAACCGAATCCTGGATCACACCAAGCCTGCTCTCCCTCCCTGCTCCACGAGGGATGGTGCTCTGTGGCTCCTTCCCCCTTTCTTGACTGGAGCCACACGGAGCCTGGAGCCTGACCTGCTTTGTTGACCCTTACCATTAAGACCCTTATCCAGGCTCTGCAGTCCCAATAAAAACTTGTTATATTTGCTTTATACTTGCATTCTTATTTATCTCATTTGACCTCATTGTAATTGTAACTCTGCTGACCTCACTCTATGTATTATCCAGCTCAGAAGGCAACCATTTTCAGAAGGCAGGAGCTGAGGGTCTGGCTCAGACTTAGAGATGATGCTCAGATCTTTACTGACTGGTGCATGTAAAAGATGCACAAATATCTAACCCGGGAGAGCCAGTGTTAGACGCTTACAGCTATGGGACACAGTCTTCCTTACCCTCTCTCTTCCTTACTGGAGGGACCTCTTTGTCTCCTAAGCTCATGTGCTCATATGCCCTCAGTCGTTGGGTGCCTGCTCACATAGGCCTCATTTTCAGAAATCATAGACTGATTCCAATTTTATTAATACCTTGTTTCTTTTGGTAACTTGGTTCCCAAGTAGAAGACATTCAGGGGTGGCCGAGGTTGGCCAAGCCTGACACAAAGCTAATCTCTGGATTTGCCCTGACCAACAGCCTGGGGAGACTAAAATTTAGGGCCACTTTCCAGGGGAAACAGTACCTGCCCCTGTCTATTTCACAAAGTTATTCTGAGGTTCAAATGAAAAAAAAAAAAAAATCAATGTGAAGGGACTTTGTAAAGCAGAAACTTTATGCCACATGTACTCTGTAAGAATGTAAAAGTGCTAAAATGATAATTACGTGATGTGAGAGAAGTATTAGCTAACGCTACTACGGCAGTTATGTTGCAATATAAACGTATCAAATCAACATATTGTACACCTTCAACTTACACAGTGTGGTAGGTCAAATATAACTTAATTAAAAAAAAAAAAAGAGAGGATAAGGCAGTGCTAAGACCAGGTTATCACTGGTTCTCAAGAAGTATGCAGAAGAATTATCAGGGAACTCCATTCAAAATTCTTGAATCAGAAGCTGAGGAAAGGGCCTAAGAATTTACTTTTCAAGTTCCCAGATGCATTCTGCTACAAATTGTCCTTTGTCCACCCTTGGAGACACCCTCATCCTCATCACCACTAATTAGGCTTAGGTCTCTTCAATTAAAGCTGAGGGAGGCATAAAGAGAAAATGACTTTTGCATGAGTTTCACATTGCCCACGTCATTCCCTTCATTAGTTCTTGGAGATTTGGCCTCAGTCGAGAGCTTACAAGGGGTGTAAAACACCACCGTGGGCTACTAGAAAATCCCAAGTAATTGTGATTTCCTGATTTATCCAGGCCATGATCCCTCAGCTGGACAAACCAGTTATCCTGAAGGTACTATAACTTGCGTGGGAAGAAGGAAAAGGAAGAGAGGAAAATAAGACCAAGAGGCACAAAGGACCAGGTAAGAAAGCAATAAAGGAGGGAATAGAGATGATTCTCCAGAATCAAGGAGGGAAAACAAAACAAATTTGAGAAAAATATGGAGAAGATAAATGAATTAAATATATTTAACTTCTGAATGACTATATTAACAGATCGGGAAATGTTATGATTTAGTAATGTGGGACTTTATGGAACATGTGTTTTAGCTGATATAAGATTTACAAGTCATCCTGAGTACATTAAAGAGGAAAAGGAACTGGATTAAGTATAATTAACTTCTCACTGGCTAATGAGTGCCTTTGAGAGAGTTATGGTTTGCGGTTGGCATGCCCTAGTAATTATCTCTAGGCATCCTAACAAGGAGGTGGAGAAAATCGGGCAAGGAACCCAGCCTTTGCTGAATACCTCCTCTATTATACAGTGTGCTAGCTGCTCCCTGTCTGCAAAACTGAGGCTCAAAGGAGCCATTTCCCCAAAGTGACAAAGTAGGTAAGTGGTGGAGCTCGGATAGGAAACCAGAGCCCCTGACTCTGCTGCTTGGCTCTGTGAATCCTGTTAGAAAATGGACATTCAGAGAATGTCACCATCATCATCACCATCACCAGCATCATCCCCTAAGGGTGTTGTGTTTTCAAATGCATTACTTCATACATTTATTTATTCTTGATTCCACTGGCACAAATAAAATAAGTTACTACTCCCCATGTGGACTGAAAAGCAGATTAGCCCAGCTCCTGTCGTTGTTCCTTTCCCCTCTTGTCTCCTGGAGGTCATTTGCCTTCTCCCCAAAAAACTCTCCCAGCAATGTGAAAATTGCTGACACTCAAACTGTGCGATCTGGCCAGGTGCCCTGAAGACAGAGCTCATAGGAGTGGAAGCTGAAACTATTGGCTAGAGGCAAGATTTGGAATCCTCTCTGAATTTCAGATATTATTCTATTTTATTACGTATTCCACATTCCAGTGGAAGAAAACAAGATCTGGGAACAAGCAGTCTGCAGTGTCTCCCCGCCCCCTCCCTGAGCCATGCCTGGCCGTGCAGCATGAAGGAGAGACGCTGGGCTCAATAAATACTTACATGATGACATCCTGGTCCTCTCCGCAGTCAGAGCACCAGGTGAGGGTCATAATATTTTCTGACACTAAGTGTCTGTAATTTATGACTTGGCTAACTGCTGCTATCCATTTTATAAATTGACTTATTCAGAATAACTAAAGGAATAAGCAAGCCTCTTATATGCCCCAAAGCTATATTTATTATACAGATGGAAGAATTCTAATACTAGAAGCACACAGAATTTCTTGAAATTTTCCATAAGCAGCTGGACATATTTCAAACCTGATGAGGAGATTCCTTGTACATGTACCAATTTATTTAGCTATTTATCTGACAGATGTACTGAGCCGCACATCTGGAGAGCTGAAGGGGTCCTTTGGGCCGTGCTGCTCCAGGGACTGCCTACCTCCCATCCCCTCTTTTGCTCTGTATCACAGAGCTGGCCCCTGGAGGCTGCATCTCCCCAGCTCCCAGGACCACCAGCTTTCTGCTGCATTTGACCAAAAGAAGGCAGGAGATGGGAGGATGGGAAGACATGAGAAGCTAGCTTCAGGTGGCATTTCTAGCAGGCATTTCTACCCTCCTGTAGCTCCAGGTCCTACAGGACAGGCCCATCCGGAACTGGTAGCCCTGCCGCCTCCCTTTGTCTCTGCAGATAGGAGATGGCGGCTTCCTGCTGATGCTAATCTCTGGGGGACCTCACTGCCCAATATCAGCAAAAGGCCTTAAAAATATTAGCCAGCCGAGTCCACAATATTTAGAAAAATGTATACGTTCTAAACAAGTGAGATTATCTGAGAAATACAAGGCTGGATCAACACTCAAAAATCAGTGAATATAGGGACTTCCAGATATGGCAGAGGAAGAAGTTAGTAAACCCCCTTTTCCAATAGCAACTATGAAACTGGAAAGAACTGTCAAAAACCATATTAGGTTCAAGAAATTGATCAAAAGGAAAACAAATGCAAAACAAATTTGCAGCTAGGGATTTGAGCTGCAAATTCCCCTAATAAAAATGAACAGTATTATAAGATCTCTGTCTTCACTATACTACACCACTACTAGCGCGCGCACACACACACACACACACACACACACACACACGCACAGATTATGACCATAAGAACAGACACATAGCTGGAACAGACCAGCAACCAGAAATAGTGTGAAGGATTCGGGAATATATCCAGCTGTTTGGCTCAATCACCTGTGTAACCCTGCATTTAATGCTTGGTTGTTGTCTTTCTGGTTAGACCCTGACTGATACAGAGATGATTTATTTTACAGATTTTGGAACTGAGGTCCAAAGAAGACGTGACTCTCTTAAGTTACACAACTAAAAAAAAGAAGAAATATCTCCCACGTGTAAGGCACTGAGTTAGCTGCTGTATGGAAGATAAAGTTGTTAAATTCCTAGGCCCGCCTCAGGAGCTCCCCATCCAATAAGGGAAACGAGGTGGCTATCTAAGCAGCTCCAGTACAGGACAGTACGTGCTAACCATTAAAAATCAGACCAGTTGGGCTTCCCTGGTGGCGCAGTGGTTGAGAGTCCGCCTGCCGATGCAGGGGACACGGGCTCGTGCCCCGGTCCGGGGGGATCCCACGTGCCGTGGAGCGGCTGGGCCCGTGAGCCATGGCCGCTGAGCCTGCGCGTCCGGAGCCTGTGCTCCGCAGCGGGAGAGGCCACGACAGTGAGAGGCCCGCGTAACACAAAAAAAAAAAAAAAAAATCAGACCAAATATAGAACGTTGGGGGTAGGCGTGTGGCACATGATAATGGAGTCCTGGGAACTTGAAAGCTGAAGCAGGTCTAGGAAATACACGGTCGGATTCTGGCAGGAAGGGTGGTACATGCCTGAGGTTGGGAAGGGGGCTGATCTCTCCAGGCAGAAGGAACGGCCACAGGCGAGAGGAGGTGGGAAAGCTCTGGGCCCTCACGGAAAACAGCAAACCATGCTTCATTTGGAAGCCGGCGGAGTGCTGAGCTGAAAGTTAGGGCAACTGCATGATTTACTGCTGAAGCAGGACGCTTTAGAGAGTGAGGAGGGATGCAATTAATATTTGCACCAAACCACAGGAAGAAAGTGGGGTGGACCCAGGCCAGAGAGGAGGAGGAGTCGCCCACCAAGAGGTGGGCGGGGCCCAGAGGGTGAAGGACTTTCCATCCCAGACTGAAGGGTTTGGACCTCAGGCTCCGATTCACTGGGAAGGAGATCAGAGCAGTCATTTAGGGAAGAGTGGAAATCATTCTGTGAGACGCTCACCACATTGCACAGGGTACCAGGGTGAGGAAGGAGTGTTCCCGGCTCTCCTGAGGCCTCTGGCTAAGCAGGAACACCCCATCCTCCCATGTGTCCTGTTGGACCTGTGACCACATATGCCCGGCACACCGCATGGGACTTGAAAAGGGAGAGAAAAAATGGGTGGAATAAGACTTGTTTCCTTCCCTGGGGGAGCTACCAATTTTGCTGAGAGAGAAGACTTACAGGTATTAAACAGGGAGCAGCGTGTGATTTGCAAACTCCAGTGTCATCATATTCCGAAAGGCACAGCTGAGGTAGTTAGCACTTCTGGTGGATTGGAGGGGAGAGGTCAGGGTGGCCTGGATCTCAGGGAACGGAGCCAGGAGCAGGTAACCTGAGCCCAGCGGGGAGGATTAGACTCTGGCTGGATGGGGAGGAGGGGAGGGCATTCCCGGCAGATGTATCGGAGCTGCAACAAGCAGGTCGTGTGTAAGGGGACAGAGAAGAAATGAGCTGTGTGGGGAGAGGGCCCTGAAGGACAGGCGCTGTGGGCTGGAAGCACAGAATGCTGCTCAGGAGAGAACCGCCAGGGAAATCCTACTTTTCCTCTTCACTCAGGTGCAGTTCTGAGCAGAGCAGGGAAACAGGTTACAAAGTCAGTACGGTGTATAATGGGTAAGGGGCAAACCTAGCAGCAAGCCTGCCTGGGCTCACACGCTGCCCGTCCACCATGTGATATTGGACAAGCTACCGAGTGGCTCAGGACAGTAACTGGGCCTACACCAGGGGGTGACGTGAGGATTATGGGAGTTAATTCCTGTACAGTGCTTAAGGCAGGACCTGGCACACACGAAGCTCTAAATCGGTAGTTCTCAGCTCTGGCTGAGCCCTAGAATCCCTGGGAGTGCTTTTAAAAAAATGCCAGTGCCAGAAGATTTTTAGGGCAGTGAAACAATTCTGTATGACACTATATTGGTGGATAGATGTCACTACACATTTTTCCAAACCCCTAGGTTGTACAATGCCGAGCGTGAGCCCTGATGTAAACCCTGGACTTGGGCTGGTAACGACGTGTCGGTGGAGGCTCATCAGTTGTAACAAACAACCCAGTCTCATGGGGGATGCAGACAGCGGGAGAGTCTGCGTTGGGGACAGTGGGTAGACATGGAAACTGTGCTTTCGGCTCCATTTTGCTGTGAACCTAACCCTGCTCGAAAAAATAGTCTCTTTAAAAGAGGGAAAAATATACCAGTGCCAGGGCCCCCAGAAAAAAATCAAGTAAGCAGCATCTCAGGGCGAAGGGCTTTGCCCTTGGTGTTTTTTAAGCCTCCCGGGTGACTGTATTGAGCAGTCAGGGCTCAGATAGCACTGAGCTAGACGAACGTTAGCTCCGGGTACCTAGTGAAGGATGCAGGGGAGCCAGTAAGTCGATGGCAGAGGAGGGGCCTCAGCCTGGCCTTGTCCGGGGAGTGGTTTCCATTTGGCACCAAAGTGCTGAGCTTCTGACAGCTTTTTGAGCCTCTGGGACCAAATGCAGACCAGCCAGACACTCGGAACAAGAAGTGAGCCAACTGACTTCAGAAAGGAAAACATTTCATGGCCTTACTGCCAACAGGCTTAGTTAACAGACGACTGACCTCTCTTATCAAAAGAAAACTCAAGCGTAGCCGCAAACAATCCCCACCCACCTCACCGATAGGCCACCAAGCCAGCCTAGGGTCCCAGAATGTCTCCAGAAACCTCAAGGGACATTGTGACAATAGAAAGACTCCTAGATTAAACTGCAAATCCGTCTGTGAAAGACATGGCCTCTTGAGAGCAGGACAGAGAACAACATACCACTGGACATAGGCTCGGAGGACCCAGAGCTCTTTCATGAAAGCAAGTTCGCTTAGAATTCCGAAGGACTGATACTATTAATTTATTTAAACACCCAGCATGCTCCAAAACAAACCTTGATTTTCCCATCCAAACCCGCTTCTCGTCTCAAAAAAATCTTCAATTCCATTCTGCCGACTGCTCCGGCCGCACACCTTGGAGTCAGTCCTCTACTCCCCTCCAGCATCCGGTCCAACAGCAGCATATCTGGTGCTGTCAGATGCATCCAGAACCTGACGGCTTCCTGCCACCTTCTCCAGGACCACCGTGGACCAAGCCCCTTCACCTCTTGTCTGAATTACCGAGTCGCTGCCTGCAGGTCTCCCCCGACTGTGCCCTGTCTACTCTATAGACAGAACATTCACACCACAGCAGCCCAGCAGCATCGTTTTAAAACAAAGCCAGGAAAGATCATTTCTCTGTTTAGAAACCCTCCTGTGTGTCTGCATCTCATTCAAAGTAAGATCCAACGTGCATAGATCATGGCCTCCAAGACCCAACAGTCTTGTCTCTGGGATCCTTCTCCCACGACTGTCCCCTCCCTCAACCCTCTCCAGCCACAGGGACCTTGCATGCTGCCACCTCCGGGCTTCCTCTGCCCCTGCTATTCCCTCTGATGAGAACACTCTTCCCCAGGTAATAATCACGCCCCTCTTCCGTTCCTGCCCATCACATCTCTGCTCCCAGCAGCTCACTGGAGAGCACTTTCCCCCCTGACACGCCTTCCCTCCCTGGCTTTCCTTTACTCTTTTTTTTTTTTTTTTTTTTTTGCGGTACGCGGGCCTCTCACTGCTGTGGCCTCTCCATCAGCAGGCAGACTCTCAACCACTGCGCCACCAGGGAAGCCCTCCTTTACTCTTTGTCACCAGACACTTTACTGGTTTTACTGGTCTGTCTAATGTGTGACTCCCCCTCTCATCCCTACTCCATGAGACTGGGGACTTCACTGTGCTGCTACTACTGTGGGTTTAAAGCCACTGCAGCAAGAGTCAACCAGCTTCCTTTCTTTTTTTTTGGGGGGGGCCTTGCCGTGTGGCATGTGGGATCTTAGTTCCCCAACCAGGGATCGAACCCGTGCCCCCTGAAGTGGAAGCGCGGAGTCCTAACCATTGGACCGCCAGGGAATTCCCTCAACCGGCTTCCTTGAAAAAAAAAAAGTGGGGATGAAATTTGATCGGAGATTTGAACAGGCAGGGGAAACTGGTTATATGCCTGTCTACTGTTCCATCAGTTGATTCCAAACCTTCAGAAACAGAAGTTGGAATAGTGACAGCCAAAAATCCTAAATTCAGGATTCTTACAGAAGCAGAGATTGATATCACCTTGTTACACTAGCAGAGAGAGACTAAACATTGCAATCAGTTTACCAAATGATGCCGCTTGCCTGTGTGTTTGGTCAGGACAGAACAACATTATGGAGGCCCTTGGATTGAAAAAGAACCCCTCTCACTCCTCCTGCCTCCAAAGTGGTTAGGACTTTGTATAAATAAAAACAATGCTTTGGGAAAATTAAAACAAAAACAAACAAACAAAAAAACCCCCAGGGTCTTGAACAGTACCTGATATATTGTAGGCCCTCCATGAGTTCTTGTTTTTCAAGGAAGTCCTCACGATCACTCCTTTTTGAGTTATACGCCAGCACGGTTGTTAGCAGATTTTGTTTTGGAGGACGGCCCTGGTGGAACGAGATGCGTGAGTGACAGGACGGACCCCGGGGCCCTGCGGGGACATGATTCTTGGGTAATCCTAGCTTTGCTCCTAACCAGTTGTTAGGAACTTGGATGGGTCCCCTGATCACTCGGGTCTCGGATGATAATATAAAGTAAAGGAATTGGACTAGATCAATTGCATTTAACCAATTAAATCAGCATTTCTTGGGAGTAGCACCTGAGTATCAGTATTTTTCAAGAGTTCTCCAGGAGTAACGTATAGCCAGGAGCAGGGTAACGCATAGAGCAGGGCCTCTCATGCGTTAATGTGCACACAGATGGCCCGGGATCTCGTTAAAATGCCGAATCTGATTTGCCAGTCGGGCTGAGGGCTGGAACTCTGGCATTCTAACAAGCTTCCAGGGGAAATCAACTCTGAGAGACAAGGTCTTGGAGTCGCTTCCAGCTCCGTGACTCTGCCGTTATCTATGAAGAGTGAATGTCGCTTTATTAAATTCTCAGAAAAATATCATCTGCCACTCGACTGGTGGTTATGAGTCCCCAGTAAATGCCCAGCAGCTGCCCCCCGCCATGGAACTCAGTGGCTGTTCAGGTTGGTTTTGCTTTTGCAAAAAACTAATTGCTCGACCCAGGCAGTGGGGGACGTGCAAAACCAGACCCAAGAACTTCTCTCTCAAAAGCAGCCTTGGAGACTGTAGTCGGGGAAGAAACCCGTCACAATTTAATTGCTTCTCTTTGGCAAGGAGGAAGCATTCCCAGCCTGCTGGGACAGCGGCCCAGGGAGTGGGGAATGACATGGCCAGAAAGGGGGCAGCCACAGAGGGACCAGAAACTCAGGCTCCCTGCAGCTTAATGGGTGACACGGAGCCACTGACATGGTGGCCTTGGCCTACAGCTCCTGCAGGAGGCCTTTTAACATTATTCCCTACCTTAACCCCTTCAGCAGCACAGCTGCTACAGTGCCAGCAGGCTGACTATCAAGAAGCCACCATAGGGGCTTCCCTGGTGGCGCAGTGGTTGAGGGTTCGCCTGCTGATGTGGGGGATACGGGTTCGCGCCCCGGTCCGGGAGGATCCCACGTGCCGCGGAGCGGCTGGGCCCGTGAGCCATGGCCGCTGAGCCTGCGCGTCCGGAGCCTGTGCTCCGCAGCGGGAGAGGCCACAGCGGTGAGAGGCCCGCGTACCGCAAAAAAAAAAAAATAAAAAAAAAAAAAAGAAGCCACCATAATTCAGATCTTTCCCCCAGGGTTCAGATGGCTGTCCGGAGAATGGCTCTACGGGGGAGGCGAAATTAAACTGACAAACACAGATGAACAGGGGCAACGCATACGAAGTCCATTGAATTTGTACATGTAGGTGGAGCCCTCGCAGGAGAATGAAGACCCAAAGAAGTGACCAGAGTAGGAAGCTTTTATACCTTTTAGACACAGAAACAATAAATTTGTGAAGAATTGACAAGACAAAGGGTTTGGGCTGTGGGTAGTAAATGGTGAAGAGGTAACAGGAAGAGAAGGGGGAGTTTAACAAGGTTTGTCTGTACAGAGTTCTTGGCCCCAGTTTCCCCATGTCAAGGCCTTCCCTCCTCCTGGTACAGGGGACACACCTTTCACAGGGGAGTTTCAGGACCTGTTTCAGGGAAGAAAGGCGAGGGGGGAAGGTCAGAGTGATCTTCCTGCTTTTTCCATTTAAAAAAATTCCCTCAACTTAAGATCTTCCATATGCCAAGGTACCATATTTGGGGGTAGCGTGTCCTGAACCCCATCAGCTCTTTCCTCTCCCCTCAGATCAGGATTCAGTAAAAAATATAACAAAAGCACTATATGCATTGCATAATTCAACCCACAACTCTTTATCGAATTCCTGTTGAGAGGGCACTGGCCACTGGAGGTCCAGCAGGGAACAGATCAGACAAGTTTCTGCTCCCACGGAACTTACCTTCCAGTTGAGAGAAACTCACGACAAAGAAAAATACAAATAAATATACACCATGCCAGGAAATAACCCAAGTGTCCATCAACGGAATAACAATTCTGCTAGATCCAAACCATGAAACTCAGAAACACTGATCAGCCATAAAAGAAATGAACCACTGACACACCAAATGACACAGATTATTCTCGAAATAATTATGTGGAGTGAAAGAAGCCAGCTACAAGAGTACATTCTCCACGATCTCATATATATAAAAACTCTCGAAAAGATAAACTAGTCTCCAGTGACCAAAAGCAGATCAGTTGTTGTGTGAGGATGGGTGGACAGAGAGGGCAGGAAAGCGGGGTTGTGAAGGGGCATCGAGAGATCTTTTGAGGGGATAGATATGTCCACTCTCTTGATGGTGGTGATGGTTCCATGTGTGTGTGAATGTGTCACAGCTCACCAAATTGAACGCTTTAAATGTGTAGAGTTCACTGTATATCCATCATACCTATGCAAAGCTGTTAAATGTGTGTGTGTATACACATACATACATACATTACGACACATGCTACATGAAAAGTAAAGCAAGATAAGGAAGGCAGGATATGCTGGGGGCAGGCAGTGAGTGCTATTTTGGGTTTTTTTAAATTTATTTATTTTTGGCTGTGTTGGGTCTTCGTCACTGCACATGGGCTTTCTCTAATTGCGGCGAGCGGGGGCTACTCTTCGTTGCAGTGCACGGGCTTCTCATTGTGGTGGCTTCTCTTGCTGCAGAGCATGGGCTCTAGGCGCGCAGGCTTCAGTACTTGTGGTGCACGGGCTCAGTAGTTGTGGCTCATGGGCTCTAGAGCGCAGGCTTAATAGTTGCGGCGCTCGGGCTTAGTTGCTACGCAGCATGTGGGATCTTCCCAGACCAGGGCTCAAACCCGTGTCCCCTGCATTGGCAGGCAGATTCTTAACCACTGCGTCACCAGGGAAGCCCGTGAGTGCTATTTTTTCTGACCAGATGGCTGGTCAGAGAAGGTCTCAGTGATCAGGTGATTTTGAGCAGAAACCTGGAGGCAGTAAGAGAACTGGCCATGGGGTTATCTGGGGAGAGAACATTCCAGGTAGAGGGAAGAGCAAGGGCAAAGCCCTGTGGGCCTGAGTAACACTGGAGCTCAGTAACGGCTCAGAATTGAGTTAATACTTCAAGATCTGGACTGAATCATTGCCCCAAGCTTCACATACAGTCTTGCATCTGTCCTGCCTACCTGGGTAGAGTCCATGTCTTTGGACGGAGCCTGGCTTCTTAACACCTATATAAGCAGCGGTCACACTATACCAGCTCTGGAATCTGCGCTAAGATTCTCATTCAAGAATTCCAAGATCTGGGCTTTCCTGGTGGCGCAGTGGTTGAGAGTCCACCTGCCGATGCAGGGAACATGGGTTCATGCCCCGGTCCGGGAGGATCCCACATGCCGCGGAGTGGCTAGGCCCATGAGCCATGACCACTGAGCCTGCGCGTCCGGAGCCTGTGCTCCGCAACGGGAGAGGCCCCAACAGTGAGAGGCCCATGTACCGCAAAAAAAAAAAAAAAAAAAAAAAGGAATTCCAAGATCTGCTTGACCTCATCTCTGAAATGGGCAGGCAGCCTGATTCCACTTTCAAATTCTTATGACTGAGAGTGACTAACTGTGTCAGACAAATCACAAAAGACCTCAGGGTAAAAAGAGTGAACATTTACCTGGCATTTGCTAAGTGACAGGCACTGTTCTAAAAACCTTATGTGTATTATCTCAGGTCATCTTCCCCCAGCCTTGCAAGGTAGATACTGTTATTATTCCCACTTTACAGATATAGAAACTGAAGCAGATAGAAGATAAGCTACATGCCCAATTAAGAGGCTGACACTTGAACCTGGGAGGTATGACTCTGGAGCCAGCCCTTGTAAGTATCCACACATGGCCTCGCAGAGTGCTGCAAATCTCTGATTCTTTTTTTTTTTTAATAAATTTATTTATTTTTGGCTATGCTGGGTCTTCGTAGCTGCGCGGTCTTTCTCTAGTTGCGGCGTGCAGGGGCTACTCTTCATTGCGATGCAAGGGCTTCTTATTGCAGTGGCTTCTCTTGTTGCAGAGCATGTGCTCTAGGCACACGAGCTTCAGTAGTTGTGGCACATGGGCTCAGTAGTTGTGGCCCACGGGCTCCAGAGTGCAGGCTCAGTAGTTGTGGCGCACGGGCTTAGTTGCTCCGCGGCATGTGGGATCTTCCCGGACCAGGGCTCTAACCCTTGTCCCCTGCATTGGCAAACAGATTCTTAACCACTGCGCCACCAGGGAAGCCCAAATCTCTGATCCTTAACCAGTGGTCCCCCATATACCCCCACTGGCCTGGTCCAAGCCTGTCCCTGCCCATGGCTGGGACACCTTCCATATCTGGGGCAATCCTGTAGACTGAACTATGTCCCCCTAAAATTTATATGTTGAAGCCCTAACTCCCAATATGATGGTATTTGGAAATGGGGCCTTTGGGAAGTGATTAGGTGGGGCTCTCGTGACAGGATTAGTGCCTTTATGAGAAGAGACGCCAGAGAGCTTGTCCTCTCTCCCCCTCCACGACCCCTGCTTTCTCTCTCTCACTATCTTTTCAGTCCTCAGAAATGTCAGCCCATGATTCTGTGATTACAAAGTGAGACTGAACCCCAGTTGGCCCAAGAACTTCCCTCATGTTATTGGTCCTCTCTAAGTTCTCAGAAGGTGTCGATGGAATGGCCTTTCCAGAGCCATTCAGCCTGTGTCCAATTTCCAGTGACTAGTGCATCTTTCTCTGGCTGTCCCACTATCTGGGGAGGGGCTCTGGGACTGACCTGTCACCTGCCCCCAGACTAGCATAGATCTGCCCTGAGAGTCAGCGCCATGGTGGGAGCAACTGCCCAAGTCTGGTCCCCAGGAAAGGATGAGCGAGCACACAGGAAAAGCTGAGTGTCCCATGGCGTGGTCCCCATCACCATCCACTCCACTGAGACGCTTACCTACCAAAGTTAAAACCAGAATGTGACGAGGGGCAGCAGATTATCAGCACGGACCTATCATCCTGGGGACCAAATGGGTGTTTCTCATCAGACCCTTGGGACTCACTCCACAAATGTTCCAGGCAGCGGTCTGAGGAATGGCCACAAAGCGCATCTGCTGAATTCATTCAGGAAGAATGCCGCAGGAGCCCATCCCAGCTCCGTGCTGGGAACACAGAGGCCTTCCTGGTGCCAGAAAGCTCTACCACTCCTCCTTAAGAATTGTGACACCTACTTAAGCTCACAGGAACACGAAGTTCACAAAATGCTTTCTGACCTCGGATGAAATGCCTTTTCCCTCTTAGCCAAGACATAGCAAGATTCAGTCATCTTTACTTCTACCCAGTGAGTCCTTGATCAAACGTGTTAATTATATTTTATCCTCCAAGAGGCAAATAGCAGAGAGGAAAAACACTGCCAAACTAAGCTACCTTTCTTTTTTTTTTAAGTTAATTTTTATTAGAGTATAGTTGCTTTACAATGTTGTGTTAGTTTCTGCTGTACAGCAAAGTGAATCAGCTATACGTATACATATATCCACTCTTTTTTGGATTTCCTTCCCATTTAGGTCGCCACAGAGCACTGAGTAGAGTTCCCTGTGCTATACAGTAGGTTCTTATTAGTTATCTATTTTATACATCGTATTAAGAGTGTATATATGTCAATCCCAATCTCCCAGTTCATCCGACTCCCCCCTTTCCCCCTTGGTATCCATACATTTGTTCTCTACTGCTGTGTCTCTATTTCTGCATTGTGAATAAGTTCATCTGTACCATTTTTCTAGATTCCACATATAAGCGATGTTATACAATATTTGTTTTTCTCTTTCTGACTTACCACGTCTCTGCAAATGGCACTATTTCATTCCTTTTTATTCAGCTACCTTTCTTACCTCTAAATTGTCTTGTTTTTAATCAGTTCCAAAATTAGAGTTCAGTGTGGGGAACATGTTCAGATGGCACAAAGTAACTATTATTTATAGAGTATTCTAAATTCTTTGCATGTGTTGATTTAATCCCTGTGCCTATAGAGGAGGTACTATCTTTATCCCCATTTTGCAAGTGAGGAAGTGGAGGCCCAGAGAGGTTAAGTAACTTGCCCAAGATGACACAGCTTGTAAGAGGTAGATCTGGGATTTAAATCCAGACAACCTGGCTTCAAATCCCTGCTTTCAATGGTGGATATAATCTCCTGTCCTTTGTAAGTGAAGTTGAAGGTAACACTTCTACCTTTAGCAGGATGTGTGCCTTGAGGTGTTTCTTCCAGGAATGGAGATATTCTTAACGGATTCACCACTACTCATTTGCCCAGCCTCATTTATAACCAGCAACTCATGTTTTTTAGATGTTTGGGAAAGAAGCTGTGTTTCTCTGGGTAGAGAAGGAGGCTGAGCGTCCCTCCAGGGGCCAGTCTTTGGCTCAGACAACGAGCACTTATGAACAAGCTTCTGCCAGCTACAAACCAGAGTGGCTTCAGGAATATAACAGTGTCCCAAGACTCCTGGCGTCTGCCTGTCCATCCGTATGTGAGGAATAACTGAGAAGGCCGAGACTTCACTAAAGTCACAGATTCCACCTTCTAAAAACCATCCAAACAGGGTATGGAGTATAAACATGTATGACAAAAACCTCTTCAACCCTGTGTCTGGGTTACAGCTCTCCTGTTAAATATCCATTTCCTTCTTGTCTTCCAAAATTCTCCATTGATTCTAACATTTTCAAAACTATTCATATAAAATTATTTTGGCTCTAAACACACCTGGTATTATAGGCTAGGACAGAGTAATTCTTTCAGGGTAATTCTGGGAACACAAGACTTTCAGGAAGTGATAATTAGTAACAACTAATATTTGTTGCACTGACCTGCACACTTTGCTGATCATTTTGCGTGAATCACCTCAATACATCATCACAAACACTCATTTTACGGATGAAGAAACTGAAGCTCAGAGAAGTTAATTGACTTGCTCAATGCCACACAGCTCACCAGCAGCAAAGCTTATTTTAAACTCTTAAGGGTACAGTAGATTACAAAATGCGGCCACTAATTCCTCTCATCCAGTTATGTACACCCTGTTGGAATGTGACATTCCTACTCCACTCTTTAAGAGGTGGCGTCTCTCTTCCTGCCTCTTGAATCTGGTCTGGCCCTGTGACTTGCTTTGGCCCAGAGGATGGTGCTGTGAAGGAGCTCAAGAGGGCTTGCAGCTCTCTCCTGGATTGTTCCCCTGAGACCGACACATAGGAAGCCAGCTCCCGCCAACTGGAGGGTAAGAGTCTACGTGGAGGAGAACTGAGGTGGCCCAGCCAACAGCCAGCATCAACTGCCAGACCTGTTGGTGAAGCCATCTTGGACCTCCCAGCCCAGCCAATCCCCAGACTGACTCAAGTCCATGAGTAAGCATGAGTGGGCCAGGCAACTCCAGGAGAAGAACCACTGCCAGCCCCCAGATTCGTGAGAAATAATCAGCTGCTGCTGTTTCAGGGCACTCTGTTTTGTTTTGTGGTGGTTTATTATACCGTTTCTCAACCTCAGCACTACTGGCATTATAGAATGGATGGTTCTTTGTGGTGGGGTGTTGCCCTGGGCAATGTCAAACATTCAGTAGCATCCTTGGCCTCTACCCCCTGGATGCCAGTAGCACCCCTTCCCAGCTGTGACAATCAAAAGTGTCTCCAAACATGGCCAGATGTTCCCTGGGGGCAAAAACATAAGTGACCCAGGAAATCTTCATATTGATTTTTTTCCTTCAAAATCTTGAGTAATCAATACCCACTTATGGTAGAGTTGGAAAAACGTTCTTTGCCCTTTGACCCACAGATGCCTCCCAGGTGGCCTGGATGAACTCAGCTGGTATCTTCTTGGGAACCAGCTCTATGTCATCAGGTAAAGCTGGTCAGCCCTATGCCAAGGTAGGTAAATAGCAGCATTTTTTTTTAGAATGCTCAGACACACCACGTATTAGTTTCCTAGAGCCGGCGTAACAAGCTACCACAAAGAGAATAGCATAAAACAAAAAGTTATTCCTTCACAGTTCTGGAGGCCAGAAGTCCAAAATCAAGGTCTCAGCAGGACCACGCTCCCTCTGAAGGCTCTCGGGAAGAATCTCTCCTTTCGCCCCTTCCCAGCTTCGGGCAGCTGCTGGCAATCCTGGGCTTTTCTCACCTCACAGCTGCATCGCTCCAATCTCTGCCTGTCTTCACATGGCTGTTTTCCCAATCCATCTGCGTCTTTTTTTTTTTTTTTTAAATAAATGTATTTATTTATTTATTTTTGGCTGTGTTGGGTCTTCGTTGACGCACATGGGCTTTCTCTAGTTGCGGCGAGCGGAGGCTACTCTTTGTTGCAGAGCACGGGCTCTAGGCGTGCAGGCTTCAGTAGTTGTGGCACATGGGCTCAGCTGCTCCCTGGCATGTGGGATCTTCCCGGACCAGGGCTCGAACCTGCCTGTGTCCCCTGCACCG
Organism: Physeter macrocephalus; assembly: GCF_002837175.3. NCBI lineage: Eukaryota > Metazoa > Chordata > Mammalia > Artiodactyla > Physeteridae > Physeter > Physeter macrocephalus. The sequence continues at coordinate 72,005,539 of NC_041232.1, forward strand.
GCAGGCGGATTCTTAACCACTGCGCCACCAGGGAAGCCCCCATCTGCGTCTTTATAAGGATACCAGTTTTCAGTTTTCTCTCTTTATAAGGATACCAGTCAGGGCCCCTATTAATCTAAGTATGGTCTTGTCTTCATTTAAATAATTACGTCTGCAAAGACTTTATTTCCAAACGAGGTCCCATTCTGAGGTTCCAGGTGAACACGAATTTGGGGCTCCCTGTGCCACCCATAGTCACGTGAGCAGACTGGCTTGTGATGACTGTGCAGTTCTCCGGGCCACTGTCCCCACCAGGCCTCTGCAGGGTCCGCCTCCAGCCCAGCCAACGCCAGGGCTGAGCTGGCGAGAGAGCCAAAGGGGCTGCTTCCCCATCCCTCTAACCCTATCGGTGCTTCTGCCCTGGCCACCGCCCTCGCCTCCCTCCTTTCTGCCTCACTTGTAATCTGGGCTCACTCTCAGCACTGCTGGACGTTACCGTGAGCGTCCAAAGAGGCCTCCTTGCTGCGGAGAGGAGTGTCTCTCTCTCTAGGTGTGGGTTCCTGGACAGATTTTTATCTGTTGCTTTGCTGCCTGTCTTTAATTGTGTTCACAAGAGACCACGGTTCCCCATTTGTATACACGTCCTCGTGACTTGCTTTCACTATGAGGTAGAAAACATCTATCAATATTTGCATTTTCTTCCCCTGCTCCCAACCCCTATGTCTTTAGGGGAAAAAAAAAACAAAAAATTTCAGGCTACAGTGCAAACCATACTGTTATCATTGATGTTTCTCTCTCTTGGAATGCTTTCTTGCCTTTCCATGTCTTTGGTCTGCCAAGCACACTTGACCTGTGGTAATGGAAAGGTCACAACAGCACTGATCAATCTCTCCAAGTAGTCTCATCTGCCCAAAGTACGAGATTAGGGTGGTATGAGGAGGAGAACGCAGGAAGGACGGGGGAAGAGGTGCTACCTGGTTGAGGAAAGAGGGAAGATGAAGAATGTGCATAAATATGGAAGCAGGGCTCTTGGCCTCAAAGCAGAACTGCAGATCAGGTTTATGAAACCAGAAAAAGCTGGGAAACACAGAAACAGGAGCTTTCAAATATCTAAGAACTCAGATTTAATGACTGAAAGACTAAACCCAGGTAGGTAAAGTAAAGTACTTTTCTTTGGGAAACTATAAGCTAATCAGGTGATTTATGATGCGTTGATAATGGCAAGAAAATTCAAGACTAATATTATAACTAACAGCTCACTTTCAATCTTTGAAAGGCATTTGCACAATATCCCATCCATTTTCTTAACCAGCACTTAATAAACGGGTAGAAGTCAAAACTTCTTTGCAGATGAATGTTTTCGGACGGAAAGTATTTTGCATCTTGGACGACACACTGGAATCACCTGGGCTGGGGACTGGCTTTGTCAAGGGTGAAGGACAAGCGTTAGTGGGTTTTACTGCCCTGCTCGTGGGCAGCTACAGCTCAGAACTACTAGTGTAGAAAGCCAGAGCTTTTAAAGATTATTAGTATCCAACATATTTACTACTAAGCAGAAAAAAATGCAGCCACATCTTTTGTTATATTGCCCTACCATTTTCCTTGCCTTAGGACTGAATACTTTTTCCCAGTAGGGGTCTACTTTTCAAAAGCGCAGGCCAGGAGCTTGGAAAGAGTGCATTCTGTCACAGTTAACCTTTCATTTTTACGATAAACCACTGCCCTGCTGGACTTCAGGGCAGAGAATGAGGACCCCCTGCCCCTTTCACAGCACTAGCTCCCTTGCTAAGTTGCTCTTCCCTGTGTTGGCTTCTCCCATTTAACCTGCCCACCTGACCCTGGGGCTTCACCATGGCTACTCCTTAACTTCCTTAACACCCTACAAACGTTGGGTTTGCCTATATTCCTGGTCCTGTATAAAAAACAAATAACAATAGCAAGTCTCAATTCCTACATGGTATCCCATCAGTAAAAGAATACACATTAAGCTTCTCTTCTGGCTAAAAAGTGAGTATACTATTTTAGCTTAGTGTAAGACCCAAATTAATCAATCAAGAAATATGTATTGCATGCTCAGAGGGACAAAGGCAAGAGTAGAAAATACACAAAGTACTCTGTGTAGAACCTCAAGGATCTTGCCATCTAGACCGGGGGTTGCAAACGATGGTCCACAAGCCAAATCTGGCCCCCAACTGCTTCTATAAATAAAGTTTTATTGGAACACAACCATGCTTTTGTGTTTGTGTGTGTGTGTGTGTGTGTGTGTGTGTGTGTGTGTATGGCTGCTTTTCCACCATGCTGACAAAGCTGAGGAGTTGTGACAGAGACCATCTGGCCTTCAAAGCCTAAAATATTTACCATCTGGCCCTTTATAGAAAAATTTGCCAATGCTGATCTAAGCAAACTAGCAACCACAACTACAACAACAAATATATATTTGAGATGGATGGATGGATAGATAGAGATAGATAGATAGATAGATAGATAGATAGATAGATAGATAATGTCTTAATGTGAAACAGAGAGGGTTCCTGCCTTTAGGAGGCCCACAGTCTACTGAACAATCATCAATCCTGAGAAATAAATAAGCACCCAAAGGGGGGACTGTGCAAAGGAGAAGAGGATGTTTAGGCTGGACAGATCCATGGGTAACTAGAATTGCCTGTGAGCTGTACAGGTAGATTCTAAGCTGAATGGGGTAAAGAGGAGAGTGGGGAAGGCCTTGGCAAAATTGGAATGAAGAGGCAGGAAGTCCAATCCATGGCTGAGGGGCAGCCGTGGCAGTTGGGCTGCTTTCCAGTCTATTGGAGCATGAGGGCATGATTTGTTTACCACTTGTCTTCCTTGATGGACTTGAGGTTTTAGGAGCGTGCAGACAATGTTCACATTGTTCACTTCGACCCCGACATTAAGCAACATGCCTGCCGTATAGTAGCTGCTTGATGAATATAATTTAAAAAGTAAATAATGAATGAATAAATGGATGTCTGGAATTATCAGGTTGATATGCCATAAGCCAGTTGAGTCAGGCATTTCAACCATGGTAAAATGACCTCTGACCTTACTTTGAAACAAAAGCACAGATGAGGAGATAAGAAAGCTTTTATTGAGCAACTACTCTATAACAAGCCTTTTACAAGCACTAAATCATTTAATTCTCTCAGCCACCATTTTAGGGATGAAGAGATTGAGTTTCGGAGAGGTTAAGTAACTGGCCAAGGTCACACAGCCAGAAAATGTCAGAACTAAAATGCAAACCCAAGTCTTCACTTTGTTATTTTCAGCTCCAAGGCTGTGTACACACACCCATGCCTACCAGTCATTTTCATACCATGCTCTGCAGACCTCAGTCTCCTCAGAGCCACCATAAGTGACATGAAGATCAATTCAATAGCACTGGGGACCAAGAGCACAGACTCCCCACCCAGCTTCAACCAGAGGAGTTTTCATTTTCTCTACTTCACACATGGAGCTTCCTGATTTCATCCAAACACGTAGTTCTTGGGGGAACGAAAAAGAATGAGAAACCACTATACTGGACCACGCTACTTCCTCAAACCAAGCCAGGAGGTACAGTTTCTAGCCTTAAGTCCACCACCAACTTGCTCTGGAGTCAGGGTCCATCACTTCTCCTTCCTTCCATTCTTACACAGGAAACGTTGGGCGACGGATGCTGAAATCCCATGAAGCTTCTTAACTTTCCAGAGAGAATAAGATTAAATGAAGAGCCCACTTAATGAATGAAAATGGCCAGGCCACCTTGAGTAAAATTCTAGATAAAGTTGTAATTCCATCAATGACAGCAAATTAGAGGAGTGTGATGAGTTACCAGGCAGAGCTCAGCAGAGTCACTGCTGGATGCCTTGGTTGATGACTGCTAATCGCATCCAACAGAACTCAAAAACCAAACAGGAGCCAATCTTTTGGCCTTACCTCGTAGTAACCAGCACATGACAGAACATGGGTATCTTAGTGAACAGTCCACCGAGGCACATCCACTTACCAGTAGAGATGTAATAGATGAGTATATTGATTCTCAAAGAATTCACAACTGGAGACAATGCCACACTCATCCATGGTTTGACCATTCTTCTACGAAGTTACCTCTGGCTTGGGCTGACCTGACGATAAAGAAATAAGAATATTCTTATTATGTGAAGCATCTTTAGAAAAAAAATCATAAAGCTATGAATAAGAATGGGTGATAAACAATGGGGATAAACATGCTGTATATGTCACTTGGGGAACTAGAAAAGCTTCCTCTCATTGATAAAAATGCATCCTTTGGACTTCCCTGGTGGCGCAGTGGTTAAGAATCTGCCTGCCAATGCAGGGGACACGGGTTCGAACCCTGGTCCGGGAAGATCCCACATGACGAGAAGCAACTAAGCCCTTGCACCCCAACTACTGAGTCTGCGCTCTAGAGCCTACAAGCTGCAACTACTGAGCCCGTGCTCTGCAACAAGAGAAGCCACCGCAATAAGTCCGCGCACTGCAACGAAGAGTAGCCCCTGCTTGCCGCAACTAGAGAAAGCCCGCATGCAGCAACGAAGACCCAACACAGTCAAAAACAAATAAATTAATTTTTTAAAAATGCATCCTTCAATAAACACTATTGGGCATGTTACGTGCCTAAGACGATGCGGCGCTGGGGTGAGAGTGGGGCATACAAAATGAAAAAAGCTGCTCCTAATCTTAAGGCGCTAGTAAGAAAAGCTATCTAAAACTTAAAAAGAAGCCAAAAATGTGGATGGTATCATGTTTCAGTGTCACATGGGGGCAAAGGTCCATCTAAGAGTTATGTAGGGGAATGTACTTTGTTTCATCAGTGATTACTATTGATTAAAATTCCCAGATTTAGTGAAGTTACATATAAACTTGTAGATTTGCATTCAATGGAGATGCAAATAATCTCTGTCTAGCAGACAAGATAACCCCACAAATTATGGTTTATTGCCCTATAGGACATTAACCAGTGTTTTACCTAATGCAGCAATCTTATCCTAACATTCCTTTATTAAGTTGCCTATAAATACCCAATTCCTCAAATGTTCTTTGACCAGGCCTTAATATTTTCTGGTTCCCTCTTTATTCAAAGAATTGAATAAAATCTTTGAAGTTCACTCTGTATTTGTATGGGAGTGACTTTACCTTTTTGAAAATTATACTTTAACAGTGCTCAGAGTTGAGTGTATGTTATGGTACAAAAGAGAGAAGAACAAAGTAGATTAGCTAAAACCATGTCTTCCTAAGGATAAAGGAGATTGGAATGTAGGTTTCCCAGGCTGGTACTGTGCACATGTGAGTGACATCATCACAAAATTGACCTACGCTTTCTCCCTCAGAAGGGGTTCATCCTCCCCTGGTGATCATTAACCGGATGTAATGCTAAGGGGCTAATCTGGTAAACCCCCCAGGAATTCCATTCACCCCTTGGGATCTTTTGTCCCCTTGTGACAGACAGGGCAGGAAGGTTTCCAGTGTGTGCCAACGAGCTTTCTCACTAGTTTCCATGTCATTGAAAATGTATAAAATGTACCATCTATACCAGAGGAAAGCCCAGTATTTGGGAGTAATACACCATTCTGAATCCATCCCAGGAACATTCTTGTGTTTCTGTCTTATCACACGATTTTTGGCGAGCGACCCCAGAGATCATTAAGAGAAAAACTCCATGTTCTCCTAAGGCTTAGAAGGGGGAGAGCTAAAAATGTCAGGGGCGGGAGTAACAAAAAAGTCAGTGAAACCCGTACCGTGGACAGGACCTGAGGGGGGCTCAGGGACCCTCTCCCTTCCTCTCTATGTCTCTTCTAATTTGGGGTCTCCCAGCTGCGTTACCTCTTTCCTTCTCCTCCAGGTAAGCAGCTGCATAGTTGATCCCTGGCGCCAGGAGCAGACAGACCTGCGCGCAGGGACACATCTCCAGCAGCTGCTTACCTGAGTCTCTTTCAAACAAATGACTAAACCACCAAAAATGAGCTTCCCTGAAAAACTGTCAAGGAAGCTGCTGATCATATTTCACTTCTGCCTGTTCTTATCAGACTTGGGTTCCCATTCCCAACAGTTCTAACAGATTCCTTCTTAGGAAGCATTAAATTGCTCCTTTTGTGTGTGTTCCTGACTTTTATTGAAGCCATTATATCAAGTATGCATGAGCTGAGCCTGGGGAACTCATTCTGATCTCTTGGGCTCCAATGTTTCATTTCAGCCAGAGCAGGGCTGATTGAGTCCCCTGGTTTCTTACCCGCTGACTGGTTTTTTCCCTTCGTGTGGTATAGAGCTGAATAATCAGCCCCAAATGAGACTTGCACAGGGAAGTGGTATCTTGTACCTTGTGGGTGGTTCTCTTTTCTCCCTCTACTTGCTGGAAATCTCACCCAAAAATCCTACCCTTGTTTTTTAAGCCTACCTGCAGGTTGTATATTGAGAGCCACCTTCAGAACGTTTCACAGGTATCTGGCTAATGTGTGAGGGGGCCGGTAGCCAAGGTTAGCGTCCACCCAAACACCGGGGCTTCCTAGGGAGACAGGGGGCTACTCTGAAGGCTCAGTAGTGGACTTGAGCCCATTCCCCTATCTGGATGCCTGTGGACAAACACCGAGAAAGAGCGGGGGGCTGTGCTCTCGGCCTGGGGAGTCTGGGTGCACAGTCCTACACCCAAACATCCACAATGAAAGGTGAGATTTTATTTTGACTTCTGCTAAGGAAGCGCAGCCATTTCAGAGGCTGGCTCTTCTCCTCTCTGGACTTAGAAAAAGGGATCGGGGGCAAAAAGTTTTCTGGCATCCCTCAGGAAAGTCCATCAGTGCCCTCCATGTTTTCAAGGGTAGACATAATCCAAGAAAGAAAAGAAAACAACTCACAAGGTACAAGATACCACTTCCCTACCCAATTATTTTACTTCTATTTTCTTTTAATCATAAATCCCTTTTCCCACGGTGGGCACCAGTTCTGGAGTTCTGGGTTATTTATTCTCCAGTCAGGGGGAATTCCAGCCCTCTGCTTTCCCTCCACTGGGCACGTCTGTCTTGGTTTTAACGTTTTCACTGCTGACCAGCATAGCTGGAGAAGGCAAGCAGTGGGGAGATGAATTTAGGCAGGCTGGGGTATCAGTAAAAGGTGATAAAGAAGAGTTCAGTAAATTGTCTAAAGTGAAGTTATCCATGCCATTCCCATGCACCAAAGGAAATTAAGAGTGGATTCTAAAAAAAAAAAAAAATAGTTCTGATGAACCTAGGGGCAGGACAGGAATAAAGACGCAGATGTAGAGAATGGACTTGAGGATATGGGGAGGGGGAAGGGTAAGCTGGGACGAAGTGAGAGAGTGGCATGGACATATATACACTACCAAATGTAGAATAGATAGCTAGTGGGAAGCAGCTGCATAGCACAGGGAGATCAGCTCGGTGCTTTGGATAGGGAGGGTGGGAGGGAGACGCAAGAGGGAGGGGATATGGGGATATATGTATACGTATAGCTGATTCCCTTTGTTATACAGCAGAAACTAACACAACATTGTAAAGCAATTATACTCCTATAAAGATGTTTAAAAAAAAAGAAGTTAGGGAACAAAACATACCTTTTACATATATTTATATTCTTATTAAGGATTAAATACTTTGCACAAAAGGTGTGATTAATAAATATATGTGTGCAAAAAAACAAAAAAGAGTGGATTATCTGAAAAAAGAACCAGTGTGGGAGTTGCCTCACCAAGAATCACAATGGGTAGTAAAGGAGATCACTAAAATGTGTCCAGAAAGGTATTCAAAGAAATCTTCTAGAAAAAAAATCATAGAGGATTGAGTTGCTCAATAAGTTACTCAGAACTAACTTCCCAGGTTATTTTCCCAGGTGATGCTTTAACAATGCCCTTGTGAACCAAAAAACCTGGTCTGCATGTAGATCTCAGAGGGTGATGAGCTAGAGATGCTTACCCGATATTACGCAACGAAGCGCCGCGTCTGACTTCTCAGGAACTTTCTGGGAAAGCAAAGTAGATAAAAATCAAAGTGTGCGCCTCTGGGGCCCTCCTGAGTCTGTCATCTTTTCATGCCACATGAACCTGAAAAATAAAAATCCCCAACATCACCATTTGTTCTGGGACGTCTCTGACTTTTCTCGGGAATTCGAGAAACCCCACCACCCCATGAGTGGTCCTTAGGGAGAGAAAGAGCATGGTCCCTGGGCTGGGTGTTGCACTCAGTCTGGCGGGCGGGTTGGGAGTCCCCGGGCAGGCTTTCTCACCCACCACTGCTGACATTCGGGCCAGAAACGTTGTCATGGGGGGCGGTCCCGGCCATAGTAGGATGTTTAGCAGCATATCCCTGGCTTCGACCCACTAGAAGGGACAGCACCCCTTCCCCAAGTGGTCACAATCAAAAGTGTCTGCAGATGTTACCGGTGCCCCAGGGAGGGCAGCCACGGTTTTAACCTCAAGTCCTGGTGGATGGCAGGGCAGCCACAGCCCAGACGGAGAGGGAAAACTGCACGAGCCTACGGCCAGTGCCACCTCTTTCAAAGTTTTTTTCCTATTGGACTCAAAAAGTGTGTGCATATTTGCCTCCCAAAAGAGGAGTTGATTCAATACAAAGGAATCGCCAGGTGGGAGGTATTTCTCCAGGTGAAACTGGGAAACTACTGTTCCCAGCAGCAGGCAGGTGCCCCAGGGAGGGCAGCGAGTGGGCTGGCATTTTTGAGTAAGCGCGGATTCATCAGTACAAGTCGGCATTAAACGCTTGGTTAGTCACCAGGTATGTTATTTCACTTAATCTCCTTTAAGTGACCTAAACGGTTATTAATACCACCTACATCTTACAGATGAGAAACCTGAGACTCAGAAAGGTTCGGCAGAGTGTTCAAGATCACCCAGCTCCAGTGGTCAGTCCCCTGGGGCCCCCTCATGGTCACAAGGGCTGACATCTTCAGTGTGTGAGGCAGCCCTGGAGCTGTGCAGCACACACCTCACAGCAGCCCTAAGAACACCGGTCTGTCTGAACCCAGAGGATGCTCTCCACTCTGTCCTCTGGGTATAGTGCTAGCATCATGCCTATCCTTTGTGGAGCCCCAGGCTTGGAAATAACATTTCGCTCTATCCAAACAGTGGAAATCTAGAGACAGAGTCTTAGATTTAGAATCATCTTCCACGTAAATATATTTTGTATATTTACTTCTGGTGTGGTAAATTTCCCAAAGATGAGAACTGTGCGACTTATGTGTTTTGTATCTCCAGCTAGTAGACCGCTTTGGACGTGGCATATAGTTAGGGTCATCCAAGAAAAGCAGCAGACTACGAGTCAGAAGTTTTAGTTCTAACATTTCCATTTGTCACTTTTGATGCCGTGCAGCTTGTGGGATCTTAGTTCCCTGACCAGAGATTGAACCTGGGCCCCCTGCAGTGAAGTCCTAACCACTGGACCACCAGGGAAGTCCCTCCATTCAACATTTTTGAGAAGCAACATAGCACAGGTGGCTAAGAGTTCTAGAGCCAGATACTCTGGGTTCAGATTCTGGCTCGACCCCTTCCAAACTCCATAAGCGTGTCACAACTATTTTGTGCCTCAGTTTCCTCATCTGTAAAATGAAGGCATATAATAGTTGTATATTCTTCAGAGGTGGTTGTGAAGATTAAATGAGCTACTGCCTGTAAAGCACTTAATCCTCTAATGTATGTAAATGGTCTAGGAAGAATCTGTTACATAATTGGTTTTCAAGATGGTAATCGGTAGGCTTTAAGGAAAGATTTCACTCATTTCATCAATTTCCTTTTCTGCTGTGGGTTACCACAATGATTTTTTTTTTTAAGTGATATATGTATATTCTTCAGAGGTGGTTGTGAAGATTAAATGAGCTACTGCCTGTAAAGCACTTAATCCTCTAATGTATGTAAATGGTCTAGGAAGAATCTGTTACATAATTGGTTTTCAAGATGGTAATCGGTAGGCTTTAAGGAAAGATTTCACTCATTTCATCAATTTCCTTTTCTGCTGTGGGTTACCACAATGATTTTTTTTTTAAGTGATATACCAATTAATGTCTAAAAATTTCTCCTGGTATAATATTCACCTGTAATAGTAATTTACAAGACATGACTCTTCCCATTCCCAGGGGCCACTGCTGTGGATGGAGACAGAAGAAAGGACAAACGAAACCGTCAAGAGTTGGGGTGACGTCGAAGACCTTGTGTGCCATCCGCGACTCCTCCAGCTGACGGCTCCCTGATGGCAAAGTTCCACAGGTTACAACACTGACAAACACGCTATTTGACTCACATAGTTGGTTCAGTCACCACATATCCTGGCCACGGGGCACTGACTATAAAGGAAAGGACAGTTAAGTCAGGCTGTGGTTCATGTTCCCTCGCTTCTCCGAAGGCGAGAACCCTTGAAGACAGATTTATCATTCTCTGCTGCAGATGGATAACTAACAAAATACTGAAATTAGCAGAGGGGGCCAAGGTGCGGTTCATGGATATCCCTGGGGTGATAACATATCAACTGGAATGAACACAAGATTTGCATGTTTTTGGTTTTGTTTTTTTAGCTGTGTAGTCCAGAGCAAGTTGCTTTCTTTTTAAAAATTTTTGTTTACCTTTAATTAGACAGGGCCTAAATACATACATTTGTACTCTTTAAAATACACAGAAAAGATGGTCTCCCACAAGCACTATCCCTCCATCTCAGTACTTTCTCAAGAGGAAGGGTTTGCCGTCCTTTCAGGCATTTTTCTGTCCACTTACATACAGTCATCTAAATATATATATATTTTTTCTGTTGTTGTACATACGTCATTAAATTGTACATACTTGCCATTCAGTTGGCTTATCTTACCTATCAAGTTTCGGCAGTCTTACAATGTCAGTCCAATCCATAAAGGGCTGCATTATTTTTTTTAAACGCTTGATGATATCAGTATTGCAGAAAATGGCAATGCCACGCTTAATCTGTCTGTTCTTGTGTTCGTGACGCATAGGTTGGCTGGAGTTTTTCAGACTTACAAATGTGTTTCAAAAAACTTCCTGATACGTGCCTCCTTGGGCACATACGTGGTTCTCTAGACTAAATACCAAGAAATGGAATTGCTGGATAAGAATATTTACATATTAAATTTCGATAGATACTCCACGATGGAGTATCTACTCCTTAAGAGAATAGGAGAAGGATGTGATGATGAAGGGCCCAGATTCCTGGGTTCAAATCTTAGCTCTGCCACATACTAGCTTAACTTCTCTCTTCCTCAGTTTCTTCAACTCTAAAATGATGAGAATAGCAGTACCTACTTCATTTGGTTGTTAGGAAAATTGAGTACGTACAAGCTCTTCTGAATAGCATAGCAAGTACTACATAAGCGTAAGCTGCTAACCAGAGCTTTGGGTTTAATATCAGCAAAATTACAAAAATCTCCCTCTCACATTGGTGGAGAACGGGTAAGAGGTAATAGGAGAATTCTTTGAACATTTCAAGCCCTCGACTGATGCCAAGTTTTGTTTTGGCTAATCTGCCCTCACACAGATAGCCAGTGGCATGGCTGCTGTCAGCAGGAAAGCTGTTGTCAGCTGAAGGGGTCAGGGAAGAGCTCTCAGCCCATATGCAGATAATGGGTAAGCAAGCTCTTCTGGAGCTTGCAGGAAAGCTAGCTGTCCGTGCTTTCTCACTGGGGACAGGAGGGATTAGTCCTGATGACTCAGCCTAATCCAAGGGCAATTGGATTCCTGAATTTGCCATTGTCAGTTACTCCAGATTGGGATGCCACACCGTCACTTAGTACCCAGTCCCATGTTAGCGAAAAGCACCCTTCACAAAGATGGGTTCTGGAAATCTGGGGAGGAGGGAGGCAGAGCAGGTGTGGAGAGACAATTAACATGTTTTGGATGCCTTCTATGTGTCAGCCCCCAGGCTGGGCACTTCATAAACATTATCTCATTTAATCTTCACAGTGAAACTACCAGGAAGGTGTTCTATCTTGTTTCACAGATAGAACTGACTTGGAAGCTTAAGGTGACTTTAAAGAGTTGATGTAACAAACCTAATTCCTCACTGCCTGCAAGTGGCAGGGCTGGGATATGAGTCCAGATTTGTTGGAGCGCAAGCGTCGTGCTCTTTCTTGGGTATGATTTTAGGGTTGTATGTGAGAAATAGAGGCAAAATAAATAAATAAATAAGCCCGTGAAAAATCGCTCAACGTCATTAGTCATTAGGGAAAATACAAATTAAAACCACAATGAGATAGCATTTCACACCCACTACGATGGCTGTTACAAAACAGAGAGTCAAATGTGGGCGAGGCTATGGAAAAAAAACAACCCTCAAACACGGCTAGTGGGAATGTAAAATGGTACGGATGCTTTGGAAAACAACTTGGCAGTTTCTTAAAAAGTTAAACATAAATTTACCAAAAGACCCAGAAATTCCATTCCTAGGTATCCACCCAAGAGTAATGAAAACATACGTCCACGCAAAGACTTGTACATAAATATTCTTAGCAGGATTACTCATAATAATCAAAAATTGGAAATAACCTAAATGTCCACTGGAAACAACCTAAATGTCCAACTAGTGAATTGACAGACAAAATGTGGTCTAGCCATACGATGGAATACTATGGATAATGAAAAGGAACAAAGTAGGATACATCGTACGACACAGATGAACCTAAAAAGAATTCTCATTGTGCTCAGGGAAAGAAACCAGAAACAAGACACCACATAGTATATGATTTCATTTATATGAAATATCCAAAAAAAGCTATTGAGGCCAAAAGTAGATTAGTGGTTGCTAAAGGTGCAGGCAGTGGGGAGAACACTAATTAACAATAAACATGCATGCGGAGTCTTTTTTTCTTAACTTTTTATTTTATATTGGAGTACAGTTGATTAACAATGTTGTGATAGTTTCAGGTGTACAGTAAAGTGATTCAGTTATACATATACATGTATCTATGCTTTTTCAAATTATTTTCCCCTTTAGGTTATTACAGAATATTGAGCAGAGTTCCCTGTGCTATACAGCAGGTCATTGTTGGTTATCTATTTTAAATATAGCAGTGTGTACATGTCAATCCCAACCCCCACTGTCCCTTCCCCCGACCCTTCCCCGCTGACCATAAGTTCATTCTCTAAGTCTGTGAGTCTGTTTCTGTTTTGTAAATAAGTTCACTTGTGTCATTTCTTTTTAGATTCTGCATATAAGCGATTATCATATGATACTTCTCTTTGTCTGACCACACTCGGTATGACAATCTCTAGGTCCATCCATGTTGCTGCAAATGGCATTATTTCATTCTTTTTAATGGCTGAGTAATATTCCATTGTATGTATGTACCACATCTTCTTTATCCATTCCTCTGTCGGTGGACATTTAGGTTGCTTCCATGTCTTGGCTCTTGTAACAATGCTGCAATGAACATTGGGGGGTATGTATCCTTTCAGACCATGTGTTTCTCTGGATATATGCCCAGGCGTGGGATTGCAGGATCATGTAATAGCTCTATTTTTAATTTTTTAAGGAACCTCCAAATGTTCTGCATGAGGAATCTTTGGCGGGTGAGAAAAATGTTTTAAAACTGATCTATAAAGATGGTTGTTCAACTAGATAAACTTAACTAACAACATCATTGAATCGAACACTTAGAAAGGGTGAATTGTACAATATGCAAAGCATGCCTCAATATAGTTAATTTTTAAAATACAGACATGAAGGAGACAAACAAGTAAGCACCTAATATTCATTGCAGCATTGCTTGTGATAGCAGAAGACTGAAAGTAATCTAAATGTCCATCAGCAGGTACCTGGTTACAGTATATCTAGACAATGGAATTTTAAATTTCTAACAGCAATGAGCATTAAAAAGGAATAAGGCAGTTCTGTATGCACTGATATGGAATGATCTCCAAGATATATTGTTGAGTGAAATAAACAAAGTATAGAAGAGAGTGTAGCATATGCTATCACTTGCATAAGCAAAAAAAGGAAGAATAAGTATTATAATATGCTTATTTATACACATAATGATTCTAGAAATAGACAAGAAACTGCTAACCTGGTTGCCCCTGGGAAGAGGCCTGAGTACCTGGGGCAAGGAGGGGATGCTCGCTGGGAACACTGCTTGTCTTTGCATATCCTTTTGAATATTTTAAATTTATAGATGTTACCTAATAAATAAATATAATTTAATTTTAAAATATTAACAGTGAGTGACTCCATGTGCCCGAGACTGTGCCTGGCACATAGATACGTGAACACACTGAGCTACAGCTGCTACTTGGCTCTCTCTGGATTTGTTTTGAACTTTTTTTTTTGGTGGGCTAGAGAGTCTTCCCATTCCCCTCTCCTTAAAATCTGTGGCAGTTTGAAATTCTTTAAAGGAGGGTAAAAAAATAGCTCAAGGTTAAATGAAATCTGTGAGAGAGTTTAGTAACTCCCCTGATTTTACAATTGAAAAACACCCCTGAATCACAGGCAGGTCAAGTGACTTTTCCAAGGTCACACAGCTTGTTAATGGCAGAGTCCAGGTTTCTTGATTCTGATTTTCAGCTTATTGAAAGGATACATGTCTCTGCCTTTCTTATCCTTGTCCTCCTCCCTCAGGGTAAAGGGAAGAGAGGAAAGATCATGAGGATATAAACACACAGAGCATGACCATGTTTTAATGAGACCAACTTCGGTGAATTAATTGGTTAAAATCACTTTGGTTTGAAGTTGAATGAGGTGAACTGACCATTGTGTCCAATCTAGGCAAGTGTCATCAATGTCATCACTAAGAACACATGTGGTGGGCTTCCCTGGTGGCACAGTGGTTAAGAAGCCGCCTTCCAATGCAGGGAACACGGGTTCGAGCCCTGGGCCAGGAAGATCCCACGTGCCGCGGAGCAACTAAGCCCGTGTGCCACAACTACTGAGCCCATGTGCCACAACTACTAAAGCCTGCGCTCCTAGAGCCCATGCTCTGCAATAAGAGAAGCCACCGCAATGAGAAGCCCGCGCACCGCAACGAAGAGTAGCCCCTGCTCACTGCAACTAGAGAAAGCCCACGCGCAGCAACGAAGACCCAGTGCAGTCAAAAATAAAAATTAATTAATTTTTTTTAAAAAAAGAACACGTGGTAAAGAAACCCCCTTTCTGGCTGGTCCTCCACATTCTCCCAGACTCCGTGTCCTCATGCTTGCCTTCCCTACAACGAAAAATCCAGAGCTACTCTGAGTCATCCCTCTTTGGAGACTGTTTATTATTAATGGACCTAGAGGTGACATCCTGTGGAATTTCAGGCATCAGCCAGTGTAGGGAAGACCCTGGGAAATGCTAGTTTCTCTTCTGTCCCACTCCTTGCCCTGTAATGGGCAGGAGTAACACTGCCCCTGGTGTAATGAACTGAGCCTGGATTAATTATGCTGAACACACCACCTCTCAGTGAGCCAGCACAAAGAAAGGCGGGGGTGTGGAACGGGGGACGGACACGACACACTGGGGACACAGTGCCGTGGAGAGTGTCAATATTACCTCAGCCTCCTCCTACCACCGTCCTTCAACCCAGCCAGTCAGAAGGTCTTAGGAGAAAACCTTTTATTTTTGCCTCCAATTGTTTTGTTTTCAGAAGAATTTTTTTAATCATTCTTTATCTAATTTTTTTTTTTTTAGTAAGGTAAGAGATAAGGAGCTTCATTCCATTCAAAGGCAGGACTGTTCTGTGGGAGAATACTTTAACTTGTTTGCGCTGAAGTATAAGGCAGGCCCATCCTAAATCTTTGAAGTAAGAATGCTGCCCATTGCTAAACTTATGACTAAGGGGGGAGTTCGTGTGACTTTAGAGGCCTTTCTCCAAAATACGCAAAACCTCCCGAAGCAGCCATTTCGCATGGCTTCCTAACTCCATTCCACGCCTCTCGCATCACTCAAACCTGGTGACGGGTGGGCTGGACTTCGTCCTTCCTGCTCTGTGGGTTCTGATTGGTCTAAACTGATCAAGCACTCTTGCTCGGGGATGGGTTCACTAACTAAGGTCTACGCCAATCAGCACATGGCCTTCTGCAGAAAGTAAAGTCCGCGGTTATCCAATCAATGCAAAGCTTAAGTCTTTCACTCTGTCCTCTAACCAGGAAGAAGAAAGCGTGCTGACTCCAAGGGAGGCTGGTACCCGTTGAGACTGGAAAAGCCAGCCTCAGGTTGAAACCAAAGCACACAAAAGAGCAGAGTCTCCAGAAATGCAGAGACCAGACATGGGATCCTGACCAAACTTCTTGGACTTTTTAGTTGCGGGAGCAAAGGAGAGTTGATTTTTTGATTGTTACTTCTAAAAAGCATACCGATGCATCCATACTTCCCCATGGTACCTGAAATTCCTACCATTAGCCCTCCGTTCCAGATTGCTATGTCGGACATGCCTTCAACCAAGTTACAGACAGAAGAAAGGATTTAAGATTAGACGGCTTAATCAAAGAATGCTTCTGCAAGAAAGTTCTAGGCACAACTAACCAAACCAACCTAACAAATTTCTGATTTCCACTGGCATCCTGTCTCTTTCTGCCCTCCATATTTTGTTTTGGTTTTTGTTATTGTTGTTTCCTTTACGGAAAAAGACCACCTTCCATCTCTGTATGTTCAAATCCCACCAGTTTCAAGCCCCAGCTCAAGTGCTGACTTGTCCTTGAAACCTCTCCCATAGCCTCAGCTGGAAAAAACAGCCCCCTCCCAAATAATGGACTGCTCACCTCAGTGTGTCCTCTCCACACTCAGTATTCCCAGCACACATGCTCTGCTGCAGGCTGTTTGCCTGCAAGACACCTGACGGGTTTATCTTTTGTGTTCTCCACAGCTGTTACATGTTGTGGCTGGGCCTTCTGCATCTCTGAGAAGTAGGCAACTTTAGTGTTGAAAAGAACAAGCGCCAATAGGTTTTCTTCAGGAATTACAGGCCAAAGGAATGGCTAAAGTGGTTCTCCGAGTGCTGGTCCCTGGACCACACCGTCAGCATCACCTGGGAACTAGTCAGAAACGCAAATGCTCGGGACCTTCAGAACGAGAAGCTCTGGGTGTGGGACCCAGGAAAACGTGTTTTAACAAGCTCTCTAGATTCTGCTGCACTTTGAAGTTTGAAAACCACTGGACTAGAGGAAGGTCTTAAACTACTGACCGAGGAGCGAATGAACCTGGTTTTCTAAGAGCAGGAATGAAGGCCAAGTGACGATCGAGGTGAGCTGGGTGGCCCCAGATGTGCTGGTAGCAGCCATGGAGGAAATGGCCCTGGGAGGGGTAGGGTGCTGTGTATTCAGAAGTGAACTCTCCAGAACTGACATCTCTTCAACCTGATGTCCAGCGTCTCCTGGTGGACAGTAGTAAGGGCCAGGTGGGTGTGCATTGGCAGAAACCTCAATGAAGGCTCCAACATTTTTAAATGCTCTTTTCTCTCATATAGGTTGGGCATTTATTCTTTCATTTTTGCCTCCTAAGACGACATGATTACTTTCTTCCAAGTTTGTTTACATTTCTGAATTTCCAGATTTCCTTTTTGTTAGAATTAAGCACAGATTGACAGGGTTCCTTGCAAACCTGTCAGTAACTCAAGCAAAGAATTTATCCAGATACCCTGAGGTTCCTGGACAAAAGCTGTGCGCTATCTCAGTCAAGACCACAAGGGCAATAATAAAGACGTTGGTACAGCTCTTCAAAGCTGTCCCACGAGCCCTGCTTGTGATTCTTGTCTGCTCCATCCCTCCCTGCCTGTCTCGCCCTCACCCCAGAACAAGGGAGCACCCTGTTCATTATGAACCTTTATCACTGACCTTGAAATTCCAGCCATGGCTCCTGAGATGGCCCACCCAGCTGCCGTCTCCACTCAGCTCCCCCAATGGCGAGTCTATTTTCCGAGCATCCTCACCTCCCCCAATCCCCCCCACTCTACAATGCTCATGTCAGAGCAAAAAAGGGAATCAATGCAAGGCTCAACTATAATCTTTGAGGAAAGACAGGTTTGTGCCTAAGTTTTCACAATAATCACAGACATCGTCTTGTATGCATGGATTTACCTTTACCTTCCATTCCTATGGATTTGTGAAAACTCCTATTTAAATATCATACTGATATGTATTAAAAAGCATCATCAGATGATGCTGATAAATCTCTGCTTTTTAGATAACAGGTACACCATCAACCATTTTCAGGCAAAAATAATTTTTCTTATTTTTTGCAGATGCATTCTAAAATATAATGGTTTTTCTTTTGCTCTCAAATGTTTGCAAGTATAGAATTTTCTTCCAAATATCTAATTTTCTATGTTATTTTTGTTTAATCATTGCACTGGTGTCAAAATATGTAGTTTTTATTACTTTAATGATGTATGTTATGAAAGCATTCTGAAATTGTAGCAAAAAAAAAAGAGAGAGAAGCTTTTTAATTAACTAAGGGGAGGAACGAGTCTGTGGAGAAACTACGATGTGACAAGACACTTTAGGTATATTTATTCATGTAATTCCCCCATCAATCCTGTCAAAGTGGATGTTATCTTCATTTTACAGGTGAGAACACTGGAGTTCAGACAGGCTGGAAACTGTGCTAAAGTCAGGATCTGGTTCCAAATCTGCCTCCAGAGCCTGGGCTTTATTCCTCAGCTGTACCCTGCTTCCCCAACCTCCATCTGGATTAGGATACTCGACTACGTCCTCTTTCCATAGGCTGATATCCACAGGTAAGTGTGTGTGTATGGGGGGGGGGTGATGAAAAATGAATTAAATTGGGGGGGTGTCTTTGCAAGTGATGAAAATAGGAATTCCACCCTACCTAAAAATCTTCCCCAAATTGTGATTACATGTTTCGCAAAAACTTCAAAGGACGGTGGAGTTTGGGAGCTAAAATACATTTAAATTGGTTTTAAATCTGGATTTCCAAAAGCTGATCATGTTTCTTGACCATCAGTTGCATTTTACTACAGGATTTGTCAATTTGTCCATTCAGAAGGCAGCTCACAACATCCGGGGTTTCAGTTAAGAAGGATTACGGCAAAGAAGCTCGTTCGATCTACCCTAACCTGGCATGCTGTTATAAAACGTTTCTGACCGTTCCTGGTTAACTAATCTTCAAAAAATGAAGGCTACCTAAGGAAAAGGTTGTGGAAGGGAAATAATTAGAGCAGAAGCAGCTCAAAATGCTGCTCTTGCTTTTATCTATTTTTAAATGATTGCCAGATGTCTGCAACTGACACCCTTAATCAGTGATTTCAAAGTTTGGATGTGGTCGTCAAAATGTAATATGACAGTGCTGCTATTTTATCGATCTTTCTGGGGTTGACTTTTTGCCTTAAATTTTTAAAAAAATCTATTTAACAACTCAAGTATAATGCCTTGCCTATAGTTAACAATACTGTATTGTACACTTAAAAATTTATTAAGACAGTAGATCTCAGGGTAAGTGTTCTTAACCCAATTTTTAAAAAAAGGAAAGAAAATATTTTAATGACTCAATGGATGTTTGCATCAGCCATTTTGAAATGCCTGATAGCTTTTCAGCAGCTTTCATTCCCATTGTCAGACAAGATGCTGCTGTGTCCCCTCAAAAAGTGGAGATTTTCAATCATCCAGATAATCCAAATAAAAGGAATAACTTTTGACTAAAACTCTAAAATCTTTCAGGCAGAAGGACCTAGGGCCTGAGTTACCTGGGTCACCACCTCAGATTTTCATGGCACCTGACTTTGCAAAGCCTTCACAGATCACTCCTTTGAGTCATCCTAGATGTTTATTTTTTCTAATTATTGAGATAGCCATGAGGTGAAAGAATCTTTTAAAATTATTGTCAAGCCAAAATAAATAAACAGACATTAAAAAATAATAATGGTTTCTCAAAAGGGTCAGAATGGACCAAAACTAAAAATTTGGCCACTTTAAAACTCTGTAATGTACCCAAATATGCTCTATAGACCCCACTTGTTTCATCTCCTTCTAGTTCATAAGGAAACAATCTGCTTTGTTCCCTATTGTAGAAAATGTAAACAACTACATATTTAAAGCACAGCCATTCCTCAGGTAAAACCCAAAATCTAGATACTTACTTTTCAATACTTTTTGTCCAGGAGACGTGATAAGAGGGCCGGCTCAGCTGTGGGCTCCCCAGGCTGTGTGTGAGGCACTGATTGGATGTCCCTGTTCCTGGGACCAGGGATTCAGAGGAGTTTACAGGGTTCAGGGTCTTTTCCCAAGTTTTTCAAAGCACAGTTGCGTCTGTTTCCAGAAAAGCTCCTATCTTCCTAAGAGGGAAAATTCCGTGCCCAGGGAAGTTCTGGAAGAAGAGCATTTTTTTCCCTGCCCTTGAATGAACTAGGTCATTGCTGAAGCTGGAGAATATTTTTTAGCATCACTGTGATGACACTCGAGGGGCTGTTTCTGCAGTAGGTGCGGGGGAGGCCCTGGCAAAGAGGCCTGATGAAATGCAGCCCCGGGAGAGTGGATGAAACCCAGATGAGCTGTCACTGGTGGCTTGGAGACAGCAGCGTTTGGCAGGGCCCATGCAGGACCTCAGGTTCAGGTGCTTGCCTCTTAGAAAAGCAAAATCTCGCTGCCTTATAAAGTGATTAAGGTCAGAGTAACACCAGAGTTCTCCTACCAAGGCTATCAGGCACTTGAAATACACATAGGAAACCTGAAGGGGGGGTGAGGGGGAGGGGTAGTGAAAATAAAAGTCATATGTTGTTCATTTAGACCTGGTATTACAGTCGTTCTCTGAAGTTCTCTGAGAAAAGCAGAAGCCACAGCAAGGCAGGATCCACCCTCCTCCCGCCGTGGTCCCCCCTCTCCCCGCCTCACACCCCTTTCTCTCTCTCTCAGACACACACACACACACACTCACTCACACACATTCTCTCTCTTCCTATTTTGACTGCAGTAGTAAGAAGAAAAGGAAGACCCGAAGAAATCCAGAGGAGAAATACCATGAGCCCTTTTTTTTCAAATCGTTCATGTTGGCAGAGTAGGTTTTGTAACGTGGACATTTCTTTTCTTGAATTCTGTCCAATTCCAAGAAAGAACGTAGAAAATCCAGAAGTATCATTCTGTAACCACT
The DNA here is from genome assembly GCF_002837175.3 of Physeter macrocephalus. NCBI lineage: Eukaryota > Metazoa > Chordata > Mammalia > Artiodactyla > Physeteridae > Physeter > Physeter macrocephalus. The sequence goes on from NC_041232.1 coordinate 72,026,559, forward strand.
TTGCCTCTTTGCAAAAGTATTTTAATGTACCATACCTGGAAACTGACAGCTGAGAAGGAAACCTCTTATGAGACTCACGGCTAAAATTAGCAGCTTCAAGTGGGATGACTTTGAAAGGGGCATAACTGTAAATATTCACTCCCTATTGGGCACTGTAATCCTCAAAAGCAAATTGTTTTAACACAGAACAGGGCATGCATCCCTATACCTTGATGGAATTAAACTTCTCACAAGATGAAAAATCATCATCTAGAATTATTAGGTATCAAGTGTACTGTGGATGTGTTCTGTTTATTTCAGTTTTACCTTCATTTGAGAAGAAAGACACTGGAAGCTGAGAGACTTTAAAATAATGACAGTGTCTTTTGGAACACATTTCTATGAACTGCAGCAGAATGCAGAAATTACCAAACCTTTGTGACTGTAGATATCCATTGGATTTATTTAAAACCCAATCCTCTTCACAGAAGAAGGTCCTTTCCAGATAAGTGGAAATAACTTTAAGGTGAGATTGAAGAGAGAAGGAGGTTGTGATGATAAAAAATAAACAAATGTTATCACACACAGCAGGACAGGATAAAGCCAAAAGGGAACCAGTGTCCCAACACAGTAGGTAAATGGGATGTGATCGTGAAAGAAGAGTTGCCTGGGAGTTCTTAAATGGAAAAGTTGACACTCATTATGAAACTTAATTTTGTTCTTCACAAACAACTTGAAAGATGAACTCCCTCAAGTCCTATATAAATATATATTTTTTTATATATATATAATGGATTAGTCATCTCATAGCCTGCAGCCATATAATTTTTGTTTTAACTCTTACATTTGGGGGAGCAGGAATGGAAGAAAATCAGAAACAGAGACCTTGGGATTAAACTCAGGCCAGGTTCTGAATTTTTTATGATTATTCGAAGGAAGGAATAGAAGGAGGGATGTTGAAGAGAAAAAGGACGGCATATATTTATTTGTGTCCCTCTAATAGCATCAAAAAATATGTGAGTTTGTGATTAAAAATAAAGACCTAAAAATGTTTGGCATCATTCCAAGTGAAGTAATGTGGAACAGAGAAAATATGTGTAGGTAATCTCTTTTTCCGAAGCTACAGGAGAAGGAAACAAGTTTCATTTGAGAGGAGATTTTCCATCTAAGGAGCAGAGCTGGAAATGTAGTTTTTTATCAGAGCTGGAAATGTAGTTTTTATTTTATTGCTTCCCTGAAAGGCCTCTGGGGCTGTGTTAGTTCCTTGGCGTCTGGAATGAGAATGGGTGCTGTGCAATTCACCAGCCACTCTGGGCTTGCCAGGGACTGGGATCTAGTCAGTTTCCAACGCATCTGAATATTTCAGGCAAATCCGTTAGGTTCTTAAACTGCTCTTCGCTCCCATATCTTGAACTGAGATTGGTACGTGAGGGGTTTATCACTCACTTTACTCCTCCTGGCACAGAAGGTCTTCGAATGCTCGCGTCTAATGGTACGAGTGTTGAATGCCCTTCCCAGCAGAGCACGTTCTTAGCTGAGGTTTGGTACCAACCACATGTCAGGTCAGATCAGATTTTCTGCCAGGGTCCTTGGCCAAGCTGGAACTGGGCAGGTCAGTCCAGCTGCGGGGAGCAGGCAGTGTCTGGGGAGGGTCCCCCACCACGGAGGGCAACAGTTCATCCCCATCCAGGGTCCAGGGTTTCTCAGAGCTTCTGCAGTATGTGTGGTTCCTTGCTCAGTGGCCGTGACCCAAATCGGCCTTTGCAACCTTCATTCAGTTTCCTGTATATTAAACGGCTGCTAGTCACTCAGGTAGGTCGACGCCACAGGTACTCCCTTCCCTCAGGTACAATGGCAAAAGAATTAGTACTGTAAATAAGATTCTGTTCTCTTAGCGTTTTTCATCCCAGGGAACAGATTTCTATAAAATTCTTCATGAGAATATGAAGTTTTAAACTACTTGCAAAATAAAAATTTTAAATGCAATTTTTCAGAATTCATTTGTTCAAGAGGAACTTTTCCAAACATACGAATGAGATTGTTTCATTTTAAAACAGCCACCAAGAAAGCACTACAACTGTCAGAACAGGAGAAAATTCCAATTTTTACAAATTTGTAGGTTGAGCCCGCGGTCCAATTTCACAAATACTAAGTCAAATTAATTACTTGAATGGTGTATGGAAATTTAAATTTTTAAAAATATTTGTGTATAGTATGTATAGTAAGTATTTTATAAAAGTTTCATTTTAAGGCTTTCCTTCTGATTATAAGAGCAATACATACTAATTACTGAAAATTACATACCCATCACTAAAAATTTTTAATATTTTGATTTCAAAAATTTCAAATAGCCCACTACCCAAAGATAAGCACCATTTTTGTGTATTCCTTCTACTCTGCCATTTTCCGTTTGTGCATGCTTACACATACAGTTTCCTTTTCTGGTTTATTTTTGTTTGTTTGTCTGTTTGTTTTTTTACTTAACATGGGCCTCTCATTAAGAATTCTTTAGATAGGGAGGGAGACGCAAGAGGGAAGAGATATGGGAACATACGTATATGTATAACTGATTCACTTTGTTGTAAAGCAGAAACTAACACACCATTGTAAAGCAATTATACTCCAATAAAGGTGTTAAAAAAAAAAAGAATTCTTTAGGAAAGCCTACATACTAATCTGTTAGATGAATGTGTTATACTTTTTATAGCCAGTGTTCTACTGCTAGATATTTAGATTGCTTATATATTTTTGCTTTTATAAACAATGATGTGATACACATTCTTGTAAATAAATCTTTGGGCACATCACTCTTGTCTAAGGATAGGATGTTAGAAGTGGTATTGGTGAGTCAAAAGTTACAAATATTTTAAGGTTTTGAAATATATTGCTAAACAAAACTCTATCAGTTGTATTGTGCTATTTCCACCAGCAGGTGTAAGCCCGCCCATCTTACTGAGAGAGTAATTACTCTTGGCACTGAACACTATCATTGACAATGTTTTTGCCATCTTAGAAGCACAATTTCTTTGATTGCTAATGAAGGTAAATAGTGTTTTATAAGTTCTTTGGACCTTCTTCTTTCATGAATTGTCTTTTCAATTTCGGGGGTCAACTTTGCTATTTGAGTGTTTTCCTTTTGCCCATATAAAAGCCCTCCATGTATAATTTGCTGCAAATAGGCTCTACCTTCCAATTTGTGGTTTTGATACATAGAAGTTATGAATTTGTGAAGTTTTGATATATAGAAGCTATGAATTTTTATTTAATAAAAACTGCACAGGAAGAAGGAAAAGGGATTTGTTTTTTAAAGGGTACAGAGTTTCAGTTTTGCCAGATGAAAACATTCTGGAGATCTGTTTGACAACAGTGTGAATATACTTACCATTACTACATTGCACACTTAAAAATGATGAACATGACAAATTTTATGGGGGGTTTTTTACCACAAATTTTAAAAAGCTATCTCTTTCTTGTGGTTTCTTCCTTTGCTTATTAAACCCCATCCCTACATGTACTCATCCACTATCCCATACTGCCCCAAGGCAGAGTAGAGATTAGAGTTCAAATCGAGCCCTTCTCCCTCTTTGTCATGTTATTTGGTCTGTGCTAATGTACCGGATCAATTTGTGCCTTTTCCCTTAGATTCCCAGACATCTAGGATTCTCAGTTTCCTTGCTGCTTTAGGGGCTTCCACCCTTTACAACTAAGAGAGTGATATACATATAGGTATAATAGTTAGGATTTTGGTTTGAAAACTAGATTTTTTTTCCCCCCATTAAAAATAGAATGAAATGGGTGTTAAGACTTTCAGCCATGACTGAATGAGGAGGCTAGAAAATCTTCTCCCCAAAAAGCAAATATAAAGATAGACAATACAGACAACCATTTTAATGCTCTGGAAGTCAACCAAAGGCATACAACAATAAGAGAAGCATTTATGGTTGAGAAACATCTCAACTTTGGCTACTATCAGTGAGTCTCTATGACATTCTTGGCTAGAGCTGCTCTCACTCCCCCACCCAGCTCCAGTGTCACAGAGGTCCTGCCAGGGCAGGCTGTGAGCACTGCCATGTTTATTGCCACAGTTGAAGGGGGCTCACTGTATCTGGAACAGTGGACAACACCTGTGCCCAGCAGTGTTATCAATGGAAGTAACTCTTGGCAGCAGATGAGTGGAGAAGGCCAACAGCTGTAGCAGCATGAGGTTGGGGTTGAGGTTGGGGTAGGCATCTGTCTGGCTGGGGCTGCGTTCATGTGCAGTGGAGACCAGGAGGGACCCAGCTCTCCATCCACACATTCCCAGCATTCACAGAGGAGACATGAAAGGGTCCAGCAGAAACTAAACATTAGGGCAGACTCAAACATGGCTGAAACTTGAATGCATTCCCCTCCCCACAGATACACTGGCAGGATGGAAGTTTTACAGGCTCAAGGTATTTGAAACACAACCTCTGTCCAGTCATTCACTGGCTGCCCACCAGGCCATGCAAACACAGGAGTGACTCCCAGGAAACAAAGCTTTAAAAAATTTTCTTAAGAAAACTGGGCCCGTGAGCCATGGACGCTGAGCCTGCGCGTCCGGAGCCTGTGCTCCGCAACGGGAGAGGCCGCGATAGTGAGAGACCCGCGCACCGCGACGAAGAGCGGCCCCCGCTTGCCACAACTAGAGAAAGCCCTCGCACAGAAACGAAGACCCAACACAGCTATAAATAAATAAATTTTTTAAAAAAACGGAAGAAAGAAAACTGAGCAGAAATATTTGTGCCCACATACTTTGGGCATGACAGATTTCACAGTTTTATCTCAGGTAAGTTACTAAACTAAAAAATAAACCAAACAGCAGTAACAACAACAATCTTGGGGCCCGGGGGAGATAACTGGAACTCAGAGCTCCCGCAATATAGTGGGTTGGCCAAGAAGTTCGTTTGAGTTTTTCAGTAAGATAGTACAGAAAAACCCAAACGACACAATTCAAAAGTGGAGTTAATAATTATATTCACAATAGTGTCAATAAGAATAAAATACTTAGAAATAAACTTAAAAGACATATAATGAAACTTATAAAACATTGAAAAGAGACATTAAAGAAGAGTAAATAAATAGACATTCTATATTTATGGATTGGAAGACTCAGTATTGTCAAGATTGCAATTCTTCCCAAATTGATCTACATATTCAACACGATGCCTATCAAAATTCCAGTGGTACTTTTGTAGAAATTGATAAGCTGATCCTAAAATTTATATGGAAGTGCAATGGAATTAGAATAGCTAAAACAATTTTGAAATTGGCAGGCGGATTCTTAACCACTGAGCCACCAGGGAAGTCCAGGATTGTCTTTTCAATAAATGATGCTGGGACAATTGGATATCCACATGCAAAAAATCCAAACTTTGAAACTTACCTCATACCATACACAAAAATTAACTCAAAATGGATCATAGAACTAAATGTAAGTGCTACAATGATAAACTTCTAGAGAAACACGTAGGAGAAAATTGTGACTTTGAGTTATGCAAAGAGTTCTCCTACATGACACCAAAATCATGATCCATAAAAATAAAAATTAGGAAATTGAGTTTTATCAAAATTAAAAATTCTTTTGCTTCAAAAGACATCATTACACACCACAGACTGGGAGAAAATACTTGCAAATCATTTTTCATATATATTCTTGAAATAAATCAATATACATATATATTCTTAAAATCTCTCAAAACTCAACAATAGAACTAAAAAATGGACAAAAGACTTGAATAGACATTGAACTAAAGAAAATATACAGAGAATTCCCTGGTGGCGCAGTGGTTAAGAATCTGCCTGCCAATGCAGGGAACACGGGTTCGAGCCCTGGTCCGGGAAGATCCCACATGCCGCGGAGCAACTAAGCCCACGCACCACAACTACTGAGCCTGAGCTCTAGAGCCTGCAAGCCACAACTACTGAAGCCCACGCACCTAGAGCCCATGCTCCGCAACAAGAGAAGCCATTGCAATGAGAAGCCTACGCACTTCAACAGAGTAGCCCCTGAAGACTTCCCTGGTGGTCCAGTGGCTAAGACTCTGCACTCCCAATGCCGGGGGCCTGGGTTCGCTCCCTGGTCAGGGAACTAGATCCCACATGCTGCAACTAAAAGATCCCACATGCCACAACAAAGATTCTGCATGCCACAACTAAGACCCAGCGCAGCCAAATAAATAAAGAGTAGTCCCCGCTCACTGCAACTAGAGAAAGCCCGCACGCAGCAACAAAGACCCAATGCAGTCAAAAATAATAAATAAGTAAAATTAAAACAAAATAAGAAAATATACAAATGGCTAATAAGCACACGAAAGGATGCTCAACATCATTAGTCGTTAAGGAAATACAAATTAAGACCACCATGAGATACCATTACATACCCAGTAGGATGGCTACAATAAAAAAGGCAGACAACACCAAATGTCCATGAGGATGTGAAGAAACTGGAACCCTCATACATTGCTGCCGGGAATATAAAATGGCCCGACCACTTTGGAAAACAGTTTGGCAATTTCTTAAAACATGTAACATATCCTACCATATGACCCAGCAATTCCACTCCTAGGAATCTACCATAAGAAATGAAAACACATGTCTAAACAAAAACCTGTATGCCCAAAACTGGAAACAATCCAACTGGCCGTCAACCAGTGAATGGATAAAACAAATTATGCTACATCCGTCCATACAATCGAATACTATTCAACTATAAAAAAGAAAGGACATGGATACATGCTACAACTTGGAAGAAACTCAAAAAACATTATGCTAAGTAACAGAACTAGATGCAAAAGACTACATATTTAATTGTGTCATTTATATGAAATGTCCAAAAGAGAAAAATTTATAGAGACAGAAAAGATATCAGTGTTACCTAGGGCTGGGGGTGGGAGGGAGAATTGGCTGCAAACGGACATGATGGAACTTTTGGGGATGATGAAATGCTCTAAAACTGGATTGTGGTAATGGTTGCACAACTGTAAATATATTCAACATTGTTGAATCATACACTAACATTTGGAGCATTTTATTTTATGTAAATTATATTTCAGTAAAGCTTTTTAAAATGTATAATAAAAACAGTTAATGGATCCCTCACCTATCCTTTAAAAATTTTTTAATTTGTACTTTATGTTCTTTCCAGGTTTTTTGAGGTATAATTTGCATATGGTTTGCAAATATTTTCTCCCATCCTGCAGGTTGCCTTTTCACCCTGTTGATTGTTTCCTTTGCTATGCAAAAGCTTTTTAGTTTGACATAGTCTCACTTGTGTATTTTTGCTTTTGTTGCCTGTGATTTTGGTGTCATATTCAAGAAATCATTGTCAAGATCAATGTCAAGAAGTTTTTCCCCCATGTTTTCGTCTAGGAGTTTTATGGTTTTAGATGTTACATTCAAATCTTTAGTCCATTTTGAGTTACTTTTTGTGTATGGTGAAAGACAAGTGTCCAGTTTCATTCTTTTGCATGTGGTTATCCAGTTTCCAGGCACTATTTATTGAAAAGAATATCCTTTCCTCATTGTGTGTTCTTGGCACCTACTTGTCAAAAATTAGTTGACACTATATGCAAGGGTTTATTTCTGGGCTCTCTATTCTGTTCCGTTGGTCCCTGTTTTTATGCCAGTATGATACTATTTTGATTACTATTGCTTTATAATATAGTTTGAAATCAGGAAGTATAATGCCTCCAGCTTTTTGGTTCTTTCTCAAGATCACTGTGGCCATTCAGATCTTCTGTGGTTCCATATCAATCTTAGGATTATTTTTTTCTGTTTGTGTAAAGAAGTCTTTGGGATTTTTATAGAGATTGCATTGAAATTGTAGATTGCTTTAGGTAAGTATGGACATCTCAACAATATTAATTCTTCTAATCCATGAATACAGGATATCTTTCCATTTATTTTTGTCTCCTTTAATTTCTTTCATCAGTGTTTTATAGTTCTCATAGTACAAATCTTTCATCCCCTTGGTTAAATTTATTCCTAAGTATTTTATTCTCTTTGGTGCTATTGTAAATGGGATTGTTTCTTAATTTCCTTTTCAGATAGTTCATTTGTATGTTGATTTTGTATGCTGCAACTTCACTGAATTCATTTATTCTACCAGTTGTTTTGGGGAGTCTTTAGGGTTTCCTACATCATGTCATCTGCAGACAGAGATAATTTTATATTCTCCTTTCCAATTTGGATGCCTTTTAGCTGACCTTCATAGTGACATCAAAGACCATAGGACCTATTTGGTAAACCTGTGACTTTGAATGATTACTTTGGATTTCAATTCCCATGAGCCCAAGAAGCAGATACCCAGTAGGTAAAAGCTCCTGAACATGATATTCCTCATGACAGATATCCAGAGAACCAGAAGTCTAAGACAAGAATTATCACCAGCCACCTCGTATGATACTTGCTCATTTGACAGTGTCATTATGCTGCTTTCTTATGCAAGAAAACAGCCCGAGAGCCTGTCCTCCAGCACATGTAAAGGTGAAAGGCAAATGTAAACTGTGTGTGCCCCAAGGAGCTCTGCAAAAGTCAGGGGACAGAGTTCCTGAACTCTTGTACCATGTGTTACCCACTGGTCAGGTAGCCTTGCAGACATTGATGCCCAAAATTCTGCATTAATAACATGCATTTTTAAAGCATAGTAAAGCTGATCTTAAATCAGGGTTTTGGGCAAAATATTGTTTCCTGTTCCTACCATTTACTTTTATATTTACACTGTCAATTAAGAGACCAGTTAATTCTACTTAACAGATAAATCAGCAGGTAAAGTGTACATTCCTTACCTGGAGCAAAACTTCACAAAGGAGGTTCCCCCCAACTCACAGCTTTCTGTAGCACAGCTGACCCCCAGTTGCCTTTCTCCCTTTCTTGAACATCAGAGTCGTGTCCAAGCTTCATGCAGTTAGATCCCTCTCTTGCTGTAAAAGATCCCCGTGGCTGAGTTCTGCGCTCAGTTTTGCCAGCCCAGCAAACTCCCATCTTTGCTGTCCCCGTGAGAGGGCTTGTGACTACACCCTTGAGAACATGGCCCTTCTTTCTCTTTACATTTCACAGTCCTCTTTCTCATAAGTTGTCCAAACCTGTCTTCCTGAGGACAAAAAGAGAACCTTATTCCAGGGAGGAAAATATCATCCCAACCTGCAGATGTGGCTGCACGTGATAGTGACAGTAGAACAACCAGTTAGCATCTGCGTATGTTACACAAGCACTTCCCCATGTTCATTTACTTTATGAGTGTTCACTGGAGTCCGTTCGTTTCTTCCCAGCTCCCCGCACCCCCTAGCGATGGGACCACAGCAACTGCCTACTCACCACCCCTTACCGGGTTGACCACCATCACCACCACTTCCTGGCACCACAGCGCCACCTGAGCCTGCCAGCTGAGAGCCACTAGACCACTCTTCTAGAAACACTGCTGTTCTCCAGATGTCTCCCTTGCTTACAAATCTCCTGGGATTCCCCATCATTAACAGAATAAAGCGAAAACCTCTCAGCCTGACGTTCCTGAGTCCTCTCTTGTCCTGTGATGAAAGCCGACCCAGAAGCAAATTCTGAGGGAAATGTAGGTCTTGTTTCCGAATTATTCCTGCTCTTGTGTAGGGAGCGTGCCAGCCTTGTCTTCAAACACTCGTCCTGCCCAGGCTCCTCAACTTTCTTGTCAGTTTCAGCCGTACCTTCACTTCCGTCGACTGGCAACACGTGTGGATCAGAGCTCATTCAATGACACAGCCTGTCGGTGGCACATGCCATCAGCACTTCAGAGACTTCTCAAGGAGAATATTTGTTTGTTTGTTTGTTTGTTTGTTTTTTTTTTTGCGGTACACGGGCCTCTCACTGCCGTGGCCCCTCCCGTTGCGGAGCACAGGCTCCGGACGCGCAGGCTCAGCGGCCATGGCTCACGGGCCCAGCCGCTCCGCGGCACGTGGGATCCTCCCGGACCGGGCCGCGAACCCGTGTCCCCTGCATCGGCAGGCAGACTCTCAACCACTGCCACCAGGGAAGCCCGGAGAATATATTTTATACTGGTGTGAACCTGGACCATCTGAGAGCTCCTTCCCAGGACCAGAATATCTTGACCCGTAGGTAGAAATCCTTCCCTGAACTCTGCTCCTCCCCTATTGGCCCATCTCGTCACTTTTCCTCCAACACACTCTATTATCATCTCTCCCGTGTAGCTTTGCTGACGTCTGTCCTTCCACCTCCTCCCCGCAGCTCCCCTCCCAGCCTTCCTCAACCTCTGAACTCGGGTATGTCACTCATTTGTTTTGACACTTTGAATTCCCCGAATTCTTAAAATTCGTGGGGATGGTGGGAGTTTTTCAGTGAATACTGGGCGGGAAGATATTCCCCTGAATTCTCTTATTGTACCATGTTTGTGGTTTCAATTTTTAAAAATATTATCTAAATCTGACACATTTGGAACTTGTTTTGGTGTGATACATGAATTAAGGAAACAATTTTACCATTTGTCTCAACACCCAATTATTCAAAATCAAATCTCCCCAGTGACTGGAAATGCCATCTTCATTATAATTTAAGTTCTCATCTATTTGGGGTCTCTTTTTTATGGCTCTACATTCTGTTCAACTGATCTGTCTAGCCATGCAGTGATGTAAAACCATTTTAGTACTTATGGCTTTTTAAATCTATTTTGATATTTGCTAGAGCTGGTCTTTTTTATCATTATTCTTGTTTTTCTAAAACTTCCTGGTTATTATCACCTGTTTATTTTTCCATATGAACTTTATAATCATCTTGTCTGGTCTCCCTCCACCAAACTCCTGTTGTTGACATTATCAGATCTGAATTTCAAAAATCATTCTGGCTACAGTGTGGAGAACAAGGGTACATGAGGGAAGACCAGTGAGAAATGCTATTGCACGAGTTCACAAGAGATGTGAGGGTAACCTGGACTAGGAGGGTGACAGTAGAGATGGAGAGAAAATAGGATCAAGTGATACGGAAAAATTAAAATTGGCAGGACTTGGTGATGAATGTGATTTGGCAGTTTAGGAAGAGGTAGGTGGTTTTCGAGTCTTGCCCGGAGAACCCTGGGATTTAGTCCAGTTCTATAAAGACCCCAATCTGGATCAATCCAAGGATGAACTGTTAGTTTGGGAGTTGCCCTGAAAAGCAGGGTGCTCTTGGAAAAAGACCTGGAGCTCTTCTGTAAAGAGATATCATTGGTTCAGACAAGATACCCCAAAGTGAATTGCTTCCCCCAACCCATGTCAGGTATCAGGAATACCAAACCAGTTTCTAGAGCATTTCACAGGCTGTGGGAGTGTACCCATGACCTCAAACCTCATGGCTCTAAATGGCAACAGTATATTCTGAGACATTCTGTTACATCATATTTGGGGACTGCAGAGCCAGCTTGTGGTTAGTGAAGAAAAAGTACAATACTTCAAAAGTTTTCCTTTCTTCAGTTCCTCAGAAAGTGAAATTACCCTAAGATTCCACTCCTAGGTAGATTACACCCAAAAGAATTACAAATGGGAACACAAAGAGATCCTTATATACCAATGTTCATAGCAGCATTATTCACGATAGCCAAAAGGTGGAAACAGCCCAAATGTCCATCATCAGATGAGCAGATAAACAAAATGTTCTATAGCCATACAATGGATGCAGCCTTCTAAAGGAAGGAAATTCTGACACATGCTACAACATGGAGGGACCTAGGAAGCATTATGGTGAAATAAGCCAGAAACAAAAGGACAAATATTGTATGATTCCATTTATGTCAAGGTACCTAGAAAAGGCAAATTCACAGAAACAGAAATTAGAATAGAGGTTACCAGGGACTGGAGGAAGGGGGAAATGGGGAGTTATTGTTAAATGGATACAGCGTCTGTTTGGGATGGTGAAAAGGTTCTGGGAATATGTGGTGCTGATGGTTGCACAACGTTGAGAACTTAATGCCACTTAATTGTACAATTAAAATTGGTTAAAAGGGTAAATTTTATGTGTATTTTACCAAATTTGGAATGTATAGAAAAAAAATCACTATGTTGCCTAACAGAAATTAACATATTATTATAGGTCAGTTATACTTCGAAAACAAACAGACATGCAAACAAACTCATAGAAAAAGACCTCAGATTTGTGGATGCCAGAGATGGGGAATAGGGGGAGGGGGAAATGGAGGAAAGCAGTCAAAAGGCACAAACTTCCAGTTATAAGATAAAGAAGTACTAGGGATGTAATGTACAATATGGTAAATATAATGAGCACTGCTGCGTGTTTTATATGAAAGTTGTTAGGAGAGGAAATCCTAAGAGTTCTCATCGCAAGGAAAACAATTTTTTTTCTATTTCTTTAATTTCGCATCTCTATGAGATGACGGATGTTCACTGAACTTACTGTGATCATCATTTCATGGTGTATATAAGTCAAATAATTATGCTGTACACCTGAAACTCATACAGTGCCATATGTCAGTTATATAAACTGGAAGAAAAAATGGTAAATTTTATGTTATGTGTATTTTACCAAATTAAAAAAAGAATATATTGTTTAAAGTTTTCTTTTCTTATGAAAGAATGTGTCATAAGAGAGGCACCTCCCCTCACCACTGAGACAAATTATGATCATGTTATTGCAGCTATAAGTCGTATTAGCTCTCTGAGACCTAGGTTTTGCAGAGCAGGCAACATACTCTCTTACCCCAAACAATACAAAATATTTTGGGAAACAAACTATATAGCCTGCATCTCCGGAAATCCCCTCCCAAGTGGCTAACCACAAAGGGAGGAAACATAACAAGGTGAAACCAAAAGTTTACAGTCAAAACTTAGAGTCCATGTTATTTCGTTGTGTACTAGACCAATGCAGTGCAAACGTGCACTCAGGAATGACACGATTGCAGCAGTGAAGCTTTCTCTGCCTTGGTCTTTTCTTTATGCCATCATTTAGGGATAATCTTGTTCCCAAATGTCTTTTGAAGCAAATAGGTCTGAGGCATTCGATTAAACAGAAGCTATTTAAAACTCACTTGGCAAATCACCTGAATATTAAGTTAACAGAATTAGGCAGTATCCTTTGAAGAGCTCTGAAGACAGCTATGGATGAAACTGTGTTACTATTGATAAAACTGATGTTACAGATAACCGCTGAGCTAGAGACTATCAAGCTGCCAATGCTACTTCCATGCAAAAAAATATACATTTGTTCCAGAGGACACCCTAAGAGGAATCTATCATAAAATGTAGGAGCATCTAAATGCAAGAACAATCAATCCATTGAGTGAATAGTAACATGTTTTCCAGAAAAAAGAAAGGATAATTGATTAAAATTGTACAAATAAGTGGATGTAAATTATTTATAGCGATAAAATTCTTTGGCAAAATTCTACACAAGCAAATTTTTCTAACCACATGGTCATTACTATATTAAAGAGTGTGCAAAGGTTCGAGTGTTGGCTCAATGACAGTAAATGAAGGGCAGGAATAAAGGGAAATGCTTCTCAAGGGAGGAAGGTAATAGCCCTTTCAAGTCGTTGCTATATATCATGAAGATATGTGAACTTCGAAATCTACAAGTTTATGGATATCAGTGAGCTTGGGAAGATACCAAGTTAAGGAAGATAAGTGTAACAGGATGGTAAAATGAAATTTTCAGCTGAGGCCCCTGAAATAGACACCACATTCTAAAGAGGTACAAGGATACTCAATGCAGGATTTATAAAGCAGATGGCATAATTTTAAAAATAACCACTACACACAGATTAGAAGGACCAGAATTTGGAACTTTGATAGCACCACGTGTTGGCCAGGCTTTGGGCCACAGGAACTCTCATCCATTGCTGGTGGGAAGGCAGAAGGACACAGACGCTGCGGGGAACAGCTTGGGGTTCTTACGAGACTAAACATACTGTACAATCCAGCAATCACATTCCTTGGTATTTACACAAAGGAGTTGAAAACTTATGTCCATACAAAAATCTGCACACGGATGTTTATAGCAGCTTTATTCACAACTGTCAAAACTTGGAAGCAACCCAGATGTCCTTCAGTAGGTGAACGGGTAAATAAACTGGTACATCCAGACCATGGAATACTATTTAGCACTAAAAAGAAATAAGCCAGCAAGCCATGAAAAGACGTGGAAGAACCTTAAATGCAGACTACGAAGTGAAAGAAGCCAGTCTGGAAAGGCTGTATGATTCCAACTATATGACATTCTGCAAAAGAAAAAACTATGAACACAGTAAAAATATCAGTGGTTGTCAGGGATGAGGGTGGAGGGTGTTAATAGGAGGAGCACAGAAGATTTTTTAGGGCAGTGAAAATACTGTGTATTATAATGATGGCTATATGTCATTGTACATTTGTCTAAATCCATAGAGTGAATGTATAACACCAAGAGTGAATTTTAAGGTAAACTGTGGAGTTTGGGGTAATTATGATGTGACAGTGTAGGTTTATCAATTGTAAGAAATGTATCATTTTGGTGAGTGATGTTGATAACGGGAAAGGCTATATATGTGTGGGTACCAGGGGTATATGGGAAATCTATGTATCTTCCTCTCAACTTTGTTGTAAACCTAACACTACTGTAAAAAATAAATTAAGTCTAAAATAATTAGTATGAATTGATTGCTTATCCACTTAGAAAATATTTTTTTTAAAAAACCTACTGGGTGTCTTGCTAGTTAAAGCATCTACAAAAAGATGTCGTGAAGCTAGGCACAGTACCTAAAGGGTATGAAATTGGCTTAGGTAATGAAGGGGTTCAGAATATGCCTCTCAAAATATACCAAAATATTTTGTATAATGATTATTTTAGGCTGAAGACATTTGAGATTCAACAGGTAAACACACACACACACACACACACACACACACACACACACACACACAAAGCCCTCTGGGAGCTTCCCTTATCTGACTTAAAGCAGTAACTTCTGGGAAATAAGGCTGCCATAAATTCCTCTGCAGGGTGGATCTACTCCCAGAAGAAATAACACAAATAAAACCTAACTCAATTCCCTTCTAGGGGATTGTTATGACCCTGAAGAAGATGGAAAGACTACCCATACCTGTATAGACAAACGTTATCAGGAACTTTCTCCTCTCCCATCTATTTTCCTAAAACCCATTTGCCTTTCTTAAAGAAACCTATTTGTTCTTCCCATAAGAAGCCTTTTCTCTCCCCTCCCCCTCTTCTACTAGATTAGGTATATAATTCTTTAATGCCAACCAGTTAAGGAGGCATCTACCTCCTTTGATGGTTCCCACGTGCACATGAAATAAACATTTTCTCCGGCTCATCTGTTGCTTAACCAGTGTAATTCGCAGGACCCAGGTACTGAACATAAGAGGGTAGAGGAAAAGTTTGTTTTTTCCCTCCCCTACAGCAAGAAAGCAAATTTGTTGGCTCAGCCAACTGCAGTAAAGGAAAGGTGAAAAGTGAGCTGGGCCTCGGGGGCAACCACAACCAGGGATGGAACACTACTTTCTCCACCTCTCATTTCTGCTTCTCTCAGGGTACCGGTCACTTTCTCCCCCTATGGGAAAAGTCCACACAGCCGGTGGGGACACGACCACCAGCCAGCTCAGGCTCATACCTCACAGGTTGGCCACCTGAGATAGCCTGAGACCCTCTTCATCAAGGTGAGGGTCAGAAATCCCCAGGGCTGGCCAAGCTTGGGCAACACGCCTGCCTCCAGCCAATCACTGGGGTGAGGAAGCAGACTGGTAAGAAACTGGGGGCTCCCAATGAACCACGCACTGAAAAGCAATATTTCTGAGAAAAGAGTGCAGCTCTAGGCAGACAGAACAGTCCTTCTGAACAGCATTGTGAAGACCTCAGAAACACAGGCCACCTACATGGCTCCCTCGGCATCCTGAAGCCCCATCTCTTGGGTACCCTGGATCCCTGGATTTGCCCCCTAACACTGGTTTGGCAGGAGTGGGCGGGGAGGAGCAGAATCCTGCCCTGGGTCCCAGCCAGTCCTCTGGAGCCTTTTTTTAGCTCGTCTGTGCTCAGCTCCCAGAGGGCTAGACCCTTCTCCATTCTACGTTGCTTTATGCAGACAACTTGTGGAACGATGTTGGCCAGCGTCTGAGGCCCCCCATGTCTCTACCACATCGCTTCTAAGTTTTACCCTAACTCTGCACTCCCTCAACTCAGTGTTGTTTGTCTTAAAAACCCAGACCCCAGATGAAACTGTGCCGTGCCCCTCTTTGGAATGGATCTCAGATTAGGAAATTATCGATTAATGGTAATAAGAAGGGGCAAAGAGCAGCCCTTGTTTCCCCTGCCCCTGCCAGCCCTGTCTTCATCTACCCCCTTCTGCGGAGCCCCACTCTGCGCTGTTACCCGGAAAGGTGTCTCTGCACTGTACAGACTGTGTGCCACGCCCTGCAAGGCTTTAGGGAGATAAATTTAGACATAAAACAGGAAGTAATTCTCTATGTCACTGGAGAAGTTATTGTCTCAAGATATTCTTAAAGCTAGAGTTGGAGGGAGCCGTTCTCAAACTGCTGTGGATCGGAATCACCTGGAGGGCTTCTTGAGCTCACGCCCAGAGTTTTTTTCAGTAGGTTTGGTGGGGGGCCTGAGAATTTGCATTTCCGAAAAGCTGATGCAGTTGGGCCAAGGCCCTCACTTTGAGAACTACTATAGTAGAGGCTTAAGAAGAGACAGAAAACCTCTCTACGCCACAGAGCTCTCATCTGAAATTGAAGGTGTTGGCCTAAGTCAACTGAGGTGCTCTTAGGGCTGACTTTCCATGAATATCGTGTTAAACAGGTGACCACATACATACTTGTTCAAGCTATTCTCATTATCATGAAATAATTATTGATTATCTTCATTATGATACCAAAAAAATTTCCAGTAGCTTCAGTGCTCTGATCTATATACAGCAAAACCTCAGTAAATTAAATTCATTAGAGTCACTCAGTGAAAAGCTTAAATTAGAGAATATTTTAAATAAATGCCCTTTTACTCATAATTTCAACTAGCCTCGTACAAAAAATGTTTCAAAAAAAGTTTTCATTGACGTAGCTTTACAGAACAAATGAATGATTAGCATGTAAGGATTAGCAAATAACTAATGTTTAAAGGCCTTAAGTATGATTTAAACTGTTGCTTGACTAAACATGCACCTTCTCCCCTTTCCCTCAACCAATAAATATTACTTGCATTTTAATTTAATACGGTGTCCATTCTCCGGAAACAGCATTGTTTGTTCTCGACATATAATTTGAGCATATAACTAATATGTTACAATTTAAACCTCCAGTCATTTAAATATTGCCCCTCTGCCCCACAACACATAATCTTATCTATATGTTAATTTGCTTAACTGGAAGTAGTCCGATACTGGAAGAGCTGTGATCACCATCCAGGGCTAGTCTTTGATCACGTGCTCTCCTCTGAGGCCTCATGCCCTTCCACTCAGAACCGTAATGTTGAAGGGGGCTTACAAAGCATCTAGTCCATACCCTCAATCTGAGCCACCAAATATGTCCTCAGGGTACCACACCTAGGAAGTCCCAGGCTCTGATGGAGAGCCCCAGCTGTCAGGAGTTTTGAATCAATTCTTGGCACGTAACACCATGTGCACAGTCAGATCCCTCCATCAGTGACCCCCAAGAAAGTGAGAACAGGTCACCCTTGGAAGCACAGAGCGGAGCCAGCACTAGTGTGTTCTCACCTTTCCACGTGAGTGTGCTCACCTGCAGAGGCTAATATTGTCATTCCACTGGGAATAGTCATAGGTATCACATTTTTTAAAAAGTAAAATTATATCAGTACTATCCAGGAAATAATCATGCCTTCACTGGTCAGACTCCTTTCACTCTCTGAGTCTACCATCCCTAATCCTAGAAGTTTACTTCTCTTCGTTCCTGGCCCATCTCTAGGGCTTTTGATAAAAGTCTCTGGGAAACTTATAGACTGCATACACCAATATAGAAATCCTAAGGTCCAAAATCTTGCTTTGCCACTTTTTCATGTTTATAAAATTTCTCTCCTCAGCTAGATCATAGGCTTCTAGAAAACATGGGTTCTATTTTATATTTTGTGTCCCTTGTCTGCTGTGTCTGAACGGACAGCCAGGATCTGGAACCCCAAGTCTCCTTGCCAATGTCTGCTTGTTTCCCAAGGGACATATATATGGAAGAAAGACATGTTATATAGGGGACATTGCCTGCAATGTGTTCTCATTATAATTGGGTAAGTCATCAGCCAAAATCCTTATGGTGGGAATCCACCTTGATGGAATGGCATAGACTAATGGGGAACCACTACTTTACCCCAAGGCTTAGAGTAGAGCTGGCCTCATCTGCTCTCTCCATACTTCCTGTCTTCCGGGGGCCACCCTGATCTCACGTTGCTTTCCGGCTGCGTGTCTAAATCCACCCCACCCGGTCTAGTTGGCCTTGCTTCCAAGGACTGAGAGCTG
The DNA here is from genome assembly GCF_002837175.3 of Physeter macrocephalus. Taxonomy (NCBI): domain Eukaryota; kingdom Metazoa; phylum Chordata; class Mammalia; order Artiodactyla; family Physeteridae; genus Physeter; species Physeter macrocephalus. The sequence continues at coordinate 72,044,980 of NC_041232.1, forward strand.
GAGTAGGGCGATCATAAACAAGATGGCAGGATGCAACAGGACCTAATAAGCAGACTGAGCCAGTATTTATACAGAAGAACAGAAATACAAATACCAAGGAAGATAAAAGTGACAAAAGATTGGCTGAAGGTTAAGTCAGGATCCATCAAGGGATGATGTATGTCCACCATCTAGATGATCCTTTAAAGGTAAACTAGCTAATTTTTCATGCACCAGGACTATGGTTCCCCCCCTTTTTTTTGGCTGAACCATGCAACATGTGGGATCTTAGTTCCCCCAACCAGGGATCGAACCCGTGCCCCTTGTATTGGAAGCACAGAGTCTTAACCACTGGACCACCAGGGAAGTCCCAGAGCTATGGTCCCTTGATCGAGATACTCTTAACAGCCCTGGCTCTTTGGAATCCTGGCTGGACAGGTCCGCTCTGAGCCCCTCTTGGGGAAGGAGAGGAATAAGTGGGGACTAGGGATGGTGAGGGAGCAGTGCCCATGTTAGAAGCTGGGAGGAGCTGGATGCCAGAAGAATAAAGAGCCTTTCTCCCTTAGGAATGAGCCTAATAGGTAGATATTCACTCCTTTCTCCTGGACCCTGTACTGGTCTGCTTTGCTTCTCCCACTTTTAACATTCTGACTGTGAAGGGAAAGAGAAAGAATCAAGTGGCCTTGGAGAAGTTGAGCCTCTGACTCTCATCAGAAGTTCCTTTCCCACTATGCCCTTGGTTTCATCATTGACAGACAAGGAAGTGCTTGCTCTCCAAAGGTGGAGTGATAAGGCAGAGATCCTGGGCTCTCCCTAGAGCAGTGGTTCTCACCTTGGTTACATATTAGAATCAGATGGGAAACTAACAAAAAATTCTCAGTAACCAGGCAGCATCCCCGAGCCAATTAAATAAGAATCTTGGGTGTGAGACTCAGACACCAATGTATTTTAAAACTCCCCAAATAAGTCTAATATATAGTCAAGGCTGAGCACCACCACCTTGGAGATTAAGCATCCCTTCTGAAACCTGGTGGTACCTTAGAATCACTTCAGGGACTTTTAAATGATTTTTTTTTTTTTTTTTTTTTTTTTTTTCGGGATACGCGGGCCTCTCACTGCTGTGGCCCCTCCCATTGCGGAGCACAGGCTCCAGACGCGCAGGTTCAGCGGCCGTGGCTCACGGGGCCAGCCCCTCCGCGGCACGTGGGATCCTCCCGGACCGGGGCACGAACCCGTGTCCCCTGCATCGGCAGGCAGACTCTCAACCACTGCGCCACCAGGGAAGCCCTCACTTCAGGAACTTTTAAAACTACTATTAAAAAAAAAAAAGAAAAAAGAAAAACTAAAGACACCCCAGACCAATTAAGATCAGATTTCTGGGGATTGTGAGCCAGTTATCAGTATGTTTTTAAGGTTTCTCAGGTTTTAAGGTTCCTTTGTGTGTATGTGGTAAACCATATACAACATAAAGTTTACCATTTTAATCATTTTTAAGTATATAATTCAGTGGCATTAAGTACATTCACAATGTTGTGCAACCATCACCACTGTCCATTTCCAGAACTTTTTCATCATCCCGAACAGAAACTTTGTGTCCATTAAACAATAACTCCTTATTTCCCCTAGCCCCCCAGCCCCACTCTATTCTACTTTCTGTCTCTATGAATTTGCCCATTCTAGGTACCTTATATAAACGGAATCATACAATATTTGTCCTTCTGTTTCTGGTGTAGTTCACGAAGCATATGCTTTCCGGGTTGTAGCATGTGTCAGAATTTCCTTCCTTTTTAAGGCTGCATAATATTCCATTGTATGTATGGAGCACATTTTGCTTTTCCATTCATCTGTTACTGGACATTTGGGCCGTTTCCACCTCTTGGTTACTGTGAATAATGCCGCTACAAATATTGATGTACAGGCATCCGTTTGAGTTGCTGCTTGCAATTCTTTCGGGTATATTCCAGAAGTGGGATTGCTGGATCATATGATAATTCTATGTTTAACTTTTTGAGGAACTGGGCTACCCTCATGTGATTCTTATGTGCAGCCAAGGATGAGGAACACTGGCGAGGCCAGCATCCCTCTTACATCCTAAGAGAGTACAGATTGGTAGTTGGTAAATATTATTGGGTTAATTTCTTCATAAATTGCATCGTAGCCCAATGCAGTTGTTAGTATCACAAAGTCAAAAAAAAAAGACTGTTGGGTGGATTAACGTAGTTAGCACCCTTTTGAAAACCCCAACAAAGTGTCTCACGGCCATGAGAAATATCACGTCATCTGCAGTTCCTGCCTTCAGTTGAAATGTGTCCCCAGTGATTTGCTAGTGCTGATCATTTAAGTATCAGAGTATCTGATTTGCTTTGTAGATAATAAATGATTGGCATTTTAGATAGTAAATTAGACCTGATTCAAGACTTTTCCTATCGTAATGTTGTATCTATCATGACACCTGGTATTATTCCTCAGATACGTTTTCTTGAATAGGAAGGAGAAAGTGGCAATGTATACAGGAGTGTGCCGTACACGGGAATGTATTCCATCTCATAAAGCGCTGCTAAACTAGCCACTGACAGCCTCATGGGAATCCCCTTGTATGTGAGGAGTTTTTTTTTGGTTTTTTTTCTCTTGCTACTCCACATGGTACTTTCTCCTCCACGTTTTCAGCCTTCCTTCTTGCTGCCAACAGAGTACTCACCACTCCCTTTCTTTGCCATAAGCAGAGATTGGATTTAGTCAACCCTGTACTCTAAACACTGTAAGAAAGAATTAACAAAGATGTAGAACGTAATGGGTGTCCTAACTAGCTCATCTATCTGGGTTATCTATGCCTTTCTTTGCCCTTGGCTAAGGTATCTTGCAACTCTGAGAGACAGAAGTTGTAGAAAACTGATACTAATGCAAATAATTCTTGATTATAAATAGATAAATTCTGTTGGGGGAGGTTCAATGGATTTCCCTCCTCCACTGTGGAAGAAGTTGGTTTGCATCTATTAAGCTAATTCATCTCAGCTCCCTGCTGGGCTTACATATTTATCTCGCCTTTGGATTCTCCTTTGAAGTGGTCACAACACCTTTCTGGTTCCCTCATTCACTAACGTGTTAAATAAAATCTTTGACTTGTATTCACTGTACATTCGTTGAGAGTCATGATTTTAACTTTCTTTTCGAAAAACCATCTTATCCAAAATCTGCAACACCGAAAACACCAAGTGTTGGCCAGGTTGTGGGCAAAAGGAACTCTCATTCACTGCTGGTGGGAATGCAGAAGGACACAGACGCTGCGGGAAACAGGTTGGGGTTCTTACAAAACTAAACATACTCTTACCCTATGATCTAGCAATCACCCTCCTTGGTATTTACTCAGAGGAGCTGAAAACGTATGTCCACACAAAACCTACACACAGATCTTTACAGCAGCTTTATTCACAGTTGCCAAAACTTAGACACAACCCAGATGTGCTTCAGTAGGTGAATGGATAAACAAAATGTGGTACATCCAGGCAATAGAATATTATTTAGCACTAAAAAGAAATGAGCTATCAAGCTATGAAAAGACATGGAGGAATCTTAGATGCATATTATTAAGTGAAAGAAGCCAATCTGAAAAGGCTGTATGATTCCACTTATATCACTTTCTGAAAAGGGCCAAAATATGGAGACGGTAAAAAGACCAGTGACTGAAAAGGGTTGGGAGAGGAGAGGTGAATAGGCAGAGTACAGAGGATTTTTAGGACAGAAAATACTCTGTATACCTTAATGGTGGATACATATCATTATACATTTGTCTAAACCCACAGAATGTACAACACCTGGATGAACCCTAATGTAAATTACAGACTTAAGGTGATTATTATGTATCCGTGTAGGTTCATCAGTTGTAACAAATGTACCGCTCTGGTGGTGGATATTGATAATGGGGGAGGCTGTAAGTAGGTGAGAGCAGAGGTTACATGAGATATCTCTGTACCTTCCCCTCAATTTTGCTGTGAACCTAAAACCACTCTAGAAAAAATACAGGCTTAATAAAAACAAAACTAAATGAAAATCATCCCTTAACAGTATTTGGCACAGAGCCTGGCACAAGGTAGGAATCCAATTAATATTTGTGAATGAATGAGTGAATGTAGACAAGTAAATGTAATCTCTGCCATGGATGATTCATCATGAAGGAAGGGTATGGAATATTAATTCAATGCTTAGCTGTTATTCCAAAGTTGAAATTGAAATGGGAAAATCCCCCCAATCCTTGAGAGATGGCGGCAAGAAGGGGCAGCAAGGGAAGTGGAGAACCTTGTGTCAGAAAGTGGTTCGCGTGGACTCAACACAGAGGCTGAGTCAGAGGTCACAAAGGGTGCTGGGCGTGGAATAAGGTGGGAGACAAGGAATGTCATTTAAGTCACAAGACTCCTGTTTCCTCTCCCTCTGTTGTATACAGATCCCAGGACCTCTGGGTATTCTCCTGCACTGGGCCTTTGAAAATCTGTCCAGATATAAAATAATGGCATTCTGGCATTTTTGGTTAGAGTACCAACTCTAGTCAAAATGCGTAAAGGAAAAAAAGCTATGGGTCAGTTTCCAGATGTGTGAGTGTTTTAAAGATGACATCAATGGATTTCTATAGAATGAAACCACAGGCTTCCTGCAAATTGTCTGGATTCACAAAGCCCTATGTCACTTTCAACTAAGGAGGAAGAACTCCCAAGTATATTATCCGTAGACATGCATGAACTTTCAAGGGGCATTTAAAAGTCAGATCTCCACTCTGCTTTTCTCCTATCTTTATAGAAATGTAATGGTTGATATAGAAAAGGTACATGACTTACTGTTTATTTATTTTTTTAATATTTTAATTTTACTGGAGCATAGTTGATTTACAATGTTGAATTACTGTTTATTGTGTTTTTCCAAAATTAACCTGGCAACTTTGAGAGTACTAATAAACTCTGCATCTACTTCTCCCAGACACTTTCTATGTGTACATATAGAAATTATCTCTCATTTAATTCTCATAACAATCATTTGAAACAGGTACTGTCATCTTCTATTCTTTACAGATGTGGAAATTGAAGGTGAGAGGTTAACTTGCCGAAGTCACACCATTAATGACTGGCAGCGTCAAAATTCAAATTCAGGGCTAACTCGAAAGGTCACATTCTTTCTACTGTACCATTAGGCCCCATAAGAGAACCACAGGGGTGAAATTACATTAAAAAATATTAACATTTGATTGGGAGGAGAAAAAGACCAGTCATAAAACGTAATGTTAGTCCAAGGTAGAGGCTGGAGGGTGACGGGTGAGGTGAATGCATAGGATATAAAATTGCTAGGTGAGAAACAGGGCCCTGACTCGAGTGAAATGAGGGAGGCACTTGTCTTGAGGCAGAGAGGAGAAGCAGGGGCGGGGATGGGAGGGTTCTGACGTCATCAGTACCCAGCTGAGCTGTACTGGCTAAGATGCACCTGGTCAAATTGGGAAGGATACTCACAGGGTAATGAATGAGCAGGTGCACAAGCAAAAACTTGAGGGGCTTCCCTGGTGGCGCAGTGTTTGAGGGTCCGCCTGCCGATGAGGGGGACACGGGTTCGTGCCCCGGTCCAGGAGGATCCCACATGCCGCGGAGCGGCTGGGCCCGTGAGCCATGGCCGCTGGGCCTGTGCGTCCGGAGCCTGTACTCCGCAACCGGAGAGGCCACAACAGTGAGAGGCCCGCGTACCGCAAAAAACAAAAAACAAAAAAAAAAAACTTGCGTATAGTATACTTAGAAAAAACTCCCTTGAATCTCAATTTTAATAGACTAGAAGACTAGACTAATAAGGACCAGACCAATAAAGACCAGAAGACTTGATTTCCATACTTGGTACCTGAAGGTAATAGACTAATATTTGTTCACTGACTGAGGACAAAAGAGGAAGGCACTAGAAGTAATTGGAAAAGGTTTACCAAGGTCAAACCGAGTATGAAACAAGCATTTGCACTTGTAAGAATAATGCTGATAAGTTGGCATTTATTATCTACTACTTGCTAAGCAGAGCTAAGTGATTTACATACATCAACTCCTTTAATTCTGGTAACAACTCTATATATACTATATTTTCAGTCCCATTTTAATAGATGAGGCAGAGAATTAAGTAACTTATTCAAAGTCATAAAACCAGAACCCAGCAGATCTCCCTGGATCCAAAGTTTGTGCACTTAGCCATTATACCACATTCTGAACTCTGAACTTACACTGGATTACAAAAATCACTGGATAGTGACTAACTGTGCTAGAATGTGGTGGAAGCTATGTGGAGCTACCACCCTGAAAAAAGGTAGTGAGAATTTGGGTGTCCAAATTATTGCTACAGAAAATCCTGCTGTCCCGTGTGATTAAAAGGTTAATGCCACCAGAAACTGGACCAGGAAACCTTCTGTCTGGGGGCTACCTGGCTAGTCACACTTTATAAGTTACTTGCTCGCTTTTGTCCCAAACTACCCTCTAGTTTTCAATGGGGCAATGGCCTCGAATATCGCTGAGTGGGAGAGTAAGCTCAGGTGCGTCTGCATTTGTTATTTCATCTATTCTGCATCCTTCCAGGGAAGGGCATCCTCTATAAAGCTGTCTGCTGTGATTTATGAAGATTCTGGATGGCAGTCTGACTCGGAGGAAACCAGGTGATTCCTGCTAAAAACAATCATTTCCAAGATCTAATTAGGTTTAAATACACCACAGCCCAGTTTTGTTGGTGTTCTTGAAGTCTAGGCACAGATTTCAGGCAATTTCCACTGAGTATCTGGATCTCTAGCACCACTTCCCTAAGCAATGCCATACACATCTAATCCTAAAACGAGGAAGCCTCCGCTGAGGCTGCCCAACGCGGGTGCTGGTGGCGTCGCCGGGCACACACAAGTCTCTGAGTCAGCAGAGCGCGCCTCTGGAGGGGCGCACCCGCCGGCAATGGAAAGCCACGTGCTCCCCTCCTTGGCGTGAGGCAATCCTCCTCCCACAGCCTCGGGAAGCCCCGACGCCACAGGCTTCCTCGCCATAGTGATGCCGCCCGAGCGTAGTTCCTCCACCGCTTCCTCCTCCAGCTGCCACCACTCGACCCTTCCTGCTGAGCAACGACTCCACCTCCCACCCGGGTCTGAAGCGCGCGCCTCGCCGCGGCCCAGAAGAGGCGGCGCGGAGGGCGGGGAGAGGTGCGCGGCCGCGCGCACGCGCGCAGTGGGCAGCCCCACCCCCGCCCGAGGCCCCGCCCCCGGAGCCGCTAGCGCGGCCGGCCAGCCCGGCTCACCCAGGCAAACCTGGCTCTGCGGGGCGGGAAGCGGTGCTTCCTCCTCCGAGCACGGTGCAGCGCCGTCCAATTAGTCCTTCCGCCCCTGACTCCGCTGCGCCGCGGCGAGCGAGGGGCGAGCGGAAAGTGCGCGATGCGGCCGGCGGGAGCAGCGGCTGTCGCGGGGTCGCCGGCGCGGGACGTGTCGCTGTGCGGGGAGCTGCTGCAGGCCCCGCCGCCCCTGGCCTCGCAGCCGCCGGCGGCCGCGCCCTCGGGGCCGCCGCTCCCCGCAGCAGCCGGCGCGACCCTCAACCGCCTTCCGGAGCCGCTGCTGCGGAGGCTCGGCCGGAGCTTGGACCAAGCGCCCGAGGGCCGGGGATGGAGGAGGCTGGCCGAGGTGGCGGGGAGTCGGGGGCGCCTCCGGCTCAGGTGCGGCACCGGGGCCCGGGGTGGGGTGGGGTGTAAGGGCGGGGCGGGGTCACGTGGGGGCGAACTTGGGCGGGGGGCGCGCGGGGAGAGTGAAGTGGGCACGGGAGAGGGAGGGCGGACGCGGCAATGGGTGAGGTTGGAAAACATAGGGGCCGCTTGAGATGGTGCAGGGGCCGCTGGGGGTAAGGAGCGCGGAGGGGAGGAGGTGGGAAAACTTCAGTAACCTTCCAGACAGAGAGCCTGAACCCAGGAAAGTCCTGGGAATGCAGAGATTCGAGGTTGGACTCCGGCAGTCCACACCCTTTTCCTCCCCTCCTCCCATTTAGCTGAAAGAGAGAAATCGAGGTTGACCAAGGAGAATATAAAGAAAGCTATCTGGAGACCATTACGTTAGGGCGGTAATTCCAAAGGATTAAAATACACAGACCTAGAAGACTTAAGGGAGGTTAGGAAGGGGACGGACGTGCAGGTAGACAGATAATGAAGGTGAAGGGTTTGAGGTGCAGGAATTCATGAAGGTTTTAATGTAGATGTAGAGAGAGAAGGATAGTGGGAAAGAAAGAAACTAAACTCACCGTCTTCCTCCATCAAACCAACTTGCCAGGTTTTCCTGATTTCACCATGAACATTAAACCGTTTTCCTATTACCAGGCTTGGAACTGGGCTTAAGACTCTCAGGACTCCTTTACACTCTTAAGAATTATTGAGGACCCCAGAGTTTGGGGGGTGTGTTTATTTATTTATTTATTTATTTATTTATTTTTGGCTATGTTGGGTCTTAGTTGCTGCGCGCGGGCTTTCTCTAGTTGCGGCGAGCGGGGGCTACTCTTCGTTGTCGTGCGTGGGCTTCTCATTGCGGTGGCTTCTCGTTGTGGCTCACGGGCTCTAGGCACGCAGGCTTCAGTAGTTGTGGCACGCGGGCTCAGTAGTTGTGGCTCACGGGCTCTAGAGCGCAGACTCAGTAGGTGTGGCGCACTGGCTTAGTTGCTCCGCAGCATGTGGGATCTTCCTGGACCAGGGCTCGAACCCGTGTCCCCTGCATAGGCAGGCGGATTCTTAACTGCGCCACCAGGGAAACCCCCCCCGCCCGAGAGTTTTTAATGTGGGTTCTATATGTTACACACATACAACATATACTGATATTTACCATATTAGAAATTAAAATTAAGAATTTTTTAATATTTAAAGAGAATAATTCATTACATGTTAACAGAAATGACGTGTTTTTGTGGAAAAACAAACTTTTCCAAAACAAAAAATTTAGTTAGAAAAGTGGCATTGTTTTGCATTTTGAAAATCTCTTTAATGTCTTGGCTTAATCCCAGAGAACCGGCATCTTTTATGACCTTCTGCACTCAGTCTGTTGCACTGTCACAGGTCAGGTAACACTGAATATGCCAATGTCCATTCTTGAGAGAATGAATGAAAAAAATAAATAACATCTTAGTGTTATTATGAAAAGTCATTTTGACCTTGGGGATCCTGTGAAAAGGGTCTCAGGAACTGCAGTAAGGGGTTCCCAGACCACACTTAGAACCACTGCTCTAGATCATTGTTATGATTTGGGTCTGCCTTTGAACCCCTTAGCAGTTTTTTTAACTTCTCATATAACCAAACTTTGTCTTGTACTATAATTATTTGTACATGTCTTTATAAACTCCTCGAGAACGGGAAGATTTAAGATCCTATATATTATGCATAGAACCTATCTTAGACACTCTATAAATAATTTTGAATTGAGAGGGGAACCATTCATTCAAAATTACTTTTTTTGAGTGCCTGATTTTTGCAAATGTTTCAGAAGATAAAAAGATGTTAAATATTTAGCTCCTACTTATAAGGGCTTATGCAGTAATAGACTGTTATTCTGAGACAGTCACAAATAATATGTTAGATGCTATGTTGGGTGTGAATAATAATAACAGTGGGTTTTTATCATTTATTAAACACTTAATATATATACCAGACAATGTATTAAGTAAGTATGTAACTCTCACCACAACCTTGAGTTTCAAAGAGTTTGAGGTTAAACCAGAATAATGATGATTTGGGATTATTTGGCTGTTCGGTGGAGTAATGATGTGAGGATGGAATCAAGAAGTGGTAAATTTGCAAAGTTGAGCAGATGGCATACTTTTTTCTTTCTTTCTTTCTTTTTTTCTTCTTAATTTTTTGTTACTCTGCACGGCACGTGGGATCCTAGTTCCCCAACCAGGGATCGAACCCATGTCCCCTGCACTGGAAGCACAGAGTCTTAACCACTGGACTGCCAGGGAATTCCACCCCCCCTTTTTTTTTTTTCTGTTCTAGGAAGACTACATTGTGCTTTTGGCTGTGCAAAGAAAATCCAAGATACATACTATTATTCTAGGTCCACAGATTTCTGAATTTCTAGACTTAAATAACATAAACAGTTGTCTTCTTTGTGGGCAGGGGGTGGTGTCAGATTACCAGATCTGTGATTGGTTAATTTGTGAAATTAACTACTACTCTAGTTAGGGAAGGCTCTGGCCTTTGCTGAAGAAGGTTCTCCTGAAGTGAGCACTCCTATTTGGCCATGAAGGAGGGAGCAGAACATCAGTAAGGCCCTGCCACTGAAGAGGCATGGCTGATGGAATCTAAAAGTAGGGGATACCTGACATCAGGTGTTCCGTTTTCCTCCCTAAGCCTTCAGTTAAGTTTTGTTAAAGGCTATAGAATGGTATTAGCTTTGTTTGAGGAACTAACGGAAAAGTTTGAGACCACTTCTCTGGTGAAGGTAGTATGGAGAGAGGGCAGTTGCCCAGCAAGAGGAGACAAGCAACAAAGGGCATGAAGTTGTGGAAGCTGGGGATTTCAGGGTGGGAAGTTTACTGGAGACAGATGAGTTTGGCCAGCCTTCCAGGATGGTGAAGGTTAGCTCAGAGTAGGTTAGTTGTGCTGGGGAAAGTGGAGGCCACCCTGAAGGTTGGAGAACCGGAGAACATTAAGCTCACATACCTGTTGAGATCAGAAGAATTAAACTGACCTAACAAAAGGTTAGCCCTGGGAACTTGGAGGCTGGGGAGTGACCACTGAGGGGACAAGGTAAGCTGGCGGTGCTTTTTCTATGTAAGACTAAAACAGTGATTTTAAAACGATTTCATACCGATGGCAGAAGAGCATCTACAATAGTAAAAGGTCCAAAAGGCATTTTTCTCTAGTGTCAAACACAGGAATTATAGTGAATCTAGTCCAAATGGATGACAGTTCCCACAAGGATGTTCAGTGCTTTCTGCAGAGTCACTGGATTCACAGCCCTAAAATCCCAGAAGCTTGCCTATTCTGTTTCTTTTCACTTTTTTCCTCACGCTATACAACTTTCCTCAGACTAGGTAAGAATTTAATAAATAAGCCACAGGGGTTCCTTCTGAACTGTCCCATCAGGGATAAGGAGTGTTGCCGGATGGTTATTGGTGATTCAGGATAAATCCTTGCATATAGTTTAGTTTCCCAAAACATGAACATGTGGGAGTGCCCTAAACGAACTCAGCCCTAGTTCCATTCCAAACTGCCTGAATATTGAACGCCCTTTGCTGTCAGTATAGATAAGCACAGGTTCTGAGTGTCTTGCCCAAGCAATGTGAATTCTGCGGAGGCATGGAACATTCGAGCCCCAAAGATGGCAGAGCTTTCAGGAGACTCTAATAGTGTGTAAATTCCATGAAGGAGGGAGCTTAGAGATGGGGCTTTGGGACCAGGGAAGACAGTCAGCCACTGCATACTTGCTGTGTAGAAGGTGCTCTTTTAGCTACGGAATCCTGCCCTCGAGCGCTTTATGATAGGAAGGTTTCCTCCTGTCCCTATCTCTTCAGTCTCTACCTCTTCATCTTTGCATTTTGGAATGCCTTAGGGCTTAGGCGTTGTATCTCTTTGTCTAGACTTCTTCACCTAATCCCCGCCTTGGTGTTAAGGATCCTTAAGTCCTCGTGGCTTTCCACATGTTTAGGTTGATTACTCTCAGTTCATATCTTCAGCCCATGTCTTTGCTTTGAACTCCTGGATTCATTCGTGTAGATCTCCTCTTGAAGGACTAATAGACATCTTAAATGCAACACATCCAAAACTTAACACGTCTTCCGCCATAACCTCTTTCTCTTGCAGTCTTCTGCATCTCAGTGAAGGGCAACTACATCCGTCCAGGTGCTGAGGCCAGAAACTTCAGAGTCATTCCTGACTCCGCTTTTATATACCACATCCACTGCATCAGCAAGTCCCTTCCGCCATGCCTCCAGTATGTGTCTAGAATCCTACGTCCACTGCGACCACCCTGGTCCAGGCCACCATTATCTCTCACCTGCATTGTTCCAATGGCCGCCTAACTTCTCCGCCTCCTGCTTTGCTCCCATCCCAGTCTATTCTCAATATAGCAGTAAGAATCGTTCTTTTAAAACATTAAATCAGATCTTATTCTCCCTCTGTTCAAAACCCTCCCATTGTTTCTCCATCTCAGAGTAAAAACACTAGTTAGCTACCAGCGAGCTCTTGGACCTGATCTCCTGTTAGTGTCTCCCTCCCTCTCTCAGCTCTAGTCACACATGCTTTCTTGCCCTTCCTTGAAGACAGTAGGGCCTTTGGACTTGCTGTTTGCTCAGCCTGAGATGTTTTCCACGGATGAACCACAAGACTGGCTCCTTTACCTCTTCAGGTGTTTGCTTAAAAGTCACCTTCTCACAGAGGATGACAAATATCATATGATATTGCTTATATGTAGAATCTAAAAGAATGATACAAATGAAGTTATTTACAAAACAGAAATAGACTCACAGATGTGGAAAACAGACTTATGGTTACCAAAGGGGAAAGGAGGGAGCGATAAATTAGGTGTTTGGGATTAAAATATACACACGACTGTATATAAAATAGGTAACCAACAAGGACCTACTATATAGCAGAGGGAACTATACTCAATATCTTGTAATAACCTATAATGGAGGAGAATGTAAAAAAGGGATATATTTGTATATTTATGTATAATTGAATCAGTTTGCTATACATTTGAAACTAGCACAGCATTGTAAATCAACTATATTTCAATAAAAATTTTAAAAATAAACAACATTGATTACATTTTTTTTAAAAAGGTCACCTTCTCAGTGAGGTCTTCTCTGATCACACTATTTAAAATCACCCCCTACATCTGCTCCAGCCTTACCTATCCCCCTGCTTTGCTTTGTTTTTCTCCAAAGCACTTAGGACAGTTGGATGGATGGATGCACAGATCCCTGTGTGTGTATACATATCTGTCCCTCTCCTGTAGAAAAATCTAGGAGGATGGGCGATTTTGTTTGCAGCTAGAAAAACACCTAGAAAAAATGGTTGTCCTATTTTAGGTGATTAATAAGTAGTTGTTGAATTAATGAATAAGGATTCTGAAGTGTAAATGTACCAAGAGAAACAAAAGAATCTAAAAGCAGTGCCATGGTTTGTACCCTAAAAGGTGTATAATATCAATATGTTCTATTTGATTATACATTTTTAAAAGTAAAGATAAATATAGGGTTTTTTTAAGCAAAGTCTATTTTTTTCAGTAAGAAAGCAGTCTTTAATTAAATCAGAAATTTCAAATTAGCGCTGGTAGAAACCACTACAAAGCACAGCCTGACAGGAATGTAACTAAAAAAGGAAAGAAAGAAAAGTTGGGTATGTATAAACATCATCTTAGCTGAAAGCTGGTGCCCATGTGGAAAATCAGTAAAAGGAAAGAAGAGAGAGCACCTTGTTTTTCTCCAGTGCCTCTTGTATTGGAAGAGAAGTCGTTGTCTATTTCAATTTGATCTTTCTTCATTTGGTGGGGGGAAAGTAAAATTGTTTTTAGTTTTCTCCATATTAATATAAAGATTAAAGCACCATTTGGTTGCATTTGACAAGATGCCATCTTAATTTCATGTATCAGACCTTGATAACCTTTCTGAATCAAAAAAATCAGCATACAGCATCCTTGTTTTTATAAATTTCATATTATAATTATTTGAAAAATGGGTAATCCTTATATTGTGTCTAATACTGGTTCCTTGGGCATCCCAGGGACTAGTAAAAGAAAATTTTACAAAATATTGTAGCAGCACCTTCAGCTTTTGTTTTTGCTACCATCACAATCACCATTATTTCATAAAAGAAAGGACACTTTAACACTTTTAAAAATAGAAAGATAATCTTAGAGTAAAAGACAGTCTTATTGTCCTTACCTTTATCAATTTGTCATGGACTTCAGATTGTGCTGCCAGAGTGTACAGCCCAGAATTGGGAATGGTTGATCTGTAATATGATTATTGACATTTAACAAGGATAGAGTATTGAATATACAAATTTAGCTAGAATACCTAGAAAAGAATACCTAGTGACTGGAGGCTTTGGAGGACACTATCTGGTTACCAAAACAGTAATTACTCAAAAACAATTATTTTTATTTCAAAATTTATTTATTTATTTTTGGCTGCATTGGGTCTTCGTTGCGGTGCGCGGGGGCTACTCTTCGTTGTGGTGCACGGGCTTCTCATTGTGGTGGCTTCTCGTTGCGGAGCATGGGCTCTAGGCATGTGGGCTTCAGTAGTTGTGGCACATGGGCTCAGTAGTTGTGGCTCGCGGGCTCAGTAGTTGTGGCTCGCAGGCTCTAGAGCGCAGGCTCAGTTGCGCACAGGCTTAGTTGCTCCGCGGCATGTGGGAGCTTCCTGGACCAGGGCTCGAACCCGTGTCCCCTGCATTGGCAGGTGGATTCTTAACCACTGCGCCACCAGGGAAGTCTCTCAAAAAGTTTTTTTGTTTTGTTTTGTTTTCTTTTTAGTCAGAGATAGGTAAGCTTTATTCCGATGTCTACATAAAAATGAGTTGATGTCGAACAGGAAACAGTTTTTCCAAAGGGTTAAAGTCTATCACACAACAGAACTTGGTCCTTTTCCCTTTAGTTTGTCTCTCAGTTCAGTTGGCTGACACCTCATTATTAGTGTCCGCCCTCACTCATCATTTTCACCACACACAATATCTAAAAGTCTTCGGGTGGCACTTCCCATTTCTCTGGAAATCTCCTAAACTGCTTTCAGTTACAAGAGATGGGCAAGGTTTTTATCTGCTCACACTCTACTCCACGGGAGACAAAAACACATCCCTGAATTCTCTTGTTTAAATTGTGGCTGTTGGCAAAGCATCCAACTGAAGAACTTAATGCTAACACACAACGGACACAGTATAATCTCTGTATAATAGTGACTTCACTTCAACTTTTTCTCATTAAAGAATTATTTTTATTATCTCTCCACACGGGAGTTATAAAAAATACCTGTAAAAACATTGAAAAGGCTCTTAAAAGTCCTGGAATGAAAAATTCTGCAGTATAAATTATGAAACATTGTCTCTGACTTGCAAATAAGAATAAAATAAATTCTACAAGCTAGAATTTCTGAATGATTTTGATAGGAATTTACCAGAAGGAGCCAGAACATCAAACCTTAACGGTTTCCTGTTTTCATCCCAATTGAGGTTGTTGTTTTTTGGTTTTTTTTTGCTGTACGCGGGCCTCTCACTGCTGTGGCCTCTCCCGTTGCGGAGCACAGGCTCCGGACGCGCAGGCTCAGCGGCCATGGCATGTGGGATCTTCCCGGACCGGGGCACGAACCCGCGTCCCCCGCATCGGCAGGCGGACTCTCAACCGCTGCACCACCAGGGAAGCCCCTAATTGAGTTTTTGAAAAGCTATATAATCTGTTGACAGGCACAGTCCACACAGGAACTTGCTGCTGCCACTAACGATGAAATCAGTCCGAAGGACAGAGATTTGTATGCTGGATGCGCCAGGCTTTTCCATGCAACTGGCTGAAGTGGTCTTCTCTTATTTTTTCCCTTATCTTTTAAATAAAAGTAAATATACATATGGTAAAAAATTTAAATGGTACAGAAAGATCTAAAGTAATCAGTAAATATCCTTTTCTCTCATTACCTAGAAAATCTGGTGTCTTCCAAATCATCAGGCGTATGAATAATTTGCAAAGTGAAGTCAAACTTGGAGTCTCTTCATCTGAAAATTATTCTCAGGACTTTTGGAATGTGTTGATTCTGTCATGTATCACCTCTGTTACAGAGGAAAGCCATGCAGTCGTCGTCTTCTTAAAAAAAAACCTAATTACAAAAGCAACACACACGCTCTGCTCTTCTTTGCCACACACTGTGCTAAGTACTTTTTACATGGATTGTCTAATTTAATTCTAACAATCCTGTGAGATAGAATATCAGTATTGAAGTTATTTTGGTTGGATCCGTTTTCTTCATGAAATAACCAACTTTATCACAGAATTATAACTCTTGGGTGACCATTATATAAATGCTGTGGCAGCCTTTTACTAAAACTGATCAAAATGAATGTGGACTGAGACAAAATTATTTTAAGTCATATGAAAGCTTGCTAACTAAGCTTGGCTCTGCCACAGCTGTGGTACCATTATGTTTGACCCCTTCCATCCAGGCTTCCAGGCATTTCAGTTATGAATAATTCATATGGGCAAGACGAAATTTTAGGTATTGAGGGATTTTAAAAAGATATACATATATATGATAGGGTGTCTGCTTGCAAGGAGTACTGTTATCTAGTTGGGTAAAGAAGACATGCTTGTGAAAGAAAAGCTCATGATTTTAAGACAAAATTGTGTCGAAACATATAGAGCAGGAGTCTGCAAACAACAGCCTATGGGCCATATTGAGGCCACTGCCTGTTTTTGTATAGCTAAGAATGTTTTTTTATATTTTAAAAATTGTAAAACAAAACAAAAATCAAGAAAAGAATATGCAGCAGAGACTCTGTGGCCCATATAAAGCCTAAGACATTTACTCTCTGGCACTTTACAGGAAAAGTTTGCCAACTTCTGCTCTTCAAGGTGAGCACCATGAGGGGACTGTGTCTAAAGGGACAGTAGCATTCGTAATGTAAACCGTTTTCCCCACCACTCAACACCTTGCTATTTATTCTCTACAACACCCATGACGGGGCCAGACCTACAGCAGGCAGATCATATTGAAGAAAATCTGCTGACTTGAATTAAATTTGTTGTTTGCAGTTGTCTAGACTTGGAGCAGTGTTGTCTTAAGGTCCTGGAGCCTGAAGGCAGCCCAAGCCTGTGTTTACTGAAGCTGCTGGGTGAGAAAGGCTGTACGGTCGTGGAGCTGAGTGACTTCCTGCAGACTATGGAGCACACTGAGGTCCTTCAGCTCCTCAGCCCCCCAGGTACGTGTTTCCCGTGGGCACGTTCTCCAGGAGTTCATGGAGACAGACTCAGAGGAAAATATCTCATTTGACCAAATGAATAGAGGAAAATATCTCATTTGACCAAATGAATTGTGTTAAGTATTTTTGAAACATGTAAATATATGGTGCCTCATTTTCCCCCCCAGGTTGAGACTGAAGAACACATGAAAAGCAAATACAGTACATAAACATCTGTTGGATTGTTTTTCCCAAAAAACAGCTGTAGAAGACGTTTTGGGGACAATTGGAATAACTTGAGTGTAACCTGCATATTAGACATTAGGGAATTATCATGTGAACGATGGTGCTGTACTTCTATAGACGAATGTCTTTATTCCAAGGAGGTGCATGTGAAAGTGTTGAGGGGAAAGGTTTCTGTAACTTACGTTAAAATAGTGCAGCCAAGAAAGTAAATACACACATTTATTTATATGTATGTATATGAATGAGAGAAAGTGTAACAAATGTTTATTGTTGAAGTTTTTTGCCAACATGGTGCTTTTGAAATGTTGAGTAACTCAACCACGTGATTTTTTTTTCCTGAATATACCAGTATTGAGTGAGGTTGCTCACTTCCAAGGTCAGATTTGAGGAATAGGAAACAGTCCCTCCTTTCCACAACTGTGGATGGAGTTGGTCAGTTACCATGATGTCAGCAGGAGGGACCATGTCATCCAAGTCACGTGATGGCGGCAGCGCTGCTTGGGGAATTAGAGACACGTGTTGTAGTGGTGTACTGACAAGCACACGTAGCAGAAACCCCAACTTAAGTTGATGTAATAAAGGGAGCATGCTGGTTCCAAAAGAAAAGTCTTGAAGCAGGCTGGGCTTCGAGAAAGGCAGGGGGCAGCCCTATTTCCAAGGAGTTGGATTTTGTCTTTGCTCTCCCTTTCTTGTCATTGGCTTCCTCCCAAGGCTGACTTTCTACCTAGTCATAGGATGTCTGCTAGCTGTTCCTTGCATTAATCTTTGTCCCAGCAAAAATCATAGGATTCCCTAAATAGGCTAATTTTGGCCACGTGCCTGTCCCTGTACCTGTCACCAGCCAGGGAGTTGGAATGTGCCAGTTCCCCTGGCTTAGAGCCAGGAGTGGAGTGGGTTCAGTTGGCTTTCCAGAAACCTCATGGATCGCCAAACAAAATTGGATGCTGGGGTTGTGAGGGGGAACAACTGGAAAGTCTACTGCAAATGGAAGGGACCCTGGATTGTGAGCCAGGAAACCTGGACTCTCAGGTTATCCCTTGCTTTACCAGGCCTAGTGCAGGTGATGAAATAGGTCCTCTATAAACGCCTCTCTAGTGTTACCCACTGTATCTGATGCTTGACAAATGTTTCTCAGTGCCTCTTCATACAAGAGGCCTGGGGTAATGCAGATCCCATCTAGATGCAATTGCTTTCTGTCACCTAACAGTAAATTATTTCTTCAGGTGACATTTATTAATTTTTGTATCCCCAGTGTCTCAAAAGTAACCAG
This sequence comes from Physeter macrocephalus, assembly GCF_002837175.3. Classification (NCBI taxonomy): domain Eukaryota; kingdom Metazoa; phylum Chordata; class Mammalia; order Artiodactyla; family Physeteridae; genus Physeter; species Physeter macrocephalus. The sequence goes on from NC_041232.1 coordinate 72,063,368, forward strand.
GAGTTGTGGCAATTGAAACCTGCCAGTCTAGGGCACCCAGCCACTAAGTTCTCAGACGTTATAGACTTACCGGGGCCTCTGAAAACGTAAGGAACCTCTCTGGGAATTAACGGTACCTTTAGTATCTCATTGTGTTTTTCGATACTTGCACTTAATTACTCCACCGTTGTTGCCAGGTCTGTAAAATGAGAGTCCGTGTTTCTCTACCTCAGACTTGGAGGGGCTGCTGAGATGAGGCTCCTGAGCTGCATCTAGGTGACCACGGAGGCTGCACACACACCTCATGATCTGTGGCGTGATCACTGGCCTGAGAGCAAAGGTTTCCAAGTCTTCAAAGTTTCCCATGTATGAAACTGGGCTTGACCGAAATTGAGTCACGTGTTTATTTGTGTGTAATGAGGTGCCTGAAATTTTTAGCACTATTTTCTATTTTGCTGTGATAGGCCAGCAGCGAGTACAGCGCCATCCTAATAAACATCAGTCATCTTCTCTGGAAAAATCTGTTTCTGCTCTTTGTGTTTCTCTCCCAATAGTAGGATCAGCGCTTTACCATCGGTGTTCCCCTGTGCAGATCGTTCCGATATTGGGCCAACAGGCTTTTTCAGTTATCCCCTGGGACCCTTTCATAGTTGAGGGGAGAATAGGAAAAAGACAGCAGTTTCTACATGACCACTTATGCACTATTTCTGTGAAGTTTTATGTCATATCAGCCATATAGCATTCATTAGCTATATAGTATTCATTAGAAATCAGTTGTTGCTTGAATGTTAATTATTGATTTAAGAGGAAATATTTGGGGAGCTAATAAAACTCAGTAATTTACAGTTAGCTTTCTACCTGAATCTTACTTGGATAATCTAAAACTTACTGTATTTACATACATTAGAATATAGAAATATAAGAATTTGAGGATAATTTTTATATTTCAATACAGACGTTGAGAAGAAAAACTATTGTAATTATATTAAGAATGCAAGGTCTGATAGAATCAACTTACTCTGGGATTTTGCTCATTCGGTCAACATTACTGTATTCTAATACTTCTGCTATTCCAGGCACTGTGCTTGGTGCTATGAATTAAAACAATAGTTCCTGCAAGTTCAAAATTCATCATCTAGTAGGCGAGACAAACATGTAACTCACCACATCCAGAGCAATCATGAAAACCAGTATATATTAAATCTCCAGTTTTTCCTTTTCAGTGTATTCCTGAATCTTGGTGAAAATACAAAGTAGGAATAATCTAACATTTTCTCTCTTTTTTTTTTTGGTAGTGCGATTTCATAAGAAGACATTAGTTCTTATTCCACAAAGAGCCCGATGACTCTATCTGATTGTCGTTGTAGAGAGCTCTGGTTTTGGGTGACTAAGATGCCGTGAACCTCTGAACAGGTCTTTCAGGCCTAAATACAAGGAGAAGGGGAAAGTTCAGATTTATCTTAGTCTGATTTTGTCATATTCCATCCCAGTTGTTTGTGGGATGACAGCCAGAGATGGCCATAGAAGATGGCTGTGGTACCGAGTTTCTTGTATGTCTTTGCTTTGGTGGCTCAGAGGTCGCTGGGGAGGGTTCCCGCATCTCTAGCTGGAACACCTGCCTTGATTAGGAGCGAACTTCAGTGGTCCCTCACTTAGCATGAGGTCTAAGCCAAGGGTAACTCACCCCCAAATTCTTGTGCTCCGTGGGCTCTGACACCTAATATATCTTTCAAAAGGTTGTGGTTTACTCTCTTCTGCTTTCCCTCCGACTGGGCTTTTCCATAGCACATGGGTTGGCCAGCTTGCCTCTCAGACTGGTCTTGCCTGCCCTTTGTTAGAGAAATGGCTTATAATTTTTATGTATGGATGGTGTCCATCTGCATTTTCCAGCTCTGACTCATCGTTTCCCTATTTTCATTCCTTTGGTCATTTCAGTGGGAATGGAAGAGGGGCGGGGTGTTAAATGAATTTGCTGAAATTGTTTTGAACCAGAGGTCTGTAATGATTTTTTTAGACCTTTATTTATTTTTTTATTTAAGGGTCAAAGACTCTGATCCCAAAGCAACCAAAATTGGCCTCTGTAACCTTGGCAAATACAGATGAACTTAGATGTGCCATTTGAGATGTTTTTGCTTTGAGTGAAACCGTTTGAGTGCAGATGTATAAGCGGCATCAGTTAGAGTTCTGTTTAAGAGAAGCCATCTGAGTGCTGACGAGTAGGCTGTATCAGCTGGAGGCCTGCACATCACGAGATTGGTTGCCGAGGAAGCCGTGCTCTGACCTGGAATCGGCTAAGCAGAGGCTGGGCAGTGGGGGATGTTTAGAGAGAATTAACACGTTACACATGGGTTTCATTAGATGGATGCCAAGGTTCTTTCTGCTCCAGTTTTGTGATGCTGCCATTTTATTTCATTCTTGTAGGAAAGGAGCTTCGCTGCGCATACATTTCAGAAGTGCTGGCAGAGTCATGTGATTTCACTGACATCTTTTCCATTTTTCCCCACCCCTTTTTCATATCAATTCATTTTTCTTTTTTAATTCCTTGTACTATACTCATTGTTATGTTTCTGATACCAATTTTTTATTACTTTTATTGTCTCTAAGACAAGAGCAAAGATAGTTGCATATTATTCTTTCGTTTCCAGGATACCTTTACTTCACATTTTATCTTCACAATTCTGTGAAAGCCCAGAACAGTACTATTATGAACATTTAAATTTTATTTTATTTTTATTTTTTTAACATCTTTATTGGAGTATAATTGCTTTACAATGGTGTGTTAGTTTCTGCTGTATCACAAATTGAATCAGCTGTACGTGTACGTATATCCCCATATCTCCTCCCTCTTGCGTCTCCCTATCCCACCCTCCCTATCCCACCCCTCTAGGTGGTCACAAAGCACCGAGCTGATCTCCCTGTGCTATGCGGCTGCTTCCCACTAGCTATGCATTTTACATTTGGTAGTGTATGTATGTCCCTGCCACTCTCTCACTTCGTCCCAGCTTACGCTTCCCCCTCCCCATGTCCTCAAGTCCATTCTCTACATCTGAGTCTTTATTCCTGTCCTGCCCCTAGGTTTTTGGGGGGATTTTTTTTTTAGCTCCCATATGTGTTAACATATGGTGTTTGTTTTTCTCTTTCTGACTTACTTCACTCTGTATGACAGACTCTAGGTCCATCCACCTTACTACAAATAACTCAATTTCGTTTCTCTTCATGGCTGAGTAATAGTCCATTATATATATGTGCCACATCTTCTTTATCCATTCATCTGTAATATAAGAATTTGAGGATAATTTTTATATTTCAATACAGACGTTGAGAAGAAAAACTATTGTAATTATATTAAGAATGCAAGGTCTGATAGAATCAACTTACTCTGGGATTTTGCTCATTCGGTCAACATTACTGTATTCTAATACTTCTGCTATTCCAGGCACTGTGCTTGGTGCTATGAATTAAAACAATAGTTCCTGCAAGTTCAAAATTCATCATCTAGTAGGCGAGACAAACATGTAACTCACCACATCCAGAGCAATCATGAAAACCAGTATATATTAAATCTCCAGTTTTTCCTTTTCAGTGTATTCCTGAATCTTGGTGAAAATACAAAGTAGGAATAATCTAACATTTTCTCTCTTTTTTTTTTTTGGTAGTGCGATTTCATAAGAAGACATTAGTTCTTATTCCACAAAGAGCCCGATGACTCTATCTGATTGTCGTTGTAGAGAGCTCTGGTTTTGGGTGACTAAGATGCCGTGAACCTCTGAACAGGTCTTTCAGGCCTAAATACAAGGAGAAGGGGAAAGTTCAGATTTATCTTAGTCTGATTTTGTCATATTCCATCCCAGTTGTTTGTGGGATGACAGCCAGAGATGGCCATAGAAGATGGCTGTGGTACCGAGTTTCTTGTATGTCTTTGCTTTGGTGGCTCAGAGGTCGCTGGGGAGGGTTCCCGCATCTCTAGCTGGAACACCTGCCTTGATTAGGAGCCAACTTCAGTGGTCCCTCACTTAGCATGAGGTCTAAGCCAAGGGTAACTCACCCCCAAATTCTTGTGCTCCGTGGGCTCTGACACCTAATATATCTTTCAAAAGGTTGTGGTTTACTCTCTTCTGCTTTCCCTCCGACTGGGCTTTTCCATAGCACATGGGTTGGCCAGCTTGCCTCTCAGACTGGTCTTGCCTGCCCTTTGTTAGAGAAATGGCTTATAATTTTTATGTATGGATGGTGTCCATCTGCATTTTCCAGCTCTGACTCATCGTTTCCCTATTTTCATTCCTTTGGTCATTTCAGTGGGAATGGAAGAGGGGCGGGGTGTTAAATGAATTTGCTGAAATTGTTTTGAACCAGAGGTCTGTAATGATTTTTTTAGACCTTTATTTATTTTTTTATTTAAGGGTCAAAGACTCTGATCCCAAAGCAACCAAAATTGGCCTCTGTAACCTTGGCAAATACAGATGAACTTAGATGTGCCATTTGAGATGTTTTTGCTTTGAGTGAAACCGTTTGAGTGCAGATGTATAAGCGGCATCAGTTAGAGTTCTGTTTAAGAGAAGCCATCTGAGTGCTGACGAGTAGGCTGTATCAGCTGGAGGCCTGCACATCACGAGATTGGTTGCCGAGGAAGCCGTGCTCTGACCTGGAATCGGCTAAGCAGAGGCTGGGCAGTGGGGGATGTTTAGAGAGAATTAACACGTTACACATGGGTTTCATTAGATGGATGCCAAGGTTCTTTCTGCTCCAGTTTTGTGATGCTGCCATTTTATTTCATTCTTGTAGGAAAGGAGCTTCGCTGCGCATACATTTCAGAAGTGCTGGCAGAGTCATGTGATTTCACTGACATCTTTTCCATTTTTCCCCACCCCTTTTTCATATCAATTCATTTTTCTTTTTTAATTCCTTGTACTATACTCATTGTTATGTTTCTGATACCAATTTTTTATTACTTTTATTGTCTCTAAGACAAGAGCAAAGATAGTTGCATATTATTCTTTCGTTTCCAGGATACCTTTACTTCACATTTTATCTTCACAATTCTGTGAAAGCCCAGAACAGTACTATTATGAACATTTAAATTTTATTTTATTTTTATTTTTTTAACATCTTTATTGGAGTATAATTGCTTTACAATGGTGTGTTAGTTTCTGCTGTATCACAAATTGAATCAGCTGTACGTGTACGTATATCCCCATATCTCCTCCCTCTTGCGTCTCCCTATCCCACCCTCCCTATCCCACCCCTCTAGGTGGTCACAAAGCACCGAGCTGATCTCCCTGTGCTATGCGGCTGCTTCCCACTAGCTATGCATTTTACATTTGGTAGTGTATGTATGTCCCTGCCACTCTCTCACTTCGTCCCAGCTTACGCTTCCCCCTCCCCATGTCCTCAAGTCCATTCTCTACATCTGAGTCTTTATTCGTGTCCTGCCCCTAGGTTTTTGGGGGGATTTTTTTTTTAGCTCCCATATGTGTTAACATATGGTGTTTGTTTTTCTCTTTCTGACTTACTTCACTCTGTATGACAGACTCTAGGTCCATCCACCTTACTACAAATAACTCAATTTCGTTTCTCTTCATGGCTGAGTAATAGTCCATTATATATATGTGCCACATCTTCTTTATCCATTCATCTGTCGATGGACACTTAGGTTGCTTCCATGTCCTGTACATTTAAATTTTAAATGTGATCACACATTTATGTGGAAAAAGAGATTATCAGAAGTTATCATTTGGCCAAAATCACAGTTGGTTATTGACAATAGTAGGATGAGAACCCGGGTCTCCTGACCCTGACCTCAACTCAGTGTCATTTCCATAATACTTGGAAGTTTCTGGATTGTTTGGGAGGCTTAGTTATGGATTATTACCTCAATTCTCTCTTTGACCCACAAACTTCAATTTTTTTCTTCTTGCCAAGTTAAAAAGTACTCAACTATTAGATCTTACTTATAAGGGACTCATCTGGTTCCAAGAACAACAGAAATTCCTGAAAGCAAGATATTAATAAGTGAAAAGAGGCAAAGATCGTATAAATGGGAATAAGATTAAAGAAGAAGAGAGCTAGAAAGGGAGTGGTGGTGAGGGCTAGAAGGATGGGTTTCCACGCCAAGGTGTTAAAGGGAGTTGTCGGTGATGTAGAAGGATGAGGGGTGTGATGTCGGACACCAGGTTTAGCCACAGTAGATGCAAATGTAAATTGACCTGTAAGAGGAAAGTACACAACCAGTACACTGGTTGTGTAATGGGGGGAAGTTGTTAGAGGAAGGGAATGGTATTTATTCTGGGACTCTCTGGGGTGCTTTTCAGTAATAGTTTTGAAATGTTCAAAATAACGTTGAGGGAGAGTTTTAGATGGAAGATGATAGAAAAAGTTTTTTGGTTCATGGCCTCTGAAAATAGATGCACTGTAATGTACACAATAGATCTGTTCCTGGAAAAGCTGTGAATTCCTTCGATAGTAACTGCATTGTAAGAGAGAACAACTCAAAGGGAACCTATGATGAATCCTTTTGTCAGGTCAAGAATCACCCTAATTTATCTGTTTAGTGATTCCAGCAGGGGTTTGTTTGTTTTTTTGTTTTGTTTTTTTTTGCGGTACGCGGGCCTCTCACCGTTGTGGCCTCTCCCGCTGCGGGGCACAGGCTCCGGCCGCGGCGGGCCAGCGG
>NC_041232.1:72070054-72095193 GCF_002837175.3 Physeter macrocephalus
GCACAGGCTCCGGACGCGCAGGCCCAGCGGCCATGGCTCACGGGCCCAGCCGCTCCGCGGCACGTGGGATCCTCCCGGACCGGGGCACGAACCCGTGTCCCCTGCATCGGCAGGCGGACTCTCAACCACTGCGCCACCAGGGAAGCCCGGGTTTTAGTTTTATTGTGTAATATCTTGAGCCGGTGGCTCTGCACAGGTGTACACGTGTTGAAAGCACAATCCTCATGTTCCATCAGACCCAGTCAGATTCTCTCCGGCTTACAGGAAATCAAGTAACCTCTTTGACTTCTTTGCAGATGTTATCTGAAAATAGGCTTGTTTGCCAGGAAGCTGTGCATTCACCCTTTAAAACAGAACTTTCGTCTGCCTTGGTACACCGTCCAGAGCTCTGTGTCATCTTCCCTCCTTACTTTGTTCAGCACATTCTGACTAGTGGGCGCTGCGTGAGCGTGGTTAGAGGTGACCGTGGTTCCCTGTTGCACACAAGACAGGGTGGAAAGAAATATGTGTGGTTAAAACATGGGAGGTGTTGTGACTTCTCTCTGTGCTACTCACCAGGGCGGGTTCCAAATCACACTGTGCCTTTCAATTCTCAGTCTTTGAAGCAGTAAATAATAAAGACATGTCTTTGCTTGCTTCTTGAAGACTTAGACTACTACAATTGTTGGTACAGGACAGATGTATCAACTGTGAGTTTGAATGTCTGTTAAAAATCATTTAGTCTTGTCTCCCACAAAGGAAGCTTTTAGAACATCCTGGTCACATGGGCGCCTTCCTCTGAAGTCATTCATTTCTTTGTAAGACCCTCTAGAGAGAAAGCCTTTCAGTTTCCTTCATTCTCATGTCTTGTCTCTTTGTGTAATAGCAGAGGATCTTTGCCACAGTAAATTTTTAAGCACTGCCATGGCACAAGACACTGCACTCTGCCTGATACCCTCCTTCCAGTAAGAGAGGCTCACTGTGGCAGAAGATGGGATTAGCATGGGAGATACATTAAGAACCATCAGAAAATGATAACTATGTGAGGTGATGGATGTGTTAATTAACTTGATTGTGACAACCATTTCACAAACGTATACCTATACTGAATCATTATGTTGTGCACCCTTAAATATATGCAGTTTTTATTTGTCACTTATACCTCAATAAAGGTGGAAGGAAAAAAAAAAATCACTGGGATAACCCAAGGCTTAAAAGGGTTTTAAAGCCCCAGAAAACTTAGCTTTGCATCCTGGTTCTGCCATTTTACAATGAGAAAAAAAGGAATCTCAGAGAAGTTAATAATTTACACAGGGTAATTTGGATGACTTTCTGCAAATGACGTAAGTTCATTTTCCTCATTGTAACATAGATCTAGTTAATATCTAACTCACATGATTATTTTGAAAGTTAGAGATCAAAGTGCTGGGCATATGTAAAGCAGCCAGTAAATTGCCGTTATAGTAATTTTTGTTATTATTATACACATTCGTTCAACAAATATGTGTTGAACACCCACTGTTTCACATATGCCAGGCACTATTCTAGGCGTCTGGTAAACTGGTGGCTAAGACAAGAGCTTCTGTTTTAGTAGGTGAGACAGATAGTAAGAAACGGGACTTCGGGTGATTAGTGCAGTGAAGCCCACAAAGTGGGACAAGTATAATGCTGGGGGGGAGGGGGGAGGTAGCTCATGTTTCCTGGACCAGCTGGAGACCTGGACGATGAGAGTCTGTCATGAAACAGTGGGGGTTAGGGGGGAATCCAGCAGAGGACCGGGAGGTGGAAAGGCAGGAAAGAGCTTGTCTTAAGAAGGAAAGAGGCTCTCCGCAGCTGGAGCCTGGTGGGCACGAGGGCCTCGTTGGCCATGTAAGGAGCTTGGGTTTTATTCTAAATCCAATGGGAGGTCAGTAAAGGGTTTTATCAGAGGAGTGATATGGAATAATTTATGTTTTAAAAAGACATTGGGCTGCTGGTTGGAAGTAAGGAAAGAAAGTTCGCAGGCTGTGACAGTAGTGCCGTTCAGGAGGGGATGGCGGCTTGGATTAAGCTCATGGCATTGACGATGGTGAGATGTGGAAAAGCTTAAGCGACAGGCCTCGCAGCTAAATTACACGTGGGGAAGGAGGATGTGAGCAGGAGGGGTTTGGGGTGGCTGCTAAGTTTCCATCCTGAGTAACTGGATGCTTGGGGCTAGGCCAGGGCCTGGTTTATCTTCCCTGAGATGGAGAAGACTGGTGGGGGGGGGGTCTCGGGGAGGAGGAGCTCTTGTGTCAGGAGGGATTGGGGATGTTACATTTGAGATGGCTTTAAGACATCCACATTTTAAAGCCAATATACCACAACGCCTGTATTTTTCAGATGTATACTTGTTCCCTTCTGTTGTTGTTGCAACTTTTCTTCCTCTCTTATCACATTTAAACTTTGAAAATCAGAATCTTTGTATGTTAAAGTTGTGATGTAAATCTCTCCTGGCAGATGAATGGTATATGAGGGCATTAAAATACAGTGCTGTGAACTTTCTGGCTTCAGTAAGAGTGTCATCCCATTTTCTGACTTCAACATGTACTTTCTGACCAACATGGATTACAGAATTCAGAAAAACTGTTACTTCAGCCATCCTTTGCTCACTTGGCATCCACATAAAGGATGAATGGATATGAAAGCTTTTCCTTGGCAAGAATTTTCAATTCTTTTTTGAGAGGCTCTACTATATTTACTAAAGATTTTCCAGGGTTTCTCCAGACCTTCAAATGTAATAAGTATGCAATGAATCTTTACTCATTTTGGATTTTGGTTTTATTTGGTGTCTTTCCTGCATGGATTTCACATGCCTATTTTACCTTACGTACTCTTTTTTCCCTAGAAAGTTTAGTACCTTTCAGGTATTACGGTGGTTGTTATTTAGACTATCTCCTCTTCAGTGGTAATCTTGTGTTCCTTTGGATTGATGGGTTGTAGAAGAAAAAGATATGAGGTCATGTTCAGGATACATGAGGAACAAAATAAGAATAGGCATGGGAAATTAAGTTTTAGAAGTTTTAATGATTCTTTCTCCTTTCTGAAAGCCAACTAACCCAGGTTTATATATTAAAACCTTGGCAAATGTAAAATTTCCTAGCTTCTTTTCCTTTTGTGTCAGTTATCTGTTGCTGCATAACAAATTATCCCAAAACCAAAAATTTAAAAAACAGCCATCTGTTTATTATCTCAGAGTTTCCGAGGCTAGGCACCCAGGAGGGGTGGAGCTGCGTGGTTTGGGCTCAGGGTCTCTCACGAGGTGACAGTCCAGCTGTCGGCCAGGGCTGCGGCCATCTGAAGGTCTGAGTGGGGCTGGGAATTCCTCTTCTCAGATGGTTCATGCACACAGCTGTTGGCAGGAGGCCCAAGTTGCTTTCCTTACCGCTTGGGCCTCTCTGCAGAGCTGCCCAAGCGTCCCCATGACATGGCAGCAGGCTTCCCCAGAGGGAGTGATTGAGAGAGAGGGAGGAGGGAGGGGGCAGGGATTCCATTATTGACTCCAGGATCTTTGACAGGAAGCTCCTGTCAAAAGTTTTCCAAGTTTTGATGCTGGTAGTCATTTCTCAGATGAGAGCTGTTTGCATCACATGTATCAAATTTATATCCTGCTGTTCTGTTTCTGTACCTTTCTGCTTACAGAATAGTTTTATTTTAATGCTAAATCACAGCATTGACATTCATATGCCCTTTCTTTTTTAATATTTATTTATTTAGGCTGTGCCAGGTCTTTTTTTTTTTGTTTATTTGTTTTGTTTTTATTTTTGGCTGTGTTGGGTCTTTACTGCTGCGCACAGGCTTTCTCTAGTTGTGGCAAGCGGGGGCTACTCTTTGTTGCGGTGCACAGGCTACTCATTGTCGTGGCTTTTCTTGTTGCAGAGCATGGGCTCTAGGCGCACAGGCTTCAGTAGTTGTGGCACGTAGGCTCAGTAGTTGTGGCTTGCAGGCTCTAGAGCGCAGGCTAGTAGTTGGGGCGCACGGGCTTAGTTGCTCCACGGCATGTGGGATCTTCCCCGACCAGGGCTCGAACCCGTGTCCCCTGCATTGGCAGGCAGATTCTTAACCACTGCGCCACCAGGGAAGCCCCATGCACCAGGTCTTAATAACCACACACAGGCTCAGTTGTGGCAGGCAGGATCTAGTTCCCTGACCAGGGATCGAACCTGGGCCCCCTGCATTGGGAGCACAGAGTCTCACCCACTGGGCCACCAGGGAAGTCCCTCATATGTGTTTTGAAGACATTTAAGTGGTATTTAAACTCACACTTGTCTTACTAACAGCGCACCTAACTCAGTTGAAGTCCTGGCCGGATAAGCCTTTATGCCGTAAGTATTTCTAGAGCTGGCACAGAGAACGCATCATGACTGCTGTATGCAGACAGCTATGATAAGGCTCATTCTGATTTCAGAGGTGTTAGAATGTGGAAAAAATGTTTCTCAGAATTGAAGAAATATGGCAAACAATTTTTTCCCCCAGTCGTGGGGACGTACAGTAGATCAAAGTCTTCTGCAGGTGAGTTCCTTTTCTCCAGGTTTTACAGAGCCTGGAACTCACAAACTCATTGATGGAGAAGGAGATGTGAATGGGTGATTTATAACCAGGATGAATATGCAGGTTATTTCCAAAATATTTCTTCTTTTGGTTTCAGAAACATAAACAAGGAAAACCCCTCTTCTCTGACTTTATATAACTTTTTTTTTTTTTTAAGGAATAAAGATCACTGTAAACCCAGAATCCAAGGCAGTCTTGGCTGGACAGTTTGTGAAGCTGTGTTGCCGGGCAACTGGGCATCCTTTTGTACAATATCAATGGTTCAAAATGAATAAAGAGGTAATTTTTTAATGTCTTTTAAATGTCTTTTAATTCCTCTGTCATGAGAAGAGAGAAAGATAGAAAATTAATTAGCCTGTTGTCTTCAGTGTGTTTTTAGGAATTTTGTTAAAGGATATGATAGGTCCTTGTTAAAGGATTTGTTATTACTGAAGTGTTTATTCAGTAATCATTACTTTGGCAAGCAGTAATAAAATCAGTTGTCTATTCTGAAAATTGTGGAAAATCGGGAGTACTTGGGGCAACAATGTTAACAAACATGAAACATCACCAGTACATTCTAAAATATCTATACAAAATTCTTTTTTTTTTTGCGGTACGTGGGCCTCTCACCTCTGTGGCCTCTCCCGTTGCGGGGCGCAGGCTCCGGACGCGCAGGCTCAGCGGCCATGGCTCACGGGCCCAGCCGCTCCGTGGAGTGTGGGATCCTCCCGGACCGGGGCGCGAACCCGCGTCCCCTGCATCGGCAGGCGGGCTCTCAACCACTGCGCCACCAGGGAAGCCCGGAATTCTCTTGTCTTAAACGTTCTTTGAGCACTCTGCTGCTGGGGATTTCTCAGTGGTCTGGCCACGTTGTGTCCCACTCTGGTGGGCTTCTCTCTTCTCCCTCATTCATCTCCCCTCGCTCCTTCCCTCCTAGATGGTCCTTTGAAACTCCATTATTCTTTTCAGCCTGTTAGTCACATGACTAAACTTTCTTTCCAACTCGACATTAAGACTCCATTTGCAAATCTGAAACTAAGTTCAAGAGCCGTTCCGAGATGACAGTCTTTCCTTTGATGGGCTCACCCTATGCCTTAGAAGAAACGTGTGGATTTGTACAATTTTTAATTTCCGTTCCTCACGCACAGGTGAGGTAAGGCAGATGGGAACTGCAGGAACAGGACTGCATTGGCACCAGACAGTCCTGTGTTGGATCCTTGACTGTAGTAGCGACTCGAATTCCTGTCCTCAGGGGTTGAGAGAACTTAATTGATGGGATAGTTTATGTGCCAAGGCTCTCGAGAGATGGTAACTAAAGTTATTTTTACCATATTTTTCTCAACTGCAAAGTGGCTTTCATTTTAGTAAACACCTTTTGAGGAAGAAATCATGGACAAAACTTACTCTATTAAGTATATCATTTATGAACTACGTCCTGACTTGAGAAGGGGAGGAATGTAGAGGGTGAGCAGTGCCTCGTGGATTTGAAGAGTTGCAGTGGATTTTAAAGCCCTTACCAGTCGAGTTTTGTCAAACCACACTTAGGTTCATAGTCTATTTCAGGAGCTGTTCATTTAACGACTACTTGTTGGACACCTGTTTTGTGCCAGGCCGGGTTCTAAGTCCAGGATGGTGAAGCACTGACACACAGGGGCCCTGCCAGCTCCACTGGGGAAAAACAGTGAGCAAATAAGATAACTCTGTGAGTTCAGAGCTGTGAGAAAATAAACAGGGTGATACAAAGGGAGAAGCCACTAAAGGTCTTAAGTAGGAGAAGTAACATGATAGAATTTTTGTTTTTAAAACAACAACTTGCTGCTTGAAGGGAAGCAAGAGCAAAGCAGGAAGACCAGTTATCTAATGCCTACACTGGACTAGAAATAACGGTAGTGTGGATTAGGACATGGCAGTGGAGATGGATCGAAGTGGGTAAGTCACTTTATTTTAGAGACAGAGTTCATCAAACCCGACAGATTAAATGTGGAGCCTGAGGGAAAAGGAAGAGAGCTCAAGGATGACCCTAGATTTTCTACTTAAGCATCTGGGGACCTGTTATTTACTGAGGTGTTAAGAGACTGGGAGAGGAAGAGATTAAGGGCAAAAACTCAAGAGTTTGGTTTCGGACATGTTAAGTTTGAAGTGCCTATTGGATGTCTAAATGCATCTAAGTCAGCTTGGATACCTCAGGTGACAACATTGAAAGTTTGTTGGGACTTCCCTGGCAGTCTAGTGGTTAGGACTCCACGCTTCCACTGCAGGGGGCACAGGTTCGATCCCTGGTCAGGGAACTAAGATCCCGCATGCCATGCAGCACGGCCAAAATAAATAAATACATAGATAATTGTGTTTAAAAAAAAAAAAAAGAAAAAGAAGAAAGTTTGTGTAGTGGAGGAGGAACCAGTATAGTGACTAAGAAGAATTTGCAAGAGAGATAAGAGGAAAACCAGGAGAGAATGGTATGAAGCCCTTGGGAAAGTATTTCAAGAAGAAAGGGGTGGTCAGCATTTTCAGTGCTGCTGAGAGGTATGTGGGTCAAGGGGGGGTATACTTGGGATTTTTTTGTTTAAGATATAAAGGTTCTAGAGTATGTTTTGGGGAGTGCTACAGTAAAAGAGAGAAATAGATGCTAAAGCAGAGAGAAAATTGCACGAGTAAAGTCAGAGAGGATGAGGGGATTGTTGGAGAGGAAGAAACCTTTCTCCCACGCTCTCATGCTCAGGCCCTGGGGGCCTGTGAATTAACTGGCAAAATACAGATTAACAAGAGAAGTTTATTCATATGGGAAATTACAAAAGAAGTAGTCCTGTGATTGGTTACAGTTAGAGGAAAAAGGAGGAAGGAGAAAAAGCCTCTCTGGGAAGAACAAATGGGTTTCTTTAGGAAATACATACAAAGGGGTTTCTAGGAGAATAAACAGGTGATGAGAAAGTTTGTGGTAATATTTATTCATGCAAGTGCAAGTGGTCTTTCCATCTTCTTCATGGCTATATAAAACTTCCCTGGAGAGGGGATTTATGGTAGGTTTCCTCTTGGTCTCCTTCCTAGGAATAAAAGCCACCCTGAAGAGGGAACTTATGGCAGCCTCATTTCCCAGAAGTTTCTGCTTTTAGTCAGATAAGGAAAGCTCTGATAAGGCTTCTTTCTGCATCTGTTGAATCCTAAACATCTTCAGCTTGAACTAATTTGCATACCAGCTTTGGGGTTCTGAGCGATTAGGATCCCAAGTAACCTTTGTTAGGAAGACACGCTTTCCATTTTAACAGGAGGGAAGAGAGTTACAAATAAGCACAGACTAAAGTCAATGGCTGAGAGAAGTGGGATTGCAGGAGGGTTGAGGAGAGAGACAGTACACAGGAATAGCCTAGTAGGAAAGCAAACTTAGTAGGTTCACGTGGTAGGATGGTCAGGCAGTGCTAAGGCAGCCTCCATCCCAGTTGTCAGATCTTCAGCAAAATGCTCTCTCTCTGGTGCAGGTTCTGAGAGGAGAGAGAGCCGAATTCAATTGGTTGGAGTTTGGAGAGGGAGAGCTTGTTAAAGTACTTTGCAAGGGAGCCAATATATAACGAGGCACTTGACAAAGCCCTTTGACAATATGCCAGAGTTGGGTGGTGCTAATAAATTGATGGGAGCAGCTAAGGTGAAAGAAAACTTAACGTGGTGACCAGAGCCCAGGAGTAAAAGCTTGGGAAACCCTTGCATGGACCTTCCTTCCCATCACTGATAGGTTTCCCATAGCCCTTCTCCACCCAGACCTTGAAAGAAGCGTATTGGTCACGGCATGTATCCTCTGATAGAATTTTGCAGATGAGAAAGTGCGGTCTTGGGGTAAAATAACTTGCTCATACACTGACAGCTAATTTGATCAGAACAGAAATTAACAGCCAGGCCTAACTTTCTGTGAGCCCTTCACTCCATCATGGGTTGGTCATGTTGTATGACTACTTAGCTCATAAATGCTACAATTCTAGATTCTTTAGATACTAATGATCAAACAATTTTAAATGACAGATTAGATACTTTTCTATTAGTGAGTTTTGGGAAGATATAAGGGAGAGAGCTTAACTCTCTTGTTAACAGATTTGTAGACGACTGATTTTCTAAGACTTCAGTCCCAAGTTACTCAAAATGTTGTTGTTTTTTAAGTAACAGATATTTTAGAACTTGGGGGGAAAAAATATACTTTTCCAAGTTCCAAGAACATCATACATTTTGCACAGCACATTTTTATAAGGTGTGTTTTGATGAGTCATTCATTTTTATCCTCTCTGATTCTTTCACAGATTCCGAACGGAAATGCATCAGAACTTATTTTTAACACAGTGCATATAAAAGATGCAGGCTTTTATGTCTGTCGAGTTAATAATAATTTCACCTTTGAATTTAGCCAGTGGTCACAGCTGGATGTTTGTGATGTCACAGAAGTAACAGAAAGCTTCCAGAGTAAGTGATAAAGTAACTTGAATGCTGGGATGGGAATTGCCTTTTTAAAATTTTATTTTAAATGTTTACTTTTAAATAAATAATTTCAAAGTACCAAGATAGTACTCACATATGTACTTCACCCAATATAATGTCACCAGTCGATAATATTTTATCCCATGTGCTTTGATTCTTTTTCTGGATGGATGGATAGATAGACAAGATGGACATGCAGATGTCTTGGGCTGACATGACCTTTCTCAGTCTGGCCCTGCTGCTGACCTATTCAAACTTGCCACCTTTCATGGGTCTGAATGTTGTGGTCTCTGGTTTTGGAGGAGAAGAGAAATCTAATGCCGTCTTGCTCACTTTTCAGTTCCTTTTTATACTTTTTCTCCCAAACTATTGTATTACTTCTAAAAAATTGTGTCGTGGAATAAAGACTATCTCTAGAGTTGATGTAGGCATGACAGGGCATATAGTGCATCATTTGCTGCAGTGAAGCATTTCATCCAACTGGTTTTCTACTCTTTTGCCATCCATCTTTTTAGTCCAATAACTAGTATTGATCAAGGAAAAAACCCAGGGTACTCTAAAGAGTAGCCATCAGGTATTATTTTTTCACATACACAGTCAAGAACCATATTTGTCTTTTTTTTTTTTGGAAATTTTATTTTTATACTTATTGAATGCATTTTTTTTAATAAATTTATTTATTTATTTGTTTGTTTTTGGCTGTGTTGGGTCTCCGTTTCTGTGCGAGGGCTTTCTCTAGTTGCGGCGAGCGGGGGCCGCTCTTCATCGCGGTGCGCAGGCCTGTCACTGTCGCGGCCTCTCTTGTTGCGGAGCACAGGCTCCAGACGCGCAGGCTCAGTAGTTGCGGCTCACGGGCCCAGTTGCTCCGCGGCATGTGGGATCCTCCCAGACCAGGGCTCGAAACCGTGTCCCCTGCATTGGCAGGCAGATTCTCAACCACTGCACCACCAAGGAAGCCCCATATTTGTCATTTTTGCTAGACAAAAAGAATGAGGGAAACAGACTTTTTGTGGCCAATTTGTCTGTCTTCCATTCTTCTCTCAATTTAGCTTTTCCTACACCCGAATAAAGTCTCTAGAAATAGTCATGATTAATTGAGTGATTTATGTTTTCCTAGAATATTTCTGTGTATGTAATTAACTTTAATATGTTTATAAATGGAATCTTATTCATTCAACAAATATTATTGATCACCTGCAAAGTGCTAGACACTGAGTTTCATTGTTACTGGATCACATTGACAAGCCTTCTGTCCTCAAGGCCCTTAGAGAGTAACAGATGAGCATTCAATAGATAACGCTTAACCCATCTATATTTATTCAGTGCTAATAACAAAACTCCTAATTTTAAGAAGGCAAGTTAAATGAAACAGCAGAACGTAGAGCTTTCTGTTTTGAACAGAAACATCACTCAAGATGTTTGTGTCCTTTGCTCCCACCGTAAAGACTCTGTGGCCAAACACATTTAGAAACCACTTAAACTATTTTCCCCTCTTAAATACACAATGCATACTAACACTTGGAAAACTGAGAAGTCCTGTAATAAAGACATCTGTTTAACTTTGTTTAACCCAAAATGTTCTAAACTTATTTGTCTATAGCATCCTTTTATCCACAGAACATCTCTTAATATTCCTAGATGTGCTACAGTTTTATGAAACATCATTTGGGAGATGCTATTGAAGATTGTAAAAAAAAAAAAAAAAAAAGATGGATGAACTTGAAAACATTTTTTTAATTAAAAAAAAATTTTTTAACCTAGAGATTTTATTTATGTTCCGTGATATTTTTCTTTTAATTTAAGGAAGTTTGGATGGCGTCTCTGACTCTAAGTTGCAAATCTGTATTGAACCAAAGTCCCAAAAGCTGATGCCTGGCAGCACGTTGATCCTACAGTGTGTTGCTGTTGGAAGCCCCATTCCTCACTACCAGTGGTTCAAAAATGAATCACCATTAACACATGAGACAAAAAAGCTATACATGGTAGGAAGTTGGCCTTGGGGATATTTGGGGGGGTTAATATGTAAAATAAATAGTATGATTGAAAATTACAGTGAATATTAAAATTCATATTCTTTGGGGTGTTTTAATGTTTTCAGTATTTTTTCAAGTTCTTTATTATCTAATATTAATTGATTCTTATATTTGCAAAAGGGCTAGAACAGCAGCCCCCATGTAAGTGCTTGTATGAAAAATGTCAAACCGTATTGCATCAGACTCACCGCTGCTGGATTCATTGTATTATTTGCTTGCTAATATTTGACCTAATGAATGGAAATAATCTAGGAATGTCTGAAATGTTAGGATTTGTAGGTTTAAAAAAAAAAACTCAAAATAACTTTCTCCAAGCCACTTAAATTAAAATTGAGGAAATGTGAGCATGTTCTGATATTGATACAGGTGCCTTATGTGGATTTGGAGCATCAAGGAACCTATTGGTGTCATGTATATAATGATCGAGACAGTCAAAACAGCAAGAAAGTAGAAGTCATCGTAGGTAAGCAGTATCGCTCGGTATTCTGACAAATGGAGCCATATAAAATGAAGTGTTTGAACAGGGGAAATTCTGTTCACCCATTGAATTTAATGGTATGTTAAACAAAATAACTGCTGATGCTTAAGTAGAAATTTGAGAGCATACATACTAAACTCCTAATCAGGATTCACATACGAAGAGCAGAAAGAACTGTAAAAAAGGCTATTTTATTGACATCTTTTTCATAATTTTTTTAGTTTTATAGTTTATGTTAAACATTTATGGCAAAAATGTATTCCTTAAAGCTTTAGCTAAAAAAAAAATTTTTTTTAAACCTTGATTTAGGGGAAAAAGATTTTTAATAAACCATTTTTTCAAAAAAAATCACAGGCATATAAAGAAAAGAATGATTATTAATCAACAATCCCTCTATGAAGTCCGTAATTCGGGGGTGTGTTCTAGTTAAGCGTAGTGCATTTAGTTATGTTGTCAGTAGGAGGAAATATTGATGCATATGTTGGTTTGTCAACATTTTTCTATGCTATTTCTCTCTGTTTGCTTGATGGCTGCCCTTCCTAAGATCATGAATTACAATATATTCACATTTGTTTTCTCTGAAACAAGGAAGAACAGATGAGGCAGTGGAGTGCACTGAAGGTAGTGTAATCCTTTGGTTTGAAACCAAATATCCCGCATGCTGGTTCCTCTTGGGATTGGTGGAGTGCCCTGGTTTACTGAGTGCAGTGATGGAAAAAATACTAGCTATAAGAAAAAATTTTGATAGAAGGTTACTGTATCTTAGTCTTTGAGGGTTAATAAATTGCCAGAGACACTATTAAACTGACAATAATTAAAACAACTAATTTTTAATTGATTTTCTATTGCATATAAAAATAAAGTTCCTGGGACTTCCCTGACGGTCCAATGGTTAAGACTTTGCGCTTCCACTGCAGGGGGTGTAGGTGCGATCCCTGGTGGGGGAACGAAGATGCCATATGCCGCATGGTGCGGCCAAAAAATTTTTAAAAATAAAGCTCCTGTACAACACCTTGTGAATAGTGAACAGTTGCAATTAACTCTTAATGTTAACTATCTTCATAAAATTTGTAAAAATACATGGCTATACTGTCATGGATAGTTGTTTAGATTATTTTATCCTTTAGCCATGGTAAGATGCCTCTCAAATGCAAATGTAGTTTCTGTAACAGTTTCAGGACAGGAGATTTACTGTTTAACGCATGCTTTAGCAAATATTAAATATCCTGTTGTAATATAAAATTTATAAGATCCATTTTTTGAAGCTACAAGGCTTAAGATTATATATTATGGTAAAAGTGACATGGTAGATTAAAGAGAACTGAAAGTTATCGTAACATAAACTTTTATCTTATTTTAATTAACCAAAGCCTTGCACGTAAGTTGTAATGAGTAAATTTTAAAACTTAAATTACCTTCCCCTAGTGTGATGTCACATTGTTTTGCAAAATTAGGTTTGTGGATAGCGAAGTATTTTTTCAATTTCTGCCTCTTTATTATAAACCCTTAGGCTCTACTTGAGCAAAGTAAAAAAATAATGTTAAATCTTATGTTTCCTGGTTTTCCTGTCCTTCATACTGCTATGGTGTCACTTTGAAATACTATAATTACTGTTTTCATCCCATCATAGTTGCGGACAGGAATTCTCTAGCATAAAGCAGTTCTAATCCTGTGGTCTGTGAGCCCTACATGAGGGAATCTATGTAAAGAAATCCTAACCAAACTCTTCTTCCTTCTCCTTTTTCACCTAATTGCATGATTTTTAAAACCTCCTAACATTGGAGACCTCTAAGAATAAACAGAAACTAGCATTGCTGTTCAGCTTCTGGGTAATGCATGTATATTACCCCCTTGCTGCTTCTTTACCTGCAAGATTCTTCATATAATTTTTGCAGTGGCAAACACACTATTAAATAATAACTTTCAGATAAATCTGTTCCAAACACAGATGAAAACCCAGCTATGAAACTGCTCCAAAAATTTCAGATGGAAAAATTAGATCCAACTCTTCTTTCTAAAACAGTGTGCAAAGTTGAGGCATTTTTATAGTTGGTGGAGTGGCACATGTTAACAACGTCCCAACATACCATATCTTTTTTTACCTGTAGAACATGATGTGATCTATTTTATGTGCTTTGTTAAAGATACTTGATCAGGAGAAGGGGTAGGGGGTTGAATAGGTGGAGCTCAGGGGATTTTTTTAGGGCAGTGAAAATATTCTATATGGCAGCTGTAGTGGTAAATACATATATGCAGGTTTTAAATCGTTTAGGACGTCAGAGGAGGGGGATCCCAGGATGGAACACAGAATATGACAAAACAATCTAAACCTATTGCAAGTGTATGAAGCAACCTCACTGATTATGGGATGGAAGAACAGGTGCTAACCTAAGTACCTGGGAATGAGTGAACACAGAAGGCAAAAGAAATTGTACATAACCCTGTACTCTAGCTGATACCACTCTGTAGTTGATTTATATCTCATAGAAGTTACTGCATAATATTTTATGAATAGTATAGCATTTATAATATATTGTGAATGTTAATTTTTATCTTCACACAATTTGTAAAGGAAAAATAGTTGGCTATAATGTCACAGGTATTTGCTTAGATGATTTTCTTTCTATCAGCCAGGCTCTACAGGCTAACAATTCTGAAACCACTATACCTCCAAAAACACATTCCACCAGTGTAACCAGGAGAAAAATATCACACGTCCCGATTTACAGACATTCTACAAAATACCTCACCGATAATCCTCAAAACTGTCAGTGTTATCAAAAACAAGGAAAGTCTGAGAAACTGTCACAACAAAGAGGAGCCCAAGGAGACACAAGTAAATGTGATGTGGGATCCTGAATGGGGTCCTGGAACAAAAAAGAACATTAATGGTTCATTAATTGTGACAAATACGCCTTACTAACAACAGGTGTTAAAAATAGGGAAACTAGGTATGGGTGTATGTAGAAACTCTCTGTAGTATCTTCACGATAGTTCTGTAAATTTTGAACTGTTCTAAAATTAAAAGTTTATTCTCAAAAATATCATTTGAGGTTTTTAATTAGTTTCATGAAGTGTATAGTCGAGGCCATAGACAAACCTGTCTCTTGATTGTTTTCATCCATTAATTGGCCAGAATATCTAAAACTTTGATCAAATTAAGAATGAGTCTACTTAGCTTTTTGTCATTTAATGAAAGTAGTACTAGCTCAGGAGTCCTAACTGATGTCCACAACAACATTCTCTCCTCTTCACAATTTGCATGACTTCTCCTTTATGGCATTTTAAAAGTTCTAACCTGATAAGACATTATAACACGATTCAACAGTGCAAAAATCAACTTCTTGTGTCAGTCTTACTATCTGTGCTAAATTGGCAGATTATTTAAAGGTTTTTAAAATCTATTTAAATTATTTAAAGATTACTTAATCTATTTTCTCTTATTTTATTTTAGATGAATTAAATAATCTCGGGCATCCCGGTGAGTAATACAAACATTAAAACATTAGCTTTAGATATTTAGTTATTGAATACAGTAACTTAAAGATACTATAGATATTTTCTATCGTCGTGAATAACTCTGTATCATAAAAAGGCAGTTAAATGGGGAAATGCACGCTCTTTAATTTGAAAGACAAGAAGCAGCCTTTGAAAGAGTGACAGGAGTAACATCTCTGAACTCACCAGACCCCTGGGTCCTTGTTCAAAGCTGCTCAGTCATTGAACACATCTGAACTAGTTGGGTGGGTGTCTGTAACTGAAATAAAATTATTGTTAGTGCTATGCAGGTGAGTAGTTAGTCATTGACCATTAAGAGACTGACAGCTGGCAGGAGTATTTCTCATTCTTTGGCCAGTTTTAATCAGAACAGATTTCTGAACAAGTTAAGCTAAAGGGAAGCCTTACCTGGGATGAAAGGCGTAGTAATAGTGAGGACTCCATAAAGACCGAGGACATCAGTCCAGGCTGGGCATTCCGAAAGGCACTGATGGAACCTGTGACTTATATCTGAAAATAAAACCTCACAGGAGTACAGTAAGAAGGTAGTTATATGTATCAGTTAATATATGTAGAGATCCCTCTTATTTCTTGACATGTTATTTCTCGTAGTTTTAGCACCATGACTAGTTTGCTTAGTTTTGTGCCCATATTTTGTTAATAAACATCTGTTATTGTGAGTGATGATTGGGCTGTGCTGATTACACATAAGCCAGTGAGACAAACCAGAATGCCACTGTTACCTGCATGTCATTCCTGCTGTGCCAGCCTCGAGCTCTGGGAAGCCCCTGTGAGACTTGCTTCAAGCACCCAAAACTAAGTGGTGTTGGAGAAGCACCCTCGTCATGTAGCTAGTTGCTTCTCTTGATCTGGTTAGAATCCCCTTTTCCTAAATTTGTCTGTTATTTCATGCCCTTCAATGAGCATTTTGAAAAGCTATTTCAGGAAAACTTTTGCAAACCAGCACCACTAAGCTTCTAAAATATTCCTGACCTCCTTTTTCATTATATCGTTACTCCTCAAGAATTAGAAACACCGAAAACTTTAGTTAAAAAGAATTTAATATTTTTATTGGACTCTCGTAGCATATATATTATTAAAAATGCAAACACCCTGTCTATAGTAAGAGACACATTACTGACTGAACTCCATCTTTCCCTGAATCTCTTCCTGCATGGTCCTTGAGAGTGGGAGGTATTGCATTTTATGTATAGTTGATGGCAAAGAGCGTGACCATGGAATGAGATTTCCTAGCTTGAAAACATTGGGCAAGGGACTCGGTCTTTCTCTGCCTCAGAATCCTTATTTGTATAATGGAGGTAATAATAGTACATACCTCATAAATTGAGATTACTGAAATCAGTTATATTTACAGCACGTACAACAGTCCCATGCCATCGTTCAGTAGATGTTAACTATTCCTGCTGCTGCTTTCCACCACCAACCATTTTCAGATTGTAATTTCTACCTGACATGTTAAAGAGTATCACCCCCAGCTGTGGTAATCAGTTACCAGAGACATTCTCCTGCCCGATTCCGACTCTTGTCCATCTAGGTACCTTTTTTTAATCAAGAACCTGAAAACCTTGAAAATCATAAATTAGCTGTTAGAAACAGCTAATTCATTGTTTCCATATCTCTCTAACCGCAAAGATGTATCATGGATAACAGCTCCTTATCTTTTTGCATTTTTATCTTTCTATAGATAATAAAGAGGAAACAGTTGACCAACCTTTGGGTGAGTAGAGCTTTAAAATGCTTAATCAAAATGTAATTGTAGCATGTAACTCTTTTATGGGGATCATGAAGGGATTTGAGACTTTTTAAATTGACAACTTTTATAAATATGTGAATAACATTGAAACCAAATGTTTTATTTTGGATATTTATAAAAGAAATTATAGAATAGGAGACTTGAAAAGATTATGAATTCAGTTTCAGGGACCAGATCAGCTTCTGTGGAGTGATTTCTGTGTTAGTCAATGTGCAAACAAATATACATATAAACATTAAGAAACATGTATAGGTCACATAAAAGTGAGTAATACTATATCTTGGTGGAGTTAGAGGTTAGGAAAGCACTGGAGGGGCTGCAATAGCAGCTCTACATGTTGAAGGATGAATAGGAGAAGGGCCTTCCAGATAGAGGGAACGTGAAATCCTAAGTAAACTTCGTAGAGAAAGAATACAGGGTGCCTGTTGTATTTGGGGAGTTGCAGGTAACAAACGATTCTCTAGAACATGAGGAGAAGGAGCCTAGAGAAGCAGGATGAGACCAGGTCTCGAGGAGCCCCATTTTTCAGACAAGCTATTGGAAGGAAACTTGATAAAGGGGTGAGATTTGTCCCTCTGAAAGGCCAGTCTAGTATCGGTGTAGAAAATAAACGGGAGGGAGACATTGTTTGGGTTAGGAGAACAATTGAGACTGTTGCAATGGTCTAGATAAGAAATAATGAGACTCTAAACCAGGGTAGTACCAAGACCATGCAGAAGAAGACAGAACAAATTCAGAAGACCTTGAGGTGATGGAATCAGTAAGCTGTTTTCATCACCTCACTATAGGGTATAAAAAGTACACTGGAATCACCATGCCTGCTCAGATTCTTGCTGGACCACTAGGCAGGTGGTAATACAGCCCACTGAGTTAGAGAATACAGAGTCAAAGGCAAGATTCAAAGGATAGATGACCCTCATTTGGGGACCTAACCAGTTTGAGGTATCTGTGTCACGTCTAGGCGGAGATGCACAGCAGGCAACTGTGCACGTGGACCTGGAACTCGAAGGAGAGGCCAGGCTCGGAGACACAGTCATGATCGTCATCAGCGTAGGGGTGGAGGCTGACACCGTGAAGGGTAGCATAACATGGGATTGCTCAGCCCGTGGAGACAAGGGCACTGACTGCGGAAGGGGGGTGGCCCACAGTGTTTAACAATTAGAATCAGTTGTCCCTGATCAGATAGCATCTACAAATTCAGGTTTCTAGAGTCTCCTGAAAATGGGAGATTTTGAGTGGGAGCTGTCAGTTGTGGTTAAATAGTGGCTGTCCCTGTAAAAGGGCATGTGCCCCTGTTGTCCTGTCATGTAATATTCTCAGTCTACTTCACTCTCTCCCTCTCCCTCCTCCCCTCCTTGCCCACATGGTCTCACCAGGTAGTTAACTTTCTTTACATGGTGGCTGAATCCCCAAACCGGAAACTCTCTGGACTTAAGGTTGAGACCCAGACCGGGCAGAGTGTCACACTACATGAGAGAACCACAGGGAAGCCCAGATTTGGAGCCGGGGGCAGGGGCGAGGGTGAGGGTGACCACACTGCTTAAAGACAAGGAAGCCATGGTTCCTCAGGGGCTGTCTCTTACCACAGCTGGAAAGGCAGCCTGGATTAGAATATGAATGGTTTTGTCTAAGGAACTTGGACTTTATTTTGTAGGACATAGAAATTAAAAGATCTGAAGCATGAGACCAACAAGGACTGTATATTCACCCAGTCAAAGTTGATGTTAATACTCAATCACTGATTGATGTTAATACTCAGTCACTGATAGATGGCCAAAGGTTTTTTTATTTAAACACTTACGTAGCACTTAATATGTACCAGGTCCTTTTCCAGTTGCTTATGAATATTAACTCATTTTGGATGAGATGAGTAATACACTATTAGAATAATCAGACATGAAATTAATGATGTAACTTGTACCAGTTTTTAAAGAATACATTTCATAAAACTTTGGAAGACGTCTAGGATCATGTAGTTAAAATCTCTTTCTGAAGTTGTTTTATTCTGTTGCTTAATCAACTGGTGTTTGTGTTTCCTTTTTCCAGTGAATAGTTTGTGTTCAAGAAGTTGTGGGTGGCTCTTACAGTAAATGTTTTTCTACAGAAAAATTTCTTCCATTTATTTTATCACTTGAAAACCATCATAAGTCGCTTATATAGTTGCTATTTTGAAGTTTTCTTTGATTCCTCACTCTTATCTCCTTAACTTCAAATTTTACTGTTTCTTTCTCTGTCATAGCTCTAAAGTCTGACTTTTCCTTTCCCTTTCTACAACCAATTCCTGGAATGAGACTTTGTCATCTCTCATTTCGACCACTGCAGTCTGCTTCTCTATTCTAAATCCACCCCAGTTCACCTATCATTCAGGAACTGTTTTGCAAGTAGAGTGGGCAAGGTAAGTTCCCTACCCATCGTCTTTATTACCATCAAGCTCAAAATGCTCCAAGACAGTTTAGGAACTAGCTGTTAAAAATTATCCTTGGGGAAAAGTTTTTGAAGAGTTATGGTCAATTATTAATACACACATTTTAAGCCCCATAGTTCTCAAATTGCTGAACCCTTGCATTCTTTTTTTTTTTTCTTTTTAATTTATTTATTTATTTATTTTTGGCTGTGTTGGATCTTCGTTGCTGTACGCGGGCTTTTCTCTAGTTGCGGCAAGCAAGGGCTACTCTTCATTGCAGTGCTCGGGCTTCTCATTGTCATGGCTTCTCCTGTTGCGGAGCACAGGCTCTAGGCGCGCAGGCTCCAGTAGTTGTGGCACGTGGGCTCAGCAGTTGTGGCTTGGGGGCTCTTGAGCTCAGGCTCAGTAGTTGTGGCGCACGGGCTTAAGTTGCTCCGCAGCATGTGGGATCTTCCCAGACCAGGGCTCGAACCCGTGTCCTGTGTATTGGCAGGCGGATTCTTAACCACTGCGCCACCAGGGAAGCCCTGAACCCTTGCATTCTATAAATAATTCCAAGTGTTCCTTCCAAACAGATAACAAAACTAGTGAATAAATAATCGATCTTAGCAGAAACAGCCTGTATGGTTAGTTTGACAACTGTTCCCCCAACCAAACACCCCAGTGATCTTTTTTTTTTTTTTTTTTTTTTTTTTTTTTGCGTAGGCCGCGGGCGTGTCACTCTTGTGGCCTCTCCCGTTGCTGGGCACCCCCGTGTCCCCTGCATCAGCAGGCGGGCTCTCAACCACTGCGCCACCAGGGAAGCCCCCCAGTGATTTTTTTCTATTGCATACCTTATAATTGTTTTCTGCCAACAGAAAATTTAAATCTAATATATATCCTAAACTATCATAATATCCCACCATGAAACCCACGATGCTTTGCAGACACTTTACTAACTTGAATCACATTGGGAACCCCATGATTTGGACTGTAATGATGTCAGCCAGTGACCACACATCCTCCACCTCTTCTCACTTAGGAGCAGATTGAACTGAGTCCATCAGTGTATTGAGATTGGCTCTGAACTCTGATAGGGTTGATGGGCTCAGAAAAAAATGCTTGAAATTTTTCTGTGGATTAGCCAGCTGAAGTGTTCCTATATAGTGGGTAAATTGGTGTAAGAGTACATTTCTAGTTTATTTAAGAAGAAACTTTAAAAAGAAAAAAAAGGAAATACAGGTGATCATGTTTTATACTGCCTCCTAATTGAAATCCATCCTGAGTATTCTCAACTTTTTTTATTGAGTTTTAAAACTAAAGGCAGTTTAGTAGAGGCTTTATGTCTCAATTTACTTATTTATTAAAGAGTCTTGAAAATTGGCCTTTTCTTTGGAATAGAAGAAGAGATTATCATCTGTACAGGACTTGAAGTGACTTTTATTGAGTTAGAAATGTGGCTTAAGCATCATTTCATTTTTTTCAAAAATGTGTATACTCATAAGAATAGGCAATTAGCAAGAAATCTCTGAAAATGTCAATGTAGAATAAAGATACCACGACAAGGGGAATTCCCTGGCCGTCCAGCGGTTAGGACTCGGCGCTTTCACTGCCGAGGGCCTGGGTTCAATCCCTGGTTGCACAAGCCGCGCGGTGAGGCCAAAGAAAAAAAAAAAGATACCATGACAGAAGTATTGAGGATTTTCACAGTGGGGTATTCTGCCACTTTGAGAGGGTCACATTCTTTTAGTTGATGCTAGTTTTTCTCCAGACCTCGTTTAACCCTAGACTTAAATGCTCTGTGGAAAGAGAAGAAATTCCCCCAGAGATTTTTGGTGACATTTAATCATCTTAACGATTCGAAGCATCTGAAATTAGATTACATATTGTAGCCATCAAGTCAGCAATGTGATTATTTGTGCCTTGTTTCAGTTGCATAGGAGTGGTATCCATATTAATTTATAAATAAGCTACTTAGCAGCACTTTGTGACAAAGGCTGGTCACCATGTCCTGGCCAGCGTCAGGCTGGGACTGCCATGTGCTCCTGTTACACTTTCTCTGCTGCTCTCTGGTGTCTCCATCATGGATTTAGACCATAACGTGCTACACACACCCCACTGCCAGCCCTTGAGAAAAACATCATGACAGGTTCCTGTTGTCATGGCACAGTCTCATGTCTTTAACCTTTAACCCCACCTGCGACTAGCAAAAGTACAATTCTGAAGACCTCTTATGCACTAAGCTATGCTCAGCCTTCTACAAGTCTTTTGGACAAGCTATGTACCAGGTAAAGCCAGCTGGTACTTTTAAAGACACAGGTGTGGATCTTTTTGCCTTTTACAAACAGAACAACTTTTTGTATGAGACCACGTCCTTGAGCAAAGCCTCAGTTCACTAAGGTCACAGATTGAACTGCTAAGATATTCATACAAAAAGTCTTCATGCAGCCCTGAGGTAACTGCATCTCACCCAAACAGGAAATTTTTTTTAAAGAAGCTAACGGGAGACAGAACATCAACTGAAAATTTAAAAATACAGTATTTGTTAAACTCCTGCTTTTCCCTCCTCTTTGGTATTTCCCCTTACCTGCTCTGATGGGAATTCTTCCTTTCCCTCTTTTTGGTATTTCTTTTGTTTCTAGCCTGTTCCATTGTCAGCAAAACAGAGCCTAATTTGATGGAAACCCAATTCCAAACATTCTTTGTTTAAATTTGCTCTAAAAGTCTATATTGAACATTCTTTCCTTCTGTTGTAAATCAGTAAAAGTGTTACTTTAATATTAGTTACTATTATGCTTCATATACAGCTAATCTCCTCTGCCTGGTTCTCAAAAGCATCGATTAATTTCAGTTGTTTGATTCATCAGCCTCTATTCCTCAGTAGAGTTTATTGGTCTGCTATGTAAAGTGATCACTCTAAAATGAAATTAAATCATGAAATCTTATTTGTAAAACATTTTATTAGGTTTTATTTTAATTTTTATATCCTCCTTTAAATTTCTCCCCCTTCCCCCCCCCCTTTTTTTTTTAAATAGCAAAGGACAAGGTTGCTCTTTTGATAGGAAATATGAATTACTGGGAGCACCCCAAGCTTAAAGCTCCTTTGGTGGATGTGTATGAATTGACCAACTTGTTAAGACAGCTAGATTTCAAAGTCGTTTCACTGCTGGATCTTACTGAATATGAGATGCGTAATGCCGTGGATGAATTTTTACTGCTTTTAGACAAAGGAGTCTATGGTAAGATATTTATCATCTTTGCTTTTATAATTATCCACTATTTTTCTTGTGTAAGTTAGTTAAGAGTTAGAAAAGAGAAAGGCATGGTAAACGGGTTGTTGAAAAGTTTTATTCTTGTCATAAAAGATGGATTTTGATCTTCATTCCATAGTTCCATATGACTAATTAGCTTGATGTCTTTACTCTCATGTGTCAAAACAATGTTGTTCTTATTAGAATTCTTACCTATCTTACGCGATTTTGTTTTATTGACTGCGAGAGCTACAGTATAGTAAAGTTCAATGACCAAATAGCAAATTGTATATTCATATATGTAAAATATTACTCTGTGTGTGTGTGTGTGTGTGTGTGTGTGTGTGTGTGTGTGTGTGTGTTTAGAGTACAAAATGCTGTAACCGAATGAACATTTCACGTTTGTTTCCTCTTTCTGACTATTGCATAGTATTTTCGGGTCTTTTAGTGGGAACTACAATAGAATTTAACAAGAAAATGTTGGTGAGTGAGACATGAAAACAATCAGTAAACTAAAGTTTTATGCAGATACAGTTAAAGATGGACCTCCACAAAAATTCTAACAGTAAATTTTTACTGGTTTTTCTCATCCTTTTCAATATGTTAAGAACACTACATATATGTCAATGATTCTTTAAAGAGAGAGTATGCTGTCAGTGGTAAGCAATTTCTTTGGTGATTTCTTTCTTTTAGTGGGCATACCCACAAGCATGGAACGGCCAAATGTTGTGCTGTGAGCCACGTTTCTCAGAGTTGTGCTCACCACGATGTTGTGTAATAACATTCAACTGCCGGGAAAGTGACATTTCCAGGCCTGTTGTCAGGATGCCACCGATAAAGCGTCGATTTGGCTTCTATATCTTTCCAATTATTTTACTTCAATAATTTCTAAATTTAGCCTTTTTACTTCTAATTAGATTCATATGATGAGGCAAGCTTGGTACAATTGCTAAAACTTCTCAAAGTAGAATTTTTAATGGAAGAAAAAGTTTTTTTTTCAAGATTTAACACATTACTGTATATGGGATGAGGGAAAGTCTTACCGCAGGCCTCTCACTGCTGTGGCCTCTCCCGTTGCGGAGCGCAGGCTCCGGACGTGCAGGCTCAGCGGCCATGGCTCACGGGCCCAGCCGCTCCGCGGCATGTGGGATCTTCCCGGACCGGGGCACGAACCCGCGTCCCCTGCATTGGCAGGCGGACTCTCAACCACTGCGCCACCAGGGAAGCCCTGAGGGAAAGTCTTAAAATCATACTAAATAAGTTTTAAATGAGTTTCTTCTTAAGTAATAAGGATTACAGTTGTTAGGCAAGTGAATCAACAAATTAAATCTCTCGGATTTGGGATTTCAACTATTATGCTGACATTTTAATAACATAATCTTGTTTATGAGCATATAAAGTGATGAATCTGGGTGAATCCATTCATTTTTCTTATGAAAATGTGGTAGAATATACAATACTAATGTGCCTTTGTGGTAGTTGGTTTATATTTTTAGCCTCTAATAAGGTGGTTGGTTGATTATTTTTATATGACATAATTTATCTCCATTTTTAAGTACATAGATGGCTTAAACAGGAAAAGGCTTCTAAAACTTCCCCAAAAGTAAGGAGGTAGAAGGAAAAAATATTTACCGATTTAGGTTTTGGGATTGGTGAAGTATTTTAAGAGTGAGGGAATTATATGAAGAATTATGTACTTGATTATTTATTCTCCTTTCTTATTGACATTATCACCTTGGCTTTAAGTCCTTTGTTTGGCTTTTTAAATCAAAACTTTTAATTGCCCCTGCAAGCTTGAGAACCAGAAATATTTAAAGTTTTGGCAAGAAGGGTTCAGCTTATGCTGAAGCTTTGCCCCAGTATGAAAACCTCAACTTGGAATATGGAATAAATAGGTATATTAAAGCAAAATGGCAGCTTAAGAAAGCTAGAAAAGATGTTTAAATACTACTGATTCATGTCTTAACAGGGTGGCTGCATTATATTTTGAAGTATTGTGAATATCCCAAACATCAGACACAGCTACTTTCAATGTAAGTGTGGTAGAGGCCTGAGGGCATAGGCGTTTCCCCTGGACTGTGCCCTGTGTCCAGCTGACAGCCCCAGGGGGCCAGGAGTACTTCGGGGGTAGGGGAGGCCGAGGCAGAGTCATAGGAATTTCACATTAGATGTGGGAAACACAGGCATTCAAGTTTATGCCCTTTTGTATTATAGTGCCCTTGGGTTTGTGAGAGAAATAAAAATTAACAGAAAATAAGTAACTCAATTTTTAAACATATATAAACATTAAAAACACAATCTAAGAACAGGAATAACTGACTTAAATACTACATGTCCTTGAAGATAAATAAGGATAAAGATTTCCGTTGTATAGATAAACTAGGATGGAGAGTAACTACATATTTGGCTTGATATCCACCCTACCTAACACCTTTTTACATTCATCACTTGCTGCAGCTTAGATGTGCTTTGATCGAAAACAAGATTAAAGGAGTCCCCTAGAGTCTGTCATACAGAGTGACGTAAGTCAGAGAGAGAAAAACAAATACCATATGCTAACACATATGTAGGGAATCTAAAAAAAAAAAAAACAAAGGGTCATGAAGAACCTAGGGGTAGGACGGGAATAAAGACGCAGACCTACTAGATAATGGACTTGAGGACACGGGGAGGGGGAAGTGTAAGCTGGGACAAAGTGAGAGAGTGGCATGGACATATATACACTACCAAATGTAAA
>NC_041232.1:72095244-72104075 GCF_002837175.3 Physeter macrocephalus
GGGGGGATAGGGAGGGTGGGAGGGAGGGAGGGAGACACAAGAGGGAAGAGATATGGGGATATGTGTATATATATAGCTGATTCACTTTGTTATAAAGCAGAAACTAACATACCATTGTAAAGCAATTATACTCCAATAAAGACGTTTTTAAAAATAAATAAATAAAATACAATGCTAATGTCAAACCTGAAAAAAAAAAAAAAAAAAAAAAGATTAAAGGAGTCTGGTCAGAATAAGGCCAAAGCCTCATTCACTCTAGAGGAATCATTCACGTCAGTGTAGCTCAGTGGTTAAGCAACGGACGTGAGGTTAAGCAACCTCAGTGGTTAACCAACCCCAGGCTCAGCTCTCTGGCTTTTCTCCTTCTTAGCTGTGTGACTATGACCAAGTTATTTCACTTTTCTAAGCCGAAAAGGACTTATAAAATGGATAGACTAAATTAATGAAGTTGTTCCAGAATAAGAGATAAAATAATCATCCCTGTGTCTGGCACACTAAAAGCACTCAAGATACTGTAGCTATTGTTGTCATAATTTTCTGAATTCAGATTTTCGTTCACCGATAGATGGGGGATTTGAACAACATTCCACTTCAGGCCTCAATAGAGAAACCCAGCTTTCATCTGTTATTATGTATTACGGTTCAGTCTAAGATTTCATTTGAAAAGAAAGAAGGGGTTTTTTAAGTGTTAGTGTGGTGAAGTGATGAAAACCAGCACACCAACATTTTATATTTTCTGAGAGTAAAGTTAACTAGAAAGCCAGCAGTAGATTATAAAGAGACAGTATAGCATAGCACAGCAGTTACTCTGGCTGGCATCCCACTTCCGAGTCTATCACTTATTAGTCGTGTGAATGTGGGTGAGCTATTAAACCTCCCGGGGTCTCAGCTTTTACATCTGTAAGAAGGGGATGATAACATTGCCCACCTTATTATGAGATATGTGTTGTGAGGATTATGAGATAATAAAAGTAAAGGGCTTTCTTCCAGCAGTGCCCGGCGTGTAGTAAGAGCTATGTAGGCCGGTGGCGGCAGCGGTGGCGGCCACGGTGGTCCATGTTCTAATCGGAGCCCCGTGCCAGGTGCACTGCAGCTCAACTCAAGTGGGAAAATCTTCCATTTAAACAAATTATTTTCTCTGTAGGCAAAAATAAATACCTGTGACAGACTATATTCTTAGAAATCATATTCCCAGGAAATACAGTTCCCAAAAGATCTAATTTATAAGATTGTATTTTTAACCACATTGAATTCTTTGATATTTTAAAAGAGATCTGTTTTGTCCTATCCTTGAGTAATGAGGGTGGTTAATTAAACGTACAAGTAGTACTAGAGATGGAATTTTTTAAATACAGTGATTTGGTCTAGTTATTTAACGTAAAAATGCTTAGTCTCCTGCAGTGTCATTTGTATGTAGACTTTGATACAAAATTCTTATTACACTTTTCATGAATTATTCTGCAGTGGAGAAAAGGTATTTTGTTGTCAGTGCCTCAATGTCCATGATTGCAGAGCCGGGCATACAGCACTGAAACACTGGACCACGCACTTAGCTTCTCCTGGATGATGGAGGCTAAACCTTCCCTTGAAGTTGCTTCTTCTCCCAAGACAAGTCTTGCTTGAGCCAGAATGTGTTAAGTGATACAGTGGGAGCAATACCCATGCTTTCTGGTTGGCTGTCTCTTAATGATATCAGTTGTAGAAATGGTACCATTTCTACTGAAAGTCAGACTCTTTCTAGAAAGGTCTCCAGATCTACCCTGACCAGTTTGCATTGTTAATTTAATGCAGTCAAGAAGTAATTACTGAGTTCCTGTTATGTCCCTAGCCCAGATAAGGAGTATTCCGGGTGTTGAGGGAGATACAGAAAACAAAGAACATGATCTATACTCCAAGAAAATTACGGGACTTCCCTGGTGGTCCAGTGGTTAAGACTCCGAGCTTCCACTGGGGGGGGGCGTGGGTTTGATCCCTGGTGGGAGAACTGAGATCCCACATGCCGCGTGGCCCGACCAAAAAAAGGAAAGAATTATAAGTCCCTTAATATAATGGGAGGGGGGGAAGACTGTATATGGAATCCAAACACCTATCAGCTACATGATTTTAAACAAATTGTTTAATCTTTTAAAATTTGATTTCCTCACCTATTAAATAGGTCATTTAAAGATCGTTATATGGGTTAAAATCAGGTCATGTATATGAAGGTGCTTTGAAAACCATGAAAATGCTACGCAAATATAAAATTCCTGTTTTTATTACGATCACTTTTATCAGAGAAACTATATCTACGTAGAACCGTAAAATGTCAATAAAGCAAATACTGTATATGCCTTTAAGTGTCAAGAGTGCTGCTGTAGGATTTGCCAGCAGGGTGAGGCTGAAGTGTGTTAGAAAAGTAGAGACCGGGTGATAAGTTGCCGAGGGTTCTGAACCTGAGATAAGCCTGGAGCCTTGGTGAAGATTTGGGTAGATGGAAAGGAGACTGTGACCTGAGCAGGGTCATGGAGGTTACAAATAAGCATGTCTTGCTCTGGAAGCAGGAAAGAGAGAGCAGAGTCAGATTTTGAATACTTGACAGAGTATAAATTTTACTCTTTTAAAGTATACAATTCTTGTAAAGTATACAAGTGGGTTTCAGTATACTTTTAAAGTGTACAAGTAGTTTTTAGTATATGCACAAAGTTGTGCAGTCACCTAATTCCAGAACATTTTTCATCACCCCCCCCAAAACAACCCATATCCATTAGCAGTCACACCTCAATCCTTCATACCCCAAACTCCTGGCAACAACAAATCACTTTCTGTCTCTGGATTTGTCTATTGAGGACATTTCATATAAATGGAATCGCTCCACGTGCATCCTTTTGTGTCTGGCTTCTTTCACTTAGCACAGTGTAGTTAGGGTTCATCTGTGGTAGCGTTACTTTTATGGCTAATGAGTTGTCCATTGTGTGCATATAGAACATTGCATTTATCCATTCATCAGCAGATTGACGTTTAGGCATTTTCCAGTTTTTGGGTATTATGAATAGCACTGCTATGAACATTCGTGTGCATATTCTTCCGTGGACACCTGTTTTCAGTTCTCCTGGATATTTCCCTTGGAGTGTAATTGCTGGGTCATATAATTCTGAGTTTTGTTTTTTGACGAACTGCCTAACTCCAAAGTGCCTGCACTATTGTATATTCTTGCCGGAAATAAACGAGGTTTCCAATTTCTCTACATCCTTGTCAGCATTTGTTACTGCCTTTTTGATTATAGCCATGCTAATAAGTGTGAAATGGTATCTCATTGTTTTGTTTTGCATGGTTAATGATGTTGGGCATCTTTTCATGTGCTTATTTGCCATTTGTATATTGTCTTTGGAGAAATGTTTATTCAAATCTTTGCCCGTTTTAAAATTGGATTGTCTTTTTATTGTTGAATTGAAGAGTTCTTTATATATTCTGGATACAAAGTGTCCTTATAGATATAGGATTCATCCTTACAAATATATATGTCCTTATAGACAGGTAAGTATTTTCTCCCATTCTGTGGGTTGTCTTTTCACTTACTTGATCTTCATGGCTTAGCGAATTAAACCCACTCCCTTTGTCGTTATTTTCACAATGCTATCTGTGCACTCTTACTTTCATTTCCAGTGATCATTTAACTCCTTGCCAGGCTAGTCTCCTTTCCATTAGCTGTCATTCCAGGCCCAAGCTTTGTTTCTGTGCATCCTGCCTGTAACGCACCTTGCTTTCTCTCTGCCTTTCCAGATCGCACCCTTTCTCTCAAGACCGTCCGTTATTGCTTCACCTTATACTGATATTCCTCTCTGCGCTTTATTCATTTCATACAGGGTTGCCCTCATCACATGATATATGGTATTTAATTAGATGCCGACTTTTCTTTAACCAATAACAGGAGCACGCCTGAATGAATTGCAAGACCCTCAGGGCCAGGAACTCTGTCTTCATTTCTCTTTCATTGTCCTCACTGCCTACACGATAATATTCAGGGCTCATTTGAGGTAGAATAAACCCACACTGAATATATGGGTGTGCCCCTTTTGTCATTTTTTACCCAAAGTGATACATATGAAAGACCCATTTTTCTCATTTAAATAGGAGTTCAAGAAAAGTAGGCAACCTGGATCCTGCCCTCTAGGGCCAAAGGAAGCAAGTTTTCTTGGCCGTTTAAAGCCACCTTCTTGCTAGGGGTTAGGGCTGCAACTACAAAGAGTTAGGGAACAAACAAAAAAAAAGCCATCTAAATGCCTTTTTACTATTCACTAAGGAAGCACATACTGATATTTTTGTCGTTGCTGTTTTTGGTTTGGTTTTGTTTTTACAACCAAAACAAACTTCTCTTCAAGAAGGTGTTGAGAGTTGTTTGGTACAGTTTTTATCGTACCATTTATCAGTAAAAAGAAAATGACTCATCGTTTTTTTTGGGGGGGGGGGGGCTCACTGCGCAGCTTGCGGGATCTTAGTACCCGATCTGAAGCCACCACCCCTGCAGTGGAAGCGCAGTCTTAACCACTGGACCGCCAGGGAAGTCCCATGACTCAGCTGTTGAACACTAAAACTAACCAAAATTTTAGATCATGAATTCAACAGACCATAGGTGGAACATTAATGATATTTATATCTCATAACGAAAATAAATAATCCATAAAATGAGCTTTCTCTGCTTAGAAAAAGCTACATTTATATTTTTATAACCCTTACTACTATTGTAAGGAAATGCTATGGGATTTCATATGCTTGACACTGCAGTGGCTGTTCGTCTGAGTTGTGTTTATTCCTTCATCCATTAAATACTCTACTCCTTCTGTGTGCCAGGAATGCACAGATAAATGTAAGATTGCCCTGCCCTGAAGAAGTTGCTGGTTTCACAGAGGAGACAGATGAGTCAGCAAAGAAGTCCTTAGCCTTATTTTTGTATTTTAACATCATGAGATAAAACTGCATTCCCTATGATACCATTGGTTACAAATGTATTACCTTTATGAATTAAAATACGCTTCTGGATGGCATCTTGATGTCGGTTGAAAATTCAGTACTTAAATGAAGACTGTTGTCAAAATAATTTAATACAAATTCCGTTAACGCTGAGTTGTGTTTATAGTTGCACATCTCTTAGATAAGCATATGCATTAACTCTTCCTTTTCTTAAAGAGTGCTACATGTTCAGAGTGCAGTTTCTCTTTTTTCTTGCTTTTCAGGACTACTATATTATGCAGGACATGGTTATGAAAACTTCGGGAACAGCTTTATGGTCCCTGTTGACGCTCCAAATCCATACAGGTCTGAAGATTGCCTGTGTGTACAGAACATACTGAAACTGATGCAGGAAAAAGAAACCGGACTCAATGTGTTCCTGTTGGACATGTGCAGGAAAAGGTCAGCTGCCCATTCTTTACATACTGAAGCTTGTTGGTCAGTTAAATATCCACCTTGAGGAGTTAAATCTAAAGGCAAACCTGTGCATGGCAGGAATCACTTAAGTTTGTGAATTTTAGGTTATAGACTGAAACTGATGAGAAGAAAACTAGAGGAAAATATACTTTCTGTGTATGTTTTACTTTTTCCTGTCTGCTCTAGAACGAAAGTGAAGAACGAAAGGGCATGGGTATTTTCTCATAATAGAAAAGATACGGGGACTTCCCTGGTGGCGCGGTGGTTACGAATCCGCCTGCCCGTGCAGGGGACACGGGTTCCAGCCCTGGTCCGGGAAGATCCCACATGCCGCGGAGCACCTAAGCCCGTGCGCCACGGCTACTGAGCCCGCGCGCCACAACTACCGAGCCTGCGTGCCGTAACTACTGAAGCTCGCGCGCCTAGAGCCCGTGCTCCGCAACAAGAGAAGCCACCGAAATGAGAAGCCCACACACCGCAACGAAGAGCAGCCCCCGCTCGCCACCAGCTAGAGAAAGCCTGAGTGCAGCAGTGAAGACCCAACGCGGCCAAAGATAAATAATATAAATTAAAGTTAAAATTAAAAAAAAAGAAAGAAAACATACAGCTCTTCAGCCTGCCTTTAGAATGTTTCTAACAATCCCTGCAGCTGTTCCTCCGGGAATTAGCAGAGACACCATGCATGGAGTGAGGGCCTCTAGTTAGTCATGGTATTGCAGACAGAGAAAGTTTAGCTGAAGCAGATGTTTGAAGATTAGGATCCCATTTGTCTACCATTGTGTTACTAAGGAGTGGAGCCAATGATGATTCTACTCAGATTTAGTGTTTTGCTTGCTCAGCTTTTACCAATCAAAATCCAATGGCCGAATTCAAACGTAACTCCAGTTTTAAAGCTAACAAGAAAAAAGGTGTGAGTCTCTGCTGCCTCAATAGTTTAGGAGCCCTGGATTACTTTTGGTAAATATGTAGCTAATAAGATAAAGGAATTTGAACCTATAATTTTAAGTTATGTGTAATAGGATAGTATCATGTTTATTATTTATGTTCTTTTAAGAGTGCTGTTTGAACTTTTCATATTTATATCTGTCCTTCTCCTCTCCTACCTTGTAAATAGAAATGACTACGATGATACCATCCCAATCTTGGACGCGCTAAAAGTCACTGCCAATATTGTGTTCGGATATGCCACGTAAGAAACTTTTATGTTTATGTTGAGGATTCCTTCATTCTTTGGTGACTTCTTTTTGATTGTAGATTAGAAGCCTAGAAATATCCATGGCCATCTAGGCGTAAATTTGCCTCGATATTCTTGATAGAAATTTTTAAATAATTGACTTCAGCACTTCATAGCTTGGCATCTTCTTTTTACTGAGCACCAAAGCATTTAGTTCTTGCTTAAAGATTAACTCTTTAATGGGGATGCCATGAGAGAGGCAGGGGAGGGAGTACATGAGGCTCATCAGTTTTTGCAGAAGCCTCAGGCGGCAAGTGTTTGCTTTTTTAAAAATGTCTTTTTTCAGGGCTGCCCTGGTGGCGCAGTGGTTGAGAGCCCGCCTGCCGATGCAGGGGACTCGGGTTCGCGCCCCGGTCCGGGAGGATCCCACGTGCCGCGGAGCGGCTGGGCGCGTGAGCCGTGGCCGCTGAGCCTGCGCGTCCGGAGCCTGTGCTCCGCAGCGGGAGAGGCCGCGGCAGTGAGAGGCCCGCGTACCGCAAAAAAATAAATAAATAAATAAAAATGTCTTTTTTCAGGTGTCAAGGAGCAGAAGCCTTTGAAATACAGCATTCTGGGTTGGCAAATGGAATCTTCATGAAATTTTTAAAAGATAGATTATTAGAAGAAAAGAAAATAACTGTGTTACTGGATGAAGTTGCAGAAGGTGAAATACAAACTAAAGAGAAAGCTACTCAGGGTTCTCTGTTGGGTCATTATTTTATTCCTATTGTTACTGTGCGGATTTGGAACTCGTATTTATCTTATAAGACAATTTTTTTATATAATGTTCACAACACTCAGGTTTCCCTCCTTCCTTCCCTATTGGCTTAGCTACGTGCATCTGTGCAGTATTACTTGAAGTACAAGTCTGACCCCAGACATGGTTGTGAAATAAATGAAGTTTAATCCTCAGAGCTCTTCACCTTGTTGCTATGCTTAGTGCCTGATGCTGCCCAGTCTGCTTATTTGCAAAAAAAAATTGTCTAATGAGCATCCTCTTTCAGGGTCAGACAGATAAACTTTACAGAAATGCTGAGACCCTAAGGGGAGAAGCTGCGTTCTTTTTTTTTTTTTCCTTGATGGACTTAGTAGTTTTAAAATCCTGCTTTAAGGACAGGATCCTAGAGGTCTAACACCATGTCTTCCGTTCCCTTCTATTCCTTCCTTCCCTGCCTGGCATAACACTGTGCTCGTGTCAGGTGTTGAATAAGCACATGTTACAGCCATAGATTGACATGTGTTTTTTGAAATGCCATTTTACAAGTCATATCAAAAAGAAGGCAGTTCTTTGACAAACTGGCTCACTAGCAAATGGAGTTTCATGGATGTTCCAAAGATGCCAGCTTGAGTGTATGGTATCTGAGTGTTTCATAACCTGCTCTTAGTCACATAAGTTTATTTTCATGTTTTTGTCGGTGTAGATCCCTTAGCTGGATCACTTAACTACTTTCCCCTTTAATGTAGACAGTCAGAGCTTTGGCCCTCCTTCTTCAACCAAAGAAGTTCTGCTTTTATCTGTTTTACATATTGTGTGGGCTTCTATTTAAGTTCACATTTGAAGACAAAGTTCTGGTGCTTAAAAAAAAAAAAAATTAAAGCCTTTGGAGTATGTCAGTTATTTTCAAAGTGAGATCTGTGAAGGTGTTTCAGAGACTCTAAAATGTTTTATTCTAATTTTAGTCTTTAAGATACATTAACTATCTTAAAACTTAGTAAAAAGCACCAGTTCACCCACATATGATATATACTTTGTTGTTATGGCAATGAATGGCATCCCAGTATGTGCTATGAGTTTATATTTGAACTTCTGGATTATATTTTTATTTTATTATGTATTTGAACTTTGGATCTTCTGGATAACTTAAAAATATTCAGAAAAAAAGTAAGTATTCAAAGATCATAGACCAAATAGTTAAGGCAGAAAAACTACCTTCCAGTTTCAATTGTGTACCCGTGAAACAAAATATGAAATAAGCTGATTGCTGTTACAAGGCTCCAGTTGTTAATCTGTGACCCCGGATTTTGATTTTTGTACTCCAG
Source organism: Physeter macrocephalus (assembly GCF_002837175.3). Lineage (NCBI taxonomy): Eukaryota > Metazoa > Chordata > Mammalia > Artiodactyla > Physeteridae > Physeter > Physeter macrocephalus. Next base: position 72,103,901 of record NC_041232.1, read on the forward strand.
ACAGCATTATTGTTAAGTTGCTTGAAATTGCAAAATAAATTCTTTCCTATCTAGTTTTGGCAGTATGGCATTTAAGGGACCCAAAAACCATCTCACTATATAAAACTCCAAGGCCTGGGCTTCCCTGGTGGCGCAGTGGTTGAGAGTCCGCCTGCCGATGCAGGGGATGCGGGTT
>NC_041232.1:72104221-72133760 GCF_002837175.3 Physeter macrocephalus
GAGGCCACAACAGTGAGAGGCCCGCGTACCGCAAAAAAAAAAAACAAAAAAAAAAAACTCCAAGACCTGCTAGAAAAAATTATTTAATTAGTATTTCATTTTTAATGATGTAAGTCCCTTAGAACATACTTCTGACAGTTTTTATTGTGAAATTAGTTGCTCAACATGAATCTCAGACCTTGACAGTAATCTACATCCAATTATATGTTCCCTCTCTCTCTTTCCTTGCCCCCCTTACATAGTAACCATCATTCTAAATATTGTTTATCATTCCCTTGATTTGCTTCTTACATAGTTTTAACTGAGTTTATATTATGTCTGCAAGAAGTATGTATATTTTAATTTTAGTTGTTTTTAACTTTATCAAAAGATATTATGCTGTGTATTTGGGACTTGAAGTTTTTCAGTTAATGTTATATTGCTAAGAGTAATCCATATTGTTGCATGACTGTGGTTCATTCATTTTGACTGTATGATAATATTCTACTGTGCAAACATACTAGTTTTTTCAGCTGCTCTCCTGTTGAGCATTTGAGTTACATCCCAGTTTTTGCTATCGTGAACAGTACCGTTGTAACAATCTCTTACATGTCTCCTGGAGTATGTATGCAAGAGTTTCTTTGGGGTATAAATCTAGTATTTGGAATTACTGGATCGTGGGGTATGTCAGTATTCAATTTTAAGAAATAATGCCAAACCGTTTTGCAAAGTGGTTGCACCAGTCTACACTTACCCTCTTCCCCGTAATGTACAAGAGGTAGTGTAAATCCGCACTCTCTTCATCACTGCATATGTCAGACTTTTTTGCCAATCAGATGTGTTAAATACTATCTCATTGTGGTTTTGATTTGGGTTTCCCTGATTGTTAGTGATATTGCACATGTTTTTAATGGCAATACCTATGTCTTCTTATGTGAAAATCTGCTCGTGTCCTTGGTCCATTTTTCTATTGTGGTGTTTTTGCTTTTCTTACTGATTTAGAGGAATTCTGATATGTTTTTTGTTGTTCTTGTTTTGTTTTGTTTTTTTTTAACATCTTTATTGGAGTATAATTGCTTTACAATGGTGTGTTAGTTTCTGCTGTATAACAAAGTGAATCAGCTATACATATACATATGTTCCCATATCTCTTCCCTCTTGCGTCTCCCTCCCTCCCACCCCTCTAGGTGGTCACAGAGCACCGAGCTGATCTCCCTGTGCCATGCGGCTGCTTCCCACTAGCTATCCACCCTACGTTTGGTAGTGTATATATGTCCATGCCACTCTCTCACTTCGTCACAGCTTACCCTTCTAGAGGAATTCTGATATGTTCTTGATGTCGCACTAGCTAGGACCTCTGAGACATTCCTGAATAAAAGTAGTAGTGGTAGACATTCTTGCCTCATTTCTGATTTTAAACGGAATGCTTCTAATATTTTCACGTTTAGAATCAATGAATTTAAATCCAACGTGATAATCTTTTTCCTTCAACTAGAAAATTTAGTTCAACTACATTTACCGTAGGCTTTTCGTATCTGTTTTAACCATTTAATTTTTTATTTGGCTCATTCTTCCTTTTTCATCTTTTAAAAACTTGATTTCTATATCTTCTCTCCCACAACAATATAATTTTATATATGCTCACGACCCTTAGGCTCCCCCCCGAACCCCCAATATGTTGATATAACTTAGTTCTCAATTGTTTGATATATTCCTCCCTCCCATTCTGTGTGTGTGTGTGTGTGTGTGTGTGTGTGTGTTTATATAATAATCATATATATAAAATCACACTCTCTCTCTCTCTGACCTTACTATTGGTGAAAGAAAAACATTTGGAATCTCTTTGTGAGCAAAAGGGATAAAGTCTTAGAGTTTTATGTCTGTTTTTCCCAGATAAGTAACTACTTTCCCAAGACAGATATTAATTTATTTTTATTAATATATACAGAAATGGGATAAATTTATTGTAATGTATTCATACAAAAGAATATCTGGTTTTATAAATTGAGATTTTTTAATATTCATAAGTCTAAATCATGTTGAATGAAAATAGTATTACAAAAATATGTGTATAACATTTTTGTTAAGTACAAAATCTAAAACGTTGGCACATACTATTTATCAATATCTACATGAGTGAAAATTAAAATATGCATAAGAATATACAGAGTACTTTGGTTACTTTGAGTTGGGGGAGGACAGTGATGGTGCTTTAACATATTGGTAGTTTCAACACATATTTCCTTTTTTAAAAATAAATCTTAGGTAAAGACAGCATGATATTTTAACTTGCTAATAGCTGTGTCATCATTTATTATGAGAATTTATTTGTTTATCATGTTGAGAATGGATTTCTCAACAGAGTATAGACATAAGATTATGACTGACCATACAGTAAAGAAATATACTTTCAGCTCTTTGTGAATTTCAAGGCTTAAAATATTGGGGATTCATTAATAGAATTATAGAAGTTAAAAGCTAGAAAGGGGCCTTTAGAAGTGAGCTGGTCCAGTATTTTTACCTGTTTGCTCACTGCTATATCCCTAGCACCTGGAACCACGCCTGGCACATAGTAGGTGCTTGGTAAATATCTGTTGAGTGAATAAGTGATATTGAGGATATAGCATGATTTGTAGGAGAGTTCTTGGTCTAAATGAAAGGATGTGGTCTTAAAACTAATATTCACTTCTTATCTTTAGATATGGGTAAATGTCACCTTACCAAAGGCAAACAGGCTCTAGAGATTCGAAGTAGCTTATCTGAAAAGAGAGCACTTACTGACCCGATACAGGGAACAGCACATTCTGCAGAATCTCTGGTGCGGAATCTCCAGTGGGCCAAGGCACATGGTACAGTAAAGTCTATTTTCTATGACCTGTTTCCATAATATGTTTATATAAAATCATAAAGTGTTTTTCCTTCTGAATATACAGCTTTCCTCCGAATTTTGTAAGGAAAATATTTTAGCCTAGTGAGTAAACCCAAGACTAAGCAAAGGTTTCAGTTATAGATATTAACGCTGATTTATTTGATGTTGGAAATATTAAATTAACCCATTATTTTCACCTTTGGTAAAATTAAAATGATCATTCTTAAATTCTATCTTTAAAACTATTTTCAATTTGTCTAATATACAATCCCTTAGATTCTCCTATATTGTGAGATGTTGAAGTGTGCCATTTCAAAAATCAGACAGGCCCCTACTTGATAAACATGTTATCTGTAAAATGGGGACAAGAAGTAGTGCTTACTTGATAGGGTTGTTGATATTGGATGAAATCACATGTAAAGACACAAATGGGATGGTCAGCAAATACTGAATGCTTATAAATATTACTGAGCATAACTGAGCATTGTCTCCTGGACATTTGAATCTGTGGGTTGGTGAGCAAGAGAAAGAAGGTGAGGCAGAAATCACCTGCAACTTAATCACCTCTGGTAATTCTATGTGATTTAGTGAAAAAGTAAGTTTAAATTGTTGGCTGAAATAATGGTTGGTTGAATCTTCTGTGAATCCCAAATATCTATGCTGTGGATACATTATTAAGTGATAACTGAAAATTAATTGTATTTGTTGAACTCCTATATAATGTCTTTTTTTTCATAACAGTCTGTTCTCTAAGATATATTTTTGGTAAATTAACACATTGAAGCACATTAAAATGCAAAATGCCATAAATATATTATCTTGGCATTCCAGATAACTGGATAAGTAGTTAAAATTCTTTTTCTTTAAAAAAGCTCTAAAACAACAACAAAAATCACAGTTAAGAGCAACCGTAAAAAAAACCTTCCATAAAAAGAAATTAAAAGGTTAGATAGGGACTTTCCTGGTGGCGCAGTGGTTAAGAATCCGCCTGCCAATGCAGGGGACACAGGTTCGAGCCCTGGTCCAGGAAGATCCCACATGCCGCGGAGCAACTAAGCTCGTGTGCCACACCTACTGAGGCCCACGGCGCCTGGAGCCCGTGCTCCACAACAAAGAGAAGCCACTGCGACGAGAAGCCCACGCACCGCAACGAAGAGTAGCCCCACTTGCCGCAACTAGAGAAAGCCCGTGCGCAGCAACGAAGACCCAACGCAGCCAAAAATAAATAAGTAAATTCATTAAAAAAAAAAAAGTAGCAGAATTGTTAAAGATGAAGCATAATGTCACTGAGTAGTTTATTTAAAACTATTTTCATGAAGAGTAAGGAAACAGTGAAAATACATCTACAATTGTATGTATACTTTTGATTACCACTATAAAAATTATGTATGCAGAGGGACAAGAGCTGTAAGAAAATAGAAAACAAAAGATACTTGCTTGACCAGTAGAATATTGCACTCTTTTAAGTGTGTGTGTGTGCGTGTCTTTAAACAATGTTAGTTATATAACATTTTTAAGCAGCAAAAATAGCTCTAATTGTATCTTGCCTCATAAAGAATATTTGTTTGCCACTTAACATCAGAAAACTTACGAAGCATTCTTTAAATATTTATAAATTGTTTTTTCAGAACTTCCAGAAAGTATGTGTCTTAAATTTCAATGTGGTGTTCAGATTCAATTAGGATTTGCAGCCGAGTTTTCCAACGTCATGATAATCTATACAAGTATAGTCCACAAACCACCTGATATATTAATGTGCGATGCCTATGTTACCGATTTTCCACTTGTAAGTCTTTTCCTTCTATTTAAAATATAATGATATATCCTCACTAAGTTTTTGAAAACTTAAAAGTTGATAAATGTAAAGGAAATATATATATATTACACTTATAAAAATATTTGCATTTCAATCATGATAGTCGTAATATTTAAAAACTAATTGCCAAAATACCTTAAATATGTTAAGTTTAGGAATGTCTGAAGTTCACCCAGAAAAGAAGGCTTTAATTTCCCTTACCCTAAATAGGATATCAAATATGAAGGAATAAAATGTGCTATACACATGTCCAGAATAACTTCCTTTTAAAAACGTTTCCAAAAACGTTTGCAGAAAAGTTACTACAACAGTGTAAGTCGTATTTGTCAAGCTATAGTAGTATATTGGAAGAATAGAAACCTAGTTCTTTCCAAAACATTTATTTCGTATTGGCCTAAGGAAGCCACTAAACAATATCCCCCTTTCCTACATAGTTGTAGTAAATTGAGACGTAAGCACGGAGTAAGGCAGACAATCCAGAACATCTCCTTTGCTTCTGATAAAGCCTTCACGGAGGACATTTGCTCAGTGTGACCCCCAGAATTAGACGGGTCTGTGCACCAGTCCCGGCAGCTCTGGACCAGGGTTGGCCCCCGGGCACTGGGCAGGCGGAGCCTGAGGGCTGCTCTCTGTAGAGTCACAGAGTAGATCCCCTGCTCTTGACAGCCGTTGCCTCTAAAAAAAAAAGGGGGGGAAGCTGCCTTTGGCATGTCTACTTATTCCTCGTAAACATACAAATCACATAAATCCCCCTGCACCTTCCCAAAAGTGATGAATAAGGAAGGAGAGGATCCAGGAATCAAACGCTAATGGGGCTCGAACTTAAAAGGAAACTTGAGGACACTTAGAAGTGTTTGTAGGAATAGTTTGACAGTAACTGTCCTTTCAGAGCTAACTTCTTAAGTGTATCTGTGAGGAATTTAGAATTTACTCTAGAATGTTATTTTCATTGTATCTCTAGCCCTAGGTAAGGGATTATCTACTCTGACCACAGTTCATCAGAGAGCAGTACCTGTTAAGATGTTTTATGGTCAGATGATGTTGTGACTTCCATTGATTTCATTAATAACATTTGCTGATTTTCACAGGACCTAGATATTGATCCAAAAGATGCAAATAAAGGGACGCCCGAAGAAACTGGCAGCTATTTAGTATCAAAGGATCTCCCCAAGCATTGCCTCTATACTAGACTCAGCTCACTGCAAAAATTAAAGGTTGTTACTTTTCCTGTCTATAACTACTAAGGGAAAACTTTATGAAAGTGAAAATGCATTTTTGCCTGTGAACCTTGAATTGGTCCATAGATGTGCTGCTGCTTTGCGTATTAAGTTGAAGTAGAGCGAACGGCTGGCTGTGCAGCAAGTCTCAGTGACCTTTTTTGCGTGTTGTGTTCTGTCCCTGATAATGGCCTGAGGATCTGTGTGTGAGAATGCAAGTAATTACCCTCCACAGTGTTAAAGCGTTAGAGACAAAAAGCATAGTCTACTCGTAAATATCTTAGCATTTTCATTTAAGCATTTCCTATTTCTGACTTTCTACAAAACGTAACAAATTAGACTTGGAATTTATTTTGATCTCTTTTCATCTCTCGTTGACCTTAAATCAGAAACTACATGGTACGTGGTCTATAGGGTTGAGCTTTCTAATAGAACCAAATTCTTGCCAAACTGAATTTTTATTTATAGCCAAAACTTGGGGAATGAAGTGAGCACTATTGACAGTCATGCGAGGACAGTCATAAACCTTCTGTCGCCCCGTTCATGGCTAATCTACTTACACTCTCCTTGTATCTTTGAACTTCTGTCCGTTATCTGATTCAATTATACTTCTCCACCTATGATTGTGATTATTCTGTAGTATTTTTTAAACAGCTAAACAAAATTTTGACCTAGATGTAAAGCCAGTTATTGTTTCATTAAAAGATCATTCCCCATCTCCAGTAATAGGGAAAGATAGTTTCCCAAGCCCCACTGCTTGGAAAATACCTTTTCCCTGTTCATCAGGAATACAACACCAGATCTCTATGATTTTGACTATACTAATTCAGAGTACTGAATGAGGGAAAAGGAAGCTAATTCTAGCCGGCCTTTCTTAGTATAGGGAAGGTGTAAAGGATACCTTGAGGGTCTGGAACCTGGGAAACAGGAGTGAGACTGGGTTTTTGTTGTTTTGGGGTTTGTCTGTATGTATGTGTGTGAATGAGAGTCTAAGATTGATATAGTTTCAGGGTTGATGAAGATGACAGACCTTTCCTTTTCCTTTTCAGGAACATCTAGTCTTCACAGTGTGTTTATCGTATCAGTACTCAGGATTGGAAGATACCGTAGAGGAAAAACAGGAAGTGAATGTCGGAAAACCTCTCATTGCTAAACTAGACATTCACCGAGGCTCCGGACGGAAGACTTGCTTCCAAACTTGTGTTATGTGTAACAGCCCTTACCAGAGCTCAACAGCCTTGTCCGTGGGAGCTGGCCATTATCGTTCATCTCAAGACTCATTCTGTGGTGTTTACCATTCACATCTTAGTAACTCAAGTAATGTGATGCCGTCAGATAGTTGTCGTTGCAGCCGGACTGCAGATGCATTTATTTCAAGTCATCATACCCACCATTATTCATGTCAGTTTGGCAGAAGCAATGTGCCAGTAGAGACAACTGATGAAATACCATTCAGTTTCTCTGATGGGCTCAGAATTTCTGAAAAGTGACCTTTTTGTTTTTGAAAGTTATCCTAATTAATAGATGTCTCATCCAACAGCACTTAACATAAAGTGAGGTACTGGGGAAAAGCAAATACATATACATGTGGAAAGAAAAAATTAGTAACAGCTGTTTCATGGCAAACTCAGGACTTTGAGATGCTGGAATTATATTATTTAACTACGGACTTCCTCTTTTAAGAGTCTGTGAATTGGTTGGTTTGTTCTGTAAGTATGAAGTACGGATGTGTATATGTTTATGTGTATATAACAAAAATGTTTTCATTTTGACCACTCTGAAGTAAGAACAGTGGGAATGGCATTACTGTAGAATAAGTCATTGTATTTTTAGAGCCAGAAAATGTACCGTGGTGATCATCAGGCTTAACTTAATTTTATCAGTGGGAGAAACAGATTGAGGCATCTTGTTTAAGTTAGAGCTGAGACCTCCAGGCCTCTATTCCAGTGTTTATTCCACTACACACTGCCTTCCTGACAGGTTCTGAGACAGGTAGTATTTTGGTAGATAGATTTAAAGATATATAAATATGGATATCTGTATATAATCTAGAAATGTATGAACTTTAGTTTGTGATTATAGGACTTTGCTGCAAATGCCAGTTAAGAGGTTTGTATATCAATCTTATGTATAACAGGCTGAAATTTCTTAAGGTCATGAAAGCACGTGAGAAGTGACAAGATGTTTGTCTATGTTAAAGCCCTAGACAGCAGGATAATTTTGCTACTGGATGACCTTGGTAGCTGTTTACCCGAATCTTACAAATATTGGACATGTCTTCCTTAATAAGGTGTATTTTCTCATTTTACTGGCCTTAGGAGACAGTCACCTTTGGTTCTACCTAAAAACAAGTTTAAAAATCAACTGGCAATAAAAAGGTTGAATTAGTAATTTTAAAACATCCCACAAAGAAAATCCCAGGCCCAGATGTCTTCACTGCTGTATTCTACCAGACATTTTTTAAAGAAGTAGCACCAATCCTTTGCAAACTTTTTCCAAAAATAGGAGAACACTTCCCAACTCAATCTTTTGAGGCCAGTATTACCCTAATACAAAACCAAAGTCATTGCAAGAAAACTACAGAGCAATATCTGACTATAGACACAAAAAATCATCAACAAAATACTAGCAAAATATAAAAAGGGTCATACAACATGACCAAGTGAAATTTATCACAGGGATGCAAGGTTGGTTTAACATCCAAAATTAAACATAATGTGTAAATTAGCTCGTTATTCACAATAGTTATATTCTATAATGTCACTATGAATACTGAATTAGCGAATACAGAGCCATTGCCTCTAGGGGAAATGTGTGTGTTTTACACATATACATATCTCAAATAGACTGTAACCTTAAATCCTAGAAACAATTTATCCTAGTAGAGTCTATTTATTTTATAAGAGACAAAATGAGGTTCAGAAGTATTAAGTGACTTGCCTGAAGCCACCCAACTAATGGGCCAGACTTGGGATTCAGACCCATCCAACTGGCCCCAGAGCCAGAGCTTCTTGCACTATACTGCCTTTTCCCATGCCTTCTCCATCCTCTGGTCATCTCTGCAGGAGAGCTGAAACAAGAAGGCAAAGCATTGCCTTGTTTGACCTCAGCTGAGAACATGCACCTCAGGGAACTCAGTTTTTTTCACCAGTCTGCACATGTCCATGAATGGTCATAAAAGTGCTGCAAGTATTGACTTTAGGGTTATAAATAAATTTTAAATAAGTAAATTGGCAAATTTACACAGAATCATGAATGAGGATCATGTTCCTAAAGATCAAAATTACCACATTGTCTTGTCTTAATGTATACAGAAAAAGCATTTGACAAAATTCAGCACCCTTTCATGATAAAAATACTCAAGAAACTAGAAATAAAAGGGGAACATCCTCAGGATGATAAAGGGCATCTACCAAAAAACCACACCTACTTAAACATCATACTTAATGGCGACAGACTGAATACTGACTGCTTTCCCCCTAAGATCAGAAATAAGACAAGGATTTTCATTCTCACCACTTCTATTCAACACTGTACTTGAGGCACTAGCCAGGGCAATTAGGCAAGAAAAAGAAAGGGCAACCATGTTGGAAAAGAAGTAAGACTATATGTATTCAGAGATGACATGATCTTGTTGTATATAGAAAATTGTAAGGAATTCATTTCAAAACTAATGAGTTCAACAGGTTGCAGGATAGATACAAAGATCACCATACAAAAATCAGTTTTATTTCTATACTAGCAATTGACATTCTAAAATTGAGATTTTTTTTTTACTCCTATTTATAATAGCATTAGATGAACAAAACTACAGAACATTGTTGAAAGAAATTAAGATGTAAATAAATGGAAAGACATCTTTGTTGGTGGATTGGAAGACTTAATACTGTTTAGATGGCAGTGCTCCCCAAATTGGTCTACAGATTCAATGCAATTCCCATCAAAATTCCAGCTGGCTTTTTTGTAGAAATTGATAAGCTGATAAAATTCACATGGAAATGCAAGAAACCCACAATACCCAAAACAATCTTCAAAGAGCACAAAGTGGGAAGATTCACACTTAACCAATTTTAAAACCAATTTTAAAACAAAGCTATAGTAATCAAAACAGGATAGACATTACAAAGGAATATAAAATATAACAGTCCAGAAATAAACCCATACATTTTATGATCAATTGATATTTGGTAAGGGTGCCAATACCATTCAGTGAGGAAGAGTAGTCTTTTCAACAAATGATCCAAGGACAACTGGATAGCCACATGCTATCCAGTGGCTATCCCTGGATAGCCACTTATGGTATAAGGAAGGCTATGCCTTCCTTATACCACACACAAATTTTAACTCAAAATGGATCATACACCTAAATAAGAGCTAAAACTATAAAACTCTTACAGGAAAACATAGAAGTAAATCTTTGTGACCTTGGGCTAACCAACAGCTTCTTAGATACAGCACCAAAAGTACAAACAAAGGAAAAAAAATAAATTGGACTTAATCAAAATGAACTTTTGTGCTTTAAAGGACACCATCAAGAAAGTAAAAAGATAACCCACAGAATGAGAGAAAATTTTTGAAAATCACATCTGATAAGGGGTTTGTATCCGGAATATATAAAGAACCCATAACTCATAATAATGAGCCTTTTATATGCTAGTGCTTAATTATGGTTTCTGTGGAGCAGTAACAATGGACTTTCTGTGATGATAGAAATCTTGTATATCTTCATTCTCCAATATGATACCTTCTAGTCCCACGTGGTCATTGAGGAGTTGCAATATAGCTGGTGTGAGGAACTTTTTTTTTTAATTTTGGTTTTAATTTAAATAGCTACATATAGCTAGGGGCTTCCATATTCAACTGCGCAGCTGTAGAGAATGGGGCTAGAAGTTAGGCAGGGTAAAGGGACTTTTTGCCTTTCACTTTATATTTTTCTGTATATTTGAATTTTTAAACCAAGCGTGTATTTATAATTTTAAAACATTAAAAAAATAAGAATGGTACATTTTTTTCATCTTTTCCATCAGCCATGCTTTTATTTTACTTAAATCTCTCACACCAATTGCTTTGTAATATTAGCATAGGATTTTTTTTTATATACATCAGTGGAATTTAGGAAAGGTAACCTATCTATACCAATGACAATGTGAGGAAGAGATTAGGATAGTAAAGGCTCACTAAATCCAAAGCTAATACTTGATTCTGGAGGAGGTATTTTCCGGAAAGTAACTTTAAAAATTATGAAAATTATAAGTTACATGTTTTCTAATAAAAGAAAAATCAAACCTCAATACATGGGATCATTTGAATGTAAAACATTAAAGTGTTGTTCATCCAGAGGTGAACGGGTAAATAGAGGTATAGCCTTAGGAAAGAAAGTCTTTAAAGAATACTGAAAAGGGGCATTTAGACCTTTTGTTTTTCCTTGATCTCCAAATCTAACTTGCACATGAAGCAACAATGAAGTGGTCTCAGTAATCACAATTTTTTTCAACTCGTCAAACTCAAGAAATTCAATTATGTATCCATAGCTCAGATAACTGATATATTGACACATAGATCTGCACAAGTTCAGTGTCAGGATGAGATCTGATTTTTTTTTTTTTTAAGGCCCAATAAATTTTAAGTTGTTTCCTGTTGTTTAAACGTTCCCCTGGTATTTGTATGCTGTTGCTTTCAGCTACCAACTGTTGCCAAAAACTCAGGACTTACACATTACTTTCATGTATTTCAACCTGTTTTTCTAGCTTAACATTGTGAATTTTATCCAGGCTCAACCACAATAAGTTTTCAATACTTGCCCTTAAATTATATATTTCTCATATTGATAAACTGTTAGTAAAGAAAAATATACCCAGAAATAACGTTTGTATAAACGTAATTTTTTTTTTCTGTTTGACAGCATTAAAAGTATTTCAGCAGACACAAAGTTTGGCTTTACTAAAGTCTGAGTCCGCTCCAAGTGGTGTGACTTAAAGTGTGTTATTTATCTTGTGTATGCTTTTTTCTATTTCTTTATCTGTAAAATAGGGATGATGATATAATATCATAGGGCTTATAATACTTTACAGGGTTGGCAATACTCAAGAAATTCCTGTAAAGTGCCAGCTTTTTGAAAAGGATCATCATTCTCCAAATCTGGCATTCTCAAAATCATACCAGTCCCTACACAGGGCGTAGTATTTGTCATTAAGGTACTTCCTACGATGCACTTTTCATAGTGTTGGCAATGCATATTGGCTTCTAAAGTAAGTTGCAATTGAATTTTGTTCACTCCAAATTCACTTTTCAAAAAGCATGGAAATTGAACGTCCCCAGCAGTTAATGTTACATAAAGTATTTTACACACAAAAACAATTTGATTAGCAGTGTTTCTAATTGGTGGGATTATTTGTCTTTGCTTACCTGTATTTTCCAGTTTTTATACAGAGAACAACTATAGTTTTAAAACATATTGTTCAATATTCTGAGCATCAATAAACGTTTTTGAACACAATTTTTCATAAATGCAATCAAGTTTAAAAATGCAAAGGGTCTCATAGGGTTTTTTTTTTGTAAATTTATCTAGTTAGTTTTCGCTGCATTGGGTCTTCATTGCTGCACACGGGCTTTCTCTAGTTGCGGCGAGCAGGGGCTACTCTTTGTTGTGCGTGCGCGGGCTTCTCATTGCGGTGGCTTCTCTTGTTGCAGAGCACAGGCTCTAAGTGCTCGGGCTTCAGTAGTTGTGGCACATGGGCTCAGTAGTTGTGGCTCGCGGGCTTTAGAGCACAGGCTCAGTAGTTGTGGCACGTGGACTTAGTTGCTGTGCAGCATGTGGAATCTTCCTGGACCAGGGCTCGAACCTGTGTCCCCTGCACTGGCAGGCATATTCTTAACCACTGCGCCACCAGGGAATTTCTCTCATGTGGTTTTTGATGTCATGAGTAATTCATACATACGTGCTTTTTTAAATTTTAAAATTGAGATGTTTCCAAACTCAAGAGAGAAGTTGCAAAACTAATACAAAGAATTCCCATATTCCCATCACCCTGATTCTCTAAATACTGACATTTTCCCATATTGTATCATTTTGTCTCAAATGTATATGTTTGTATGTATATCTGTATACATATATGTATGACATTTTTTCCTGAGCTGTTCAGAAGTAACCCTTTAGCCCCTAAGTAAATACTTAGGTGTGTATTGCCTAAAAACAAGAACATTTTTGGTAACCACACTGTCAAGATGACACTTAGGATTCCAGAACCTCCCTCTGCTGTGGCCTGACCGCCAGGAACCGAGGGCTTATCTTGTTTGCCTCCCTTCCCTCAGGGATCACCGTCCTGTGCTCCTTGTCCAGTATCTAAAAACTATTGTTTCTTGTATTTTATCTGGTATTCCGGTTGTTTAAGATGGGACAGTACCTCCAGGCCTTATCATTCCATCATGGCTAAGTGAACATTTGCAAGTAATTTTTAAAACTACTCACATATTCAAAAATACTTTTGGATGAGTTTGCATATATTGCAAGAAACTATTACCAAACCAGGGTTCGTTGCTCACAGCACAGCAAGTCAACCCTGAAACACCAAGGTCTGCAGCAGAGAAAGGGTTTATTCGCAAGGCAGCCAAGCAAGGAGACGGGAGAACTAATCTCAAATCTGCCTCCTGGAAGGCAAGGGGCTTTTATGGGATAAAATTGAGGGAGAGTGGGGAAAGGTGATCTGAGTCAAGAAAAAGGTGAGGTAGTTGCCATTCTGTGCAGGTGCAACTAGGCTTCACAGGAAGAGTGTTGAGAAAATGGTAGCACCAGCACAATCAGAGGGTAGAGTTCTCGGCTCTCTAATGTCAAAAGGTCACCAAGAGGACATTCACACACGCCCAGCTGGAGGGTCAGTGGCCCTAACCAGTCTTAAGCGGCTCGAGAGAGTACAGTTCCAGGAGGGCACAGTTACCCAGCCGGCAGCAACAGTTACCTGATTAGATTCAGAGACAGCTTCAACAGGAGAATCAAAGTTACCTGGACAGTGAGATCCATGAGCGGAGGACAGTTAGTCTTACTCATCGTGGTGCAAGGCACATAGTAGGTGCTCAAAAATAGGTCAAAGGAGTGGACACCTAACCAGTCTGTTCTCGGTCCCGTGTCCCTTTGCCGACAGAGGCAGGAAGGGTTTGTCCATCCCTTCAGAGTCTGGTTCTCGTCTAATTCTATCAAGACATTGATATTCTACCCGCTAACCTGCCCGAGGGTCCTGTGCTTTGGTTAATTAATATGCACTTGCCACTAAACTAACTCTTCTTCACCGCTAATGACTTGGTGCTGTGTTGGCCTCAATCTTTAGATTGAAATGGAAGCCACCTGTTCTCTTTTGAGAAGAAGTGTCTCTTGTTTTATCTATGAGCAAATGAGGTTCCCAATACAAACCCCAAAGAAGACATCAGCATGGTTGTACCGTGGGCACCAGGCACTGAAGGTGGGGGGAACAGGGTTGTGCATTTACAACATGCAACCAAAGCGTTAAATTTAAACACCTGTACATTACAGATGAAGGCAGTCAGAGGCAAGGTGGAAATGGGGAGGGGCAGGTGCAGATTAGAAATTCAGGAACCTCTTCTGATGGAGCCGTCAGAAATCAACTTTCCCCTTGTCGACAGAAAAAGAATGATTCACAAAGAAGCTTCTGGAAAGCTGAAGTTACTGGGGGAAAGACTTTAAAAACAAGAAAGAAAATGTCTAGGACTCAACACTGATTTGGAGCTAAGAAGGCAAAAACATGCTGAGCTGGTATTTGTACTTGTGAAGATTCACACATAGGGCTTCCTGTGTGCGTGAGCAAACGCATTCCCTTTATGCTTTTTCTCTGGCACTGATCATGTCTTCCTCATAAGCTCCCAGTCACGTAGCAGTTTGGGGGATGAGTGGAGAAAGTTCTCTCTCGCTAAGCAGCCTCTGGTAGGTGGGTGGGGACTGGCTAGGCCCCGTGTCCCGGAAGGGAAGCAGGGAAACAGCTCCCGTCCTCACGGTTTCCCTCGGTTTGTTCTAAGCCAACCCCGAGGTTAGGAGAACTCGCGTTGGGATTACGTGCCCCCATGAGCCCCGACTCCGTCAGCCCTTTTGTCCCAGCATCTGAGGGCCGGGTCCCCTCGTCCACACCCTCACACTCCCGATTTCTGATGTGCAGGTAAGACTGATCTAAGAAAGAAAGGAACTTAGAAAACTTAATAAAGCCTGGATTTAAAGATCACTGCCCTGCTTAAATGAAAATAAAGCCAAACACCTGTTTATCTGTTTGCTTTCCTCCGTACAACTCTAATCACCATCCCCATCTCATCCCCAAGGCACCCCCTCCCCCCAGTCCCGAGATGCTTCGGAAGAAAATTGAGGCAGAAATAGACAAGAATTTTTTCTGGTAATTCCCTGTACACACCGTTGGCAACTAGGGCTTCTTCCTAGGACTTCGGAAATAAATTACTACAAACTGGTTAACTTAAAACAACACATTCTCAGTTCCGGAAGCCAAAAGTCCGAAATCAGGGTGTCCCCAGGGCCACACCCCATTTGGGGGCTCTAGGGAACAATCTTTCCTTATCTTTTGACCTCAACTACTAACACCTGCAAGGAACCTAGTTCCTCTCACGTTGAGGTTCCAGGTGCATATGAACTTGGGGGACGCTTTTCACTCCACTACGGCAACCCACTTTTCCCCAGGCTTCCCCACTGGCCCTCCTTCCCCGCAGCCTGCTATCAACTCCCAGCAGCAAAGCTCCGTCACCTGACTGGGGTGTGTGGCTGAGACTGAGGTGTGGAGCGAGGAACAGAGAGGCTTCGAGTGAGGTTCTAGCCACAGGACAGTCGCAGAGAGCCTGGCGTTCTTCTGGAGGCTACGCTTGTTTCTAGGGTGAAAGTAAAGCCTTTCGGGAGGATAAAACTCATGTACGACGGGAAGTCTATCCCTTGTCTCTGCTCTGCTTTTGCTATTGAACCAAACTCCCTTGCCCAAAGCCCAAGCAGCCAAAATGCCCAGACTCCAAAGTTTGTGGAAAAGAGGATTTCTCCGTGAGGCAGCCTAGCGCGAACACCGCAGAACAAGCCTCACAGCTTGTGCCTCGCCGGAGGCCAGGGGCTCAGGGTATTTATGAGATTGAAGCAGGGCGGTCTGAGGCATGGGGAGGCGGGGGAAAGGTGATTGGAAATAAGAAAAAGGTGAGGCAATTGTTCTCTCCATGTTCAAAAATGGAGGCTCTTCGCACGATCTGAGGCTGTACTTTTCGGCCCTCTGACGTCAAAAGGTCACTGAGCGGACACTCGCGCATGCCCAGTTGGAGGGCGGGTGGTCCTAACCAGTCTCAACCAGCTCAGCTCCAACTAGACACAGCTGACTCCAAGTTACTGGAAAACATCTTATTGTTTATGCTACGTGCTGTTTGGAGGACATACAAGTTTTTGTAGCAAGCACTAAAGCAAGCTTGATTAGTGAAGGCAGGTTACAAGTGTAATGGATCTAACTAATGATTACCCTCAGTTGCAAAATTCACACCTTTCTGAGCAAACTATTTCCCTTCCTATTCATTATCCCACCCCAAAACTGACTTTTTAAAAGGCAATTTGCATCTACTATTTTAGTAGCATAAGTGGTTCATCAATATTATTGAATGAAGACATGGGAGCATAAATATTTATGCAAAGGAAGGAAAGCAAATAAGTCTTTGGGGTGGGACGTGCCACTTTCTGTGTGCTGGGTACAGATGTTTTACACACAGCATCTCATTTAACTCTCAACATCTTTGCAATTTATAGATGAGGAAACAAATTGTTAGGCCGACCCAAGATCTCTCAATTTGCCTGGAGAGCCCAACTGGCAAGTGGCAAAGGGCAGGATGACTCAGACCCAGAACACAGCCCATTGTTTTCTCCACTATGCCGCTGCTTATTACCCAATAATGAAGAGATACACAATCCTTGTTGAATAATAAATGTGGAATCAATGCAAAAGTGGGCTAATGTTAAATGACATTAAATGTTCATATTTGATGGAGTATTAAATATCATGTCTAAAAGATACAAATCTTTGAATGAAGCTTGCAAGAAACCATCCTACTTGGAAGACAGGAGGAATGGCATCTTGAATCTTATAACTTGATCTTGGTGTTTTTCTAACACAGCAGAGAAAGAGCCAAGTATGATTTTTGATGACATGTGTGTTAACAGAGTGGCTTAATATTTCACTCTTCTAAGAACATGAAAAGTAATTTCTAAATATTGACACATTATTCTTAAAAGAGAAAGTAATTTACCATCTCTGTGTGAAAGTCACAGGTCACATTCCAAAACTTTCCTAAGGAGTTGACCTAAGTTCAGAAATGTTGCTGTCTTATACTCAACAAAGTCTGACAGGGAAAGGTGTTAAAAAGAATATTTGTTTAAAGTATTTTCATTAGCTTTAGTTTTACCACATTCGACTTTGTGTAGAATGGTCATTTTTCTATTATGAAGATTTAGTGTCTTCCCCAAAGACCAATCATTTTTATAATACACATCTACGGACATCTATCCCCTTTGCTGCCACACTGGGTTCCAACATCACTCTCTGACCTCGGGATACTCTGTCCTGTGCTCAGCTTGGGTGAGTGGCTTTGTCTGCCTTCCCAATGACCTGCCTTAATAGTGGACGTCACATCTGAGTCCACTGCCTTTCAAACTATTCAGAGTAGCTTCTCTCTGGAAGGGTGGGATTGCGGCTCCCCACCTCTGTTTCATCTGGAGCAGCTCTGCTTTTATCTGTTTTACATGCTGCCTTTCCAGGTAAGCTTTGGTTTGCATAAAAAGTTTCTCAGCCAAAAACAATGGATCTAGTCTCTGCTCACTAGATCCCACCATTGCTGGGGGATCCTCCCCTCACACACAGCTAGGTGACCCCCCCCCCCATAAGCTAGGTGAGCTGAGGCAGACCACAGAGCTGAGAAAGAAGGGGAAGAAAATAATCCCACTGAGCTGCGAGTGCTTCCAGCCTCCCGGTTAAGGGGAGGAGCTCCGTGGGCAGTCAGTTTGAGCTGACTGTAAAGTTTGAGCTGACAAGTAAAGGCCAGAGGAGCAGGTATTGACTGGCAGTTCTGGCAAACAGCACAAAACTTGGCCCTGAAATCAACTTTGTCATTCAAGATGTGGCTTCCTGGTAGGTGTTATTAACAAGGCAAGACACCATCTGATAACCTTCCCACTGGAATCAGTTATTGCTAAGTAGGTATTAAGTTTCTTAATACCGGATTTTATACTTTGGAGTCACCTGACCTTGTTGTGATCCCAGGAACTATACAGTTTCGGAGCATGCAGTGGCATTCCCACCAGCAGGGCAAAGCGTGCTTGTTGGGGGAGGCCAGGTGGGCGACACGCCAGTGTCAGCACGCCCGTACGTGCCCTCCCTGGAAGCACACCTGTGTAGAAAGGGCAAAGCATTTTGTAAGCATGATAGGAACCAGGGGAGGCACTGTAAAGAATCCAGTGGTTAAGGACGCCAGGCTGAGCTGACCCAAACACCCATCTCATTAGCCAACCTTGCCAATGAGCCTGGATGCCTCAAGAGTCCCTGTCCCAGCAGTACCCGCGTCTGCTACCAATGCCCCTTTCTGACAGAGGATCTTCTTTAGCAGTAGGAACACCCGGTCAGCTTGAGACTCACTCGCCTTGCTGGTCTGGGAGCCATTCTAGCCACACCCACTGACTTCACACATCTCGGGTCTGACCCATGAAGTGTCGATGTCTTGGTGCGACTCTCAGGACTACCTTTTCCCTCATTTTCATGCCCTGGACCCTTGTTGGCAGATGTGACCAACATGGGTGACCAAGGCCCATGTCGGGGCTGGCCAGCAGAGAGGGCCGGTGGCTGCAGAAACTGTAGTAAGATAGCACTGATTTGTCCATAGACTGAAGAGAATGTCACCAAATAATGCAGTGAGGAAGGGGAAGGAGGCTGACCAGTCCCCACTGGTGAGCAACAGGGGAAGGGAGGTCTGTTTCCGGCAGGGCCGCAGGGGCAGCTGGCTTCCAAAATGCCTCTTTAAAGGGACACGATTAGGGTCGGCCCACACTGCATGGGAGCTCTCTGACCAGATGCCTTAGGCCTGGGGTCACCAGAGCCCCGCTCCCCAGACCTATCCCCAGAAATGCAATCCGAGTGAGGACAGCAGGGCTGTGAGGGGACAGAAGGGACATTGCAGGATCTACTCCTCCAAGCTTCACATCTGGTCCAAAGAGTATGCAAACGTGCCCGAGGTCAATGCTGCTGCCTGAGTCTACGGAAACTATGATGCCCGGGGCCCTTAAGTGGGAAGACTGGGGGTCTCCAGAATCCCCTTTAGGAATTGGTTACACAGCCCCCAAAGGGAGGACATCAGCGAGACCCTATGCTTGAAGCACAGCCACCAGCAGGCTCGGTTTACTCCCCTGATGGGTCCTCCACATCCTCAGCATCGCGTCCAGGGCCACCTCAGGCTACGCCTTGCCCTCATGGATGACCAGCCGGGAGCCAGAGTAGGAACGGGAGGACCCCTGCCGCTCCAACACTGCCTGAGCTCAGCCAACTTCCTAAGCAAAGGGCCCCCGGGCGCACAGCGCAGGTGCCGCCTGCTGTGGAAGGACCAGAGAGGCACCTCCTTGAAGCTCTGCACCCACAGCTTCTGCCTGTGGTACTTGTTCATGAACACGAGCTGCCCATGGCTCGCCAGGTACACCTGCACACCACCCTGATGCAAGCCGATGAGCGCAGCTGTGCTCTGCTGGCAACTGTGGATCTGGCTGGCTGCCTTCTGCCCTGAAGTATCATCTCCACACTGGCACAGATGCACCTTGAAACCCAGGATACCAGGCACCTCAAAGGGGGAAGGCAGTTCCGCAGAAGGACAAATGAGTACTGGTTCCCACGTTTTGCATTCTCTGTCACTCTCTGTAACTGATGCTGGTGACATGTCATGTTCCAGGGTTACAGTGTTTAAGCTGGGAAGCTACAGTCCCACTTTTCTCTACACAGATTTCCTTAGCCACTCAGATTCTTCTAACTGCAGGAATCTTCCTGGTAGAAATGTGATCCTACCAGGAAGAGGCAGCATAAAATTAAGAGGCCGGGGATTAAAAGGGCAGCTCCCCTGGGTCTGAAGCCCAGCTCTGCAGCTTACTCACCTCTTTTTTTTTTTTTTTTTAAGATTTTTTTGATGTGGACCATTTTTTAAGTCTTTATTGAATTTGTTACAACACTGCTTCTGTTTTATGTTTTGGTTTTTTGGCCACGAGGCATGTGGGGTCTTAGTTCCCTGACCAGGGATTGAACCCACACCCCCTGCACTGGAAGGAGAAGTCTTAACCACTGGACCACCAGGGAAGTCCCAGCCTACTCACCTGTTGTTTTTTTTTAATAATTGAGAACAGGACACACTTTTTTTTTTTTTGGATGTTTTGCGTCTTCATTGCTGCGCGCGGGCTTTCTCTAGTTGCGGCGAGTGGGGGCTACTCTTCATTGCGGTGCTCAGGCTTCTCATTGTGGTGGCTTCTCTTGTTGCGGAGCACAGGCTCTAGGTGTGCACACGGGCTCGGTAGTTGTGGCACGTGGGCTCGGTAGTTGTGGCTCGCAGGCTTAGTTGCTCTGCGGCATGTGGGACCTTCCCAGACCAAGGATCGAACCCGTGTCCCCCCGAATTGGCAGGCAGATTCTTAACCACTGTACCACCAGGGAAGTCCTCTCTTAAGCCTCAGTTTTCTCATATGTAAACAGTACTATCTGCCAAGGTGTACTTGTTACCATTAGATAAGGTCACCCACCCTTTAGTGTGGGCAGGCATACAGTAAAAAACTCAGTAACTCTTACCAACAGTTTCACCGAAATAAAATGTGGGTCACCCACTGGGTTATTAAACTGTAGAGAAAAGAAAGGTGTAGTGGGTTGAACAGTGCCCCCCCACCAAAAATGATATCTCTACCTCCTAACGCCCCAGAACCTGTGACTGTGACCTTATTTGGAAATAGGGTCTTAGCAGATGTAATTAAGTTAAGGATCTAGACACGAGAGCATCCTGGATGAGGGTGGTCCCTACTCCAATGGCAAATGTCTATAAGAGACAGAAGAGAAGACAGGGGCACAGAGAAGACCATGTGAGGATGGAGGTGGAGACAGCACCGACACAGCCACAAGCCGAGGGTGGATACCTGGAGCCTCCACGAGCTGAAGAGACAAAGAAGGAGTCTCCCCTAGAATCTTCCAAGGGAGAATGGCCCTGCCAAGACCTCAATTTCTGCCCAGGAATACTAATTTTGGATTTCTGGCCTCCAGAACTGTGAGAAAATACATTTCTGTTGTTTTAAGTTGCCAAGCCAGCGAAAATTGGTTTTGACGGCCCTAGGAAACTACTACAGAATGGCAGCTCATAGCTGAACCGACCCTCAGGCAGACTCAGGCCCCAGCCCGCCTTCCCAAGGACACTGATGGGACAGGGGGCAGAGCCTGTCCTGAGCGCAATCACTTCCCTGTTTGCCCTTAGACTCGACACTTCTCTTGCAGCCTCTTGTGCCCCCTCCTGGCCCAAAGACAGAAGTGTGCCCCCTCCAGTCCCAACTATTCGCTATTTCAGATGAAAGGAGAGGACAAAGGGAATCTCAAAATGTAAAACAGAAATATGTTTCTAGGGAGTTCCCTGGTGGCCTAGTGGTTAGGATTCAGCGTTTTCACTGCCATGGCCCGGGTTCAGTCCCTAATCGGGAACTGAGATCCCACAAGCTGTGTGGTGCAGCCACAAAAAAAAAAAAAAAAAAAAAAAAAAGAGAAAATAAATATGTTTCTAAAAAAGAATTTTTAATAATACATTCTTGGGGACTTCCCTGGCAGTCCAGTGGTTAAGACTCCGCGCTTCCAATGCAGGGGGCGCAGGTTCGATCCCTGGTTGGGGAACTAAGATCACACATGCCGCGCGTTGTGGCCAAAAAAAAAAAAAGTTAAACAAATGCATTATCTCCCCCGTCCCAAAAAACATAGTGAAGTCTTTATCATTTGTCCTGAAGTCTCATGCTCTACCTTTCTTGATAAGTTCAACTCTGTGGTGATGACCCACCAAACATCTTTCCTCTCATTTCCTTGACCTCCTCATCACCAGGAACCATTCCTTGTAACCCAACCACACACCTCCCTGGGGTTCCCCTGGACCTTGTCACCAGAGAAATGAATTCAAACCTTCCCCTGCTGATCACAAATTTCTATCGGCTCACTTCAACCTAATCAGAACTGCTAACCCATCCAAAATATACAAACAGAGCTTCCCTGGTGGCGCAGTGGTTGAGGGTCCGCCTGCCGATGCAGGGGACACGGGTTCGTGCCCCGGTCTGGGAAGATCCCACATGCCGCGGAGCGGCTGGGCCCGTGAGCCATGGCCGCTGGGCCTGCGTGTCCGGAGCCTGTGCTCCGCAACGGGAGAGGCCACAACAGTGAGAGGCCCACGTACCGCAAAAAAAACAAACAAAAAACAAAATATACAAACAGCTCATGCAGCTCTGTGTCAAAAAAAAAAAAAAAACCATCAAAAAATGGGCAGAGGATCTAAACAGACATTTCTCCAAGAAAGACATACAGATGGCCAAAAAGCATCAACATTACTAATTATCAGAGAAATGCAAATCAAAACTACAATGAGGTACCACCTCACACTGGTCAGAATGGCCATCATCAAAAAGTCTACAAATAATAAATGCTGAAGAGGGGTGTGGAGAAAAGGGAACCCTCCTACACTGTTGGTGGGAATGTAAGTTGGTACAGCCACTGTGGAGAACATTATGGAGGTTCCTTAAAAAAACTAAAAACAGAGTTACCATATAATCCTGCAATCCCACTCCTGGGCATATATCTGGAGAAAAACATAATCCAAAAGGATACATGCACCCCAATGTTCACTGCAGCATTATTTACAATAGCCAGGACCTGGAAGCAATGTAAATATCCATCATCAGAGGAATGGATAAAGAAGATGTGGTACATATATACAATGGAATACTACTCAGCGAGAAAAAAGAATGAAATAATGCCATTTGCAGCAATATGGATGGACCTAGAGATTATCATACTAAGTGAAACCAGACAGAGAAAGACAAATATCATATGTATCAGTCATATGTGGAATCTAATTTTTCTTAAAAAGATGCAAATGAACTTTCTTACAAAACAGCCTTACAGATATCAAGAACAAACTTATGGTTACCAGAGGGGAAACGTGGGAGGAGGGATAAATCAGAAGCTTGGGATGAACACATGCACCCTACTGTATATAAGATAGATAACCGTCAAGGACCTACCGTAGAGCACAGGGAGCTCTACTCAATATCCTGTGATAACCTATATGAGAAAAGAACCTAAAAAAGAATGGATATATGTATATGTATAACTGACTCACTTTGCTGTACACCTGAAACTAACACAACATTGTAAATCAACTCTACTCCAATAAAATTAAAAAACAAAAACAAAAAACTGTGAACCCAGCTTCCTTCACAGCCTCTCTTGATGAATTTGTTTTCTTGCCTAACCTGGATTCTATGGCTCGTCTCACTATCACTCTCACAAACACCAGCAACTCCCTAGATCCACTGTCCCTCCGTTGTGTTTTAACCGGCAAAACCCCAATCCCAACCATCTTCCATACACGCTTTTTCCACTCCAAGCCCTCCTCCCTGCTCCTCACACCCTCTCACTCTTGACCGGGAGCCCTGCCGCCACCATCACTGAGAAGAGGGAGCCTTATCACTAGCCCACCTGCATCTACACCTGCGTTTTACTTTCTTCCTGTGACGATGGAGGACATAACCTCCTCCCATCTAATCCCTCCACATATACTCTGGGTCCTATCTCCTTTTTTTCTTCTCCAAATTTCATTTCTTTGGTTATCTCCCTCTTTCCTTACATTATCAATCTGTCTCTTTTTAACCAGTCATTCTCACTGGCATGCAGACCTGCTGTCAGAGCCAGCCTCATGGGCATGTGACATCTCGTTGCACAGATCCAGTACTTGGTTTAAAGCTTTGCTGTCACCATCTTGAAATTCTTTTTTTTTTTTAACTTTTTATTTTATACTGGAGTATAGCTAATTAACAATGTTATGATAGGGGACTTCCCTGGTGGTGCAGTGGTTAAGAATCTGCCTGCCAATGCAGGGGGCATGGGTTCGATCCCTGGTCCAGGAAGATCCCACATGCCACGGAGCAACTAAGCCCGTGCGCCCCAACTACTGAGCCTGCTCTCTAGAGCCTGCGAGCCACAACTACTGAGCCCACGTGCCACAATTACTGAAGGCTGTGCGCCTAGGGCCCTTGCTCCGCAACAAGAGAAGCCACCACAATGAGAAGCCCACACACCACAACAAAGAGTAGCCCCTGCTCGCCGCAACTAGAGAAAGCCCGTGTGCAACAATGAAGACCCAAAGCAGCCAAATAAATAAATAAATAAAATTTTTTAAAAAAATTTTGTGATAGTTTCAGGTGCACAGCAAAGCAACTCAGCCATACATATACATGTATCGTTCTCCCCCAAACTCCCCTCCCATCCAGGCTGCCACATAACATTGAGCAGAGTTCCCTGTGTTGTACAGTAGGTCCTTCTGGATTATCCATTTTAAATATAGCAGTGTGTACATTTCGATCCAGTACTCCCTAACTATCCCTTCCCCACCTCCTTCCCAGGACCTGGAAGCACCCCGGCCCCCGGAACCATAAGTTCATTCTCTAAGCGTGTGAGTCTGTTTCTGTTTTGTAAATAAGTTCATTTGTGTCATTTCTTTTTAGATTCCACATATAAGGGATATCATGAGAAATATCATATGAGATTGGCTGCACCGCAAGGCATGTGGGATCTTAGTTCCCTGACCAGGGATCGAACCCGTGCCCCCTGCAGTGGAAGCATGGAGTCTTAACCACTGGACCGCCAGGGAAGTCCCCGAAATTCTTAATAATTTTTGAAGGAGGTGCCAATCCTGCCCGCTATGGTAGCGCAGATTTTTCTCTGCTTCTCCTCTCTAAATTGCCAAAAGACTAGCCTGTGTCAACCATCTCTACATCTTCACTTTCCTTAACTCTTAAGTGCTCAAATCCCAACTCTTTATACCCGAAACTGTTGTTGTCAAAGTTACCAATGGTTTCTATTTGGTCAAATTCAACAAATACTTTCTTGTTGTCAGCCCTGCAGACGCCCTCTAAGTAGGTCCTCTTCATTCTCCATCCTACCACCCCCTTGATTATGTTCCTAGCACTTTCTTCAGTTTGTAAATGTAGAATTGTCAACCTAATTTTTGTCTTTTTTTTCTAGACCCTAAGCTTTGAAGGCAGGGACTGTGTGTGCCCAATGCCTGACACAGTGCCTGGCACATAGAGGGCACTTAGTGGATGTGTACTGAGTGACTACATGAATGAGTATGCAAGAGAATTCAAAATCTTTCTTTTTAAATAAAGCTGGTGAAAACAGAGTTCCTGAAGCAGAGAAACACTCTACTTCAAATACTTCTTCCAAATGGCACAATTTCAAAATCCCAACTTGCAGATAGAATCTCTGATGTCCACTATCTCTGTTAAGAAATCTGTTGCCAGGATTTCCCTAGTGGTCCAGTGGCTAAGACTCCACGCTCCCAATGCAGGGGGCCCGGGTTCGATCCCTGGTCAGGGAACTAGATCCCGCATACTACAACTAAGGCTTCGCATGCCGCAACTAAAGATCCCCCATGCCGCAACGAAGATCCCGTGTGCCACAACCAAGACCCAACGCAGCCAAATAAATAAATAAATATTTTTAAATATATTTTTTAAAAAAAAAAAAAAAAGAAAGAAATCTGTTGCCACGTTTTAGCATTCTACTGGGGGCAGGATAGGAGGATGGGGAAGTGTTCCAAACTTCTAAACAAGAGCGAAGGATGGATACAATTCTAGCCTCAGTACTTTGTTTCAGCTCCAGACAATGTTAAAATGGTCTGGAAATGATCATATGGATCCAACCACCTTTCACACAATGTGTGCCAATGTCAAGGGTGTAAGAGTTGCCTAGGTCATAGAGACAGAATTCTTAGGCAGGGTTTTTCCATATCACAGCTGAAATGCGATGATTTCATGACAGGAGAATTCAAGATCTTGATAAGAGTTCAAATGATCAGTAATGTATAAATTATTTCAATAGAGAAATGTTAAAAAAAAAAAAAAAAGCTAGAAAGAGCTGATGGGCTGAGAGAAAAAGAAGGACCAAAGAACTGGATGACCTGGAGATAAGCAAATATAAGAGCAGAGCAGAGTGAGAGAGCTGGAAGGACAGCTGGATGCTGTCAGAAAGTGAAATGCTAAAGCTGAAGGTTTCAGAGGCAGCTCCGAATAGTTCTAGGTGCTGACAACTTCAGGGGGTAGCCATGAGCAGGAGTGGCTTAGGTAAGTTGGAAGTGATGGTCACTGGAGTTGGGGAATCAAGGAACTGGTCTAAGGTTGCTGGATAATTTGCTCAGATGAATATTCAGGCAATCAGATAGATAATAGGAGTTGGAGTCAAAGGGACAACTTTGCCAAGATTTTCAACAAATAATAATAACCAACACTGGGACTTCCCCGGAAGTCCAATGGTTAAGACTTCACCTTCCAATACAGGAGGTGCAGGTTCCATCCCTGGTCAGGGCGCTAAGGTCCCACATGCCTCACAGCCAAAAAAAAAACAAACCAACAAACCGGGGGCTTCCCTGGTGGTGCAGTGGTTAAGAATCTGTCTGCCAATGCAGTGGGCACTGGTTCGAGCCCTGGTCCGGGAAGATCCCACATGCCATGGAGCGACTAAGCCCGTGTGCCACAGCTACTGAGCCTGTGCTCTAGAGCCCGTAAGTAACAACTACTGAGCCCACGAGCCACAACTACTGAAGCCCATGCGCCTAGAGCCCTGTGCTCTGCAACAAGAGAAGCCACCGCAATGAGAAGCCCGTGCACCACAATGAAGAGTAGCCCCTGCTCACCGAGACTAGAGAAAGCCTGCGCACAGCAACAGAGACCCAACGCAGCCAAAAATAAATAAATAAAATAAATAAATTCATAATAAAAAAAAACACATAAAACAGAAGCAATATTGTAACAAATTCAATAAAGACTTTAAAAATGGTCCACATCAAAAAACAATCTTTAAAAAAATAATAATAAGCAACACTTATAAGGTGCCTACTATGTGCTTTACATGGATTCTATCATTCACGTTAACGACAACCCTACGAAGCGTACTATTACTATTATCATCCCCATTTGATAGAGGAGGAAGTTGAGGCAGAGAGGTAACGCGCCCAAGGTCAGCTAGCAAATAGTGCAGCTGGTCTAGGAATCTGGGCTGTTTGGCAGCAGAGACTATGCTGCCTCTTGTTTGAATGAAAAGAAGATGCCAGCTTCCAGAGGAGGTAATATTGGTGTGAAACCCGGAAAGGAAGGGCAGGAACCAGATCACGATGGGCATTGTATTTCATGCCGTTTTGTAACCTCCCTCTTGGCAATTGGCAGACTTTGAAGGAGGTCAGACAAGGGCATGACAGCATCACCTTAACAACATTCTGGAAATTCAGTCCGGCTGCAGGGTCAGGCGGGAATGGCCTAGGGCAGGCAAGCTTTTCAGAGACTCTAGTAACAAGGGGGGACTGGGCAGAGCATCTAGAACTCTGTTTTGGAAAGGAAATGGGGGAACAGCAATGACAAAGACTAGCCAAGGACAGGGCACACCCTAGAGGGGCAAGCAGGGCGAGGCCCACCCCTCAGGGAGTTAGGAGCCCGAGCCCGCCCCCCGGGGGTGGCTGGTGGGAGAGCTAGAGCTCACCTGGCCCGGAGGGGAGAGCTCCCAGTCTTGCTTACCTGGAGCTGGCTTTCTGGTGGTGATGCACCCTCACAGCGGGCTCGGTGAGAAACTGGGGCCCTGGGGAAATTCGAGGCCCCCATTTCAGGACTGCAGGTCCGCACAGGCCTCCTGGGCCTGCCCGGCTCTCTGGGCCAGGCCTTGCCTCGTGTTTCCCTTTCTCGAGTCCTGGTGGTCATGAGCTGGGATTCCCAGCAGAGGGCAGTAGAGGCTCATTTGTCCTTGGCTCTGGGTCTGGGCTTTTTTTTTTTTACAGCCCGGGAGCGTGCGCACCCTCCGGGCCTCCGCCTCCAGCCCAGGGCACAGAGAAGGCAGGGAGCCTCGGGAAAGGCTGCCTGGGCAGCGGTGGTCAGCAGCCACTCAGCCAAGCCACGATGAGGCCTTGTAAGTAGCCACTGCCCCCTCCTCTCCTGACCTCTCACCCCATGACCCTGGTGCCCCAAAGCCCAGAGAAACGGTAAGAAGCACTGCTCCTGGGTAGGGCTCGGAAACTGGGCCTCCTCTGAGGGAGGCAGCTGCTTTGAGGAACAGTCAACAAGGGCCCCTCTGGGGACGGGTCAGGGCACAGGAGCCACAGGACTTAAGAGTCCCAGCTGCCCTCTGAGCCCTACCCTCACAGCGAGGGAAAACGACAGGATTGCAGAAGACACCCCAGAAGCCGCCACCCTGGACTTGAGCCTCACGGAACTGAGTGTCAGATCATGAACGAAGGCGCTCAGATCCCTCCCAGTCCAGTCTGTTCTTTTTTTTTTAATTATTTGTAACTGTGGTCAAATATACCTAAACCTAAAATTTACCATCTTAACCATTTTAAGTGTACAGTTCAGTACTGTTAAGGGCATGCATATTGTTCCCACTCTAGATTTCATTGTGATTTTTCATATATAGAACCCGAGGCACAAATACAGCGAACCTCAAAGAAAAGGCAGAGACCTGGAGAATGATTTTGCTGAGAAAAATACAGAAGGAATTCCAAGGTGGGCCTGAGACGTTTCTCAGGCTTTTGTGCACCCACGAAGTTTCCAGACCCCTCTGCCCCGAGGGGCTGGGTGCAGGTATCCTGTCCATCTCAATCATATCTGCCCCCAGGCCTTCCCCAGACATTGGCCGGACAGAATCTGCAGCCCATCTGGAAGTGGTAGAGAGCACCCCCAAAGGGATCCCTGCCCACATTCAGAAACAGGACCAAAGTTTATTCAAAATCCTCTCAAACATCGCTTTGAAAATAATCTGTACAGCATGTAAATGGAAAGTCAATGGGAAGGGATGAGTGATTGTGACCCAAAACATTTTAAGCAATAAAATGCATTCAGATATTTGGCCTTTGATAAGCTACAAAGCTGAGCAAAACAGAACTTGAACCCCTAACAATAACGGCTAGTATTTAAACAGCTCCTATGAGCCTGGCACGATGCCAACTACTTTTCTCATTCAGGCTTTTGCGATGGAGGTGCAGTTTGTTGTGCCCATTTTACAGAGGAGGAAACTGAAGCCCCCAGGGCTAGCTGACTTGCTCGAGGTCACAGAGGAAAGAAATGGTGGAGCCTGGATTTGGACCCTGCAGACTAGCTCCAGGTCGTGGCCTAATGACCATGCCTTTGCCTGACACGCTGGGGCCAGGGTGCAATGACAGACTGAGAGTTCCCAGCCCCAGGGGACCCAGGAGTGGGTGGAAGGGTGAGTTCCCCATCTTTGAACAATGTCAGAGTCACCAGTCCTGATGAGCTAGAATTGCCCTAAATCTTCCTTTTTTTTTTTTTGTGGTACGCGGGCCTCTCACCGCTGTGGCCTCTCCCGTTGCGGAGCACAG
>NC_041232.1:72133890-72140302 GCF_002837175.3 Physeter macrocephalus
CCAGCCGCCCCGCGGCATGTGGGATCCTCCCGGACCGGGGCACGAACCCGTGTCCCCTGCATCGGCAGGCGGACTCTCAACCACTGCGCCACCAGGGAAGCCCAATCTTTCCATTTTAATTGGTGAATTTTTACATAAAAACTTTAACGAGGGCATCCACACACATGCTCACCAGCCACACCCCCTCTTTCCACCACATGCCCTCAGTTTTGGTCTTAGTGCAAAAAGAAAAAACAAATGTCACCAAAGGACCTCAGAACATCCAGAATGTTTTAACACTTCAGCAGGAAAACCTCCCTCAGCCTGTCCCTTCTTCCCCTTCATCCTTGGCTTTGCTGCCGGCTCTTTAAGAGATTTGAACCTGAGAGCACCTGGCCAGGAAGTTGCGTTATCCCTTGATCTGAAAGAGCCAAAAGAACGAATGGTTTTCTATTTGCCTGTACTTGGTTTTTTTGAATGTATTTTGGCTCTTATATCTCAAGCTAGTGGTAGGTGGGGAAAAAAAGTTTTGAGAATAATATTCACGTGCACCAGGCAGCTGAGCACACCGTGAGTTTAATGAACCTCTCCTTCCTTTGGCTCCGCATCTGTCCTTACCCCTCAACCTGTACCCACTTCATTGTCACGGGGAGGGACCCAGCGACTACTCTAATTGGTGACAACCTACGTCTATGTATTATCACCTAGCTACACTCACAGGACAAAAAAAAATACAGCCTTCAGTGCCCAGGGGTTGACTGATTTGTAGCCAAGGCATTTATGAACACACTCTTTCCATTTTCCCTTTGTTATCTGTTCATTATCTTTTGTAATGGAGGCCTGCTTTCATGTGTAGGTACAAGTAGGTGATATTTGAATGCACTTTGAGATGTAAGTATTTCAACAGATACTGGGTACTAAAAAAAATAATAATCCTAAACGATAAGGGCCCTGCCTGCTGTCTTCTGTGGGCTGTGTCTGCACCTGATCCTTTCAATATTTGTCGTTTGGTTCTTCCACGTATCGTCAGTGCTCCTATTGCTAAATGCAGCTGCGTTCGGTGGCTTTTAGAATTTTTGCAGTCCCTTTTCCCAATCAGTGGTGCATGCGTCTATTAACTCTCTCCCACGCTTCCTCAGCCATCCTTAAAATGAAATGAGCACACTCTCTCCTGCTCCAGGTCCCCTCCGAGTCTCTTGCCAGGAAGTGCCTCCAGTGAGGTATTTCATCCCAGGAATTATCAACTAAAACGAACTATTTCTGGCTTTATCAGCAGAGAGAATAGGATAAGAATCCTACTGGGGGAGGGGAGATTTCTCTTGGGATTTTCTCTCCCCATCCTGTTGGACCAACTTAAACATCCATTTCTGTTTCTTTAAACCAGGGTTTCTCAGTCATGGCACTATTGAAACCTGGGGCTAGATAATTCTTTGTGGTGGGGAGCTGTGAACTGTGGAATATTTAGCAGCACCCCTGACCGCAGCCCCCTAGATGCCAGTAGACCACCCTCCAGTTACCTCCACAGTGGTGACAACCAAAAATGTCTCCGGACATTGCCAAATGTCCCCTGGGGGCGAAATTGCCCCCTCCCCAATTGAGAATCACTGATCTAGTGGTTAGAAGCTAAAGACACCGTAAAACATCCTGCAACACACAGGACAGCGCTCCAACAAAGAATTATCTGGCTCCAAATGTCAATAGCACTGAGGCTGAGAAACCCTCAAACTGCCCTGCTTGTCTGATCCAGCATTAGTCGCGTCTGCCATGTTTTGCAACTTAACCAATTCCTATCTGATACATCGCTCATTAAGATTGTTCTCCCTGATACAATCAAAGGATTGAAAGAGCTCTGTAAACAGTAAGGGCGTGGACGAGGGAAAGTGTGCTTATCCTAAACTTGGGTCTATCCAAAACTTTGTAGATGGGGCTAACCCCTTGGAAGGGAAAGGATAGCAGGAATGGAGGCTCGGGAGGATTGGCCAGCAGGGCTGCGGGAGTGATGGTCATCGTAACCTCAGCAGTGACGCAAGAGACTGTGGTTTGTGGCGAGCCTCCACTGGGGACTCCAAAGCCTCAATACTGAGAGAGAAAGGCGGCAGTCAGTCTGCTGTGCTCAGGGCTGTGTGTGCAGCTGTGGTGCAGGAAGGGTCACGGGCGCCTGCGTGCTCCGGGGCCAGATCAAGTCCTAGAAGCTACCACAAGATCTGACAACAGGACAGAAGACTTGTGCCCATCTGGGAGGCTCTGGGCCACATGGATGCCAACTCATTGTCTTACTCTCTGGGCAAGGTGTGGCGCCACGCCTTTTGAATGGCGCCGACTGGGGGATTTCTTGAAGGCGTTCTGAAACCAGCTTTCTCCACTGAGAATTCTTACCTTGAACCTGGTTCCCTTGCAAAGCAGAAGGAAATTTGATATGTGGCTCCCATCAGGACTCCTCCTACTAACCCAACGCCAGGAACAGTCTCGCCAGAGACAGTCCCAAAGGACTCAGTATGCTTGGGTTATAAAATCTCTTTTCCATTCTCCACGACTGCTGTGGCCAAGGGCATCTCCCTATCAACCTGTGGGGCCTGCCTGGTGGGTGGCTAGACTTTAAAGGACTTTCTCTGCTTTCCGGAGGAAGAAATTTGTACAGCTCTAGGGTCTCACCACCCCTAGCTCAGGAGAGTCCCAGGTATGACCTCCCTTGCCCCCAAGGTGGGGAACATGTGGAGAAGCACACTTCCCATCTGCACATTTCAGAACCCCAATGGGCAACTCATGGGTGAAATAGTCCACAGTCCTTGGAAATTGATGTTATGGGAAATTTTCCGTATTATAGAAGTTCCTCTTCAAAATATCATTCAGCCTCTCTGCCCTGATTTCCCAGCATGGGAGGCAGAATAACGGCCCCCAGAGATACCCACAGCCTAATCCCCAGGACCTGGGAATGCTACCTTACATGGCAAGAGGGATTTTGCAGATGCGATGAACAATCTTGAGATGGAGAGATTATCCTGCATTACGTGGGTGAGCCAACGTCTTCACAAGGATTCTTATAACAGGAATGTAGGGAGAGCTAGAGACAAAAGGAAAA
Organism: Physeter macrocephalus; assembly: GCF_002837175.3. NCBI lineage: Eukaryota > Metazoa > Chordata > Mammalia > Artiodactyla > Physeteridae > Physeter > Physeter macrocephalus. The sequence continues at coordinate 72,136,949 of NC_041232.1, forward strand.
GGCCATGTGATGACGGAGCAGACATTGGACAGATGCTCTTTGAAGGTGGAGGAAGAGGCCACAAGCCAAGGAACTCAGGCGGCCAGGAGAAGCTGAAAAAGGCAAGGAAATGGGTTCTCCCCAAAGCCTCCTGCAAGCCCACCTGATGCCCCTTTCAGCACTCCTCTCTGCGTCCTCCCCTTGGAGGCTCTCTTGATACTCATTTTCACCTGATTTCACCCGTATTCAAATGTTGGGGAGAAAAAAAAAAGGGGGACTTCCCTGGTGGTGCAGTGGTTGAGAGTCCGCCTGCCAATGCAGGGGACACGGGTTCGTGCCGCGGTCCGGGAAGATCCCACATGCCGCGGAGCGGCTGGGCCCGTGAGCCATGGCCGCTGAGCCTGCACGTCCGGAGCCTGCGCTCCGCAATGGGAGAGGCCACAACAGTGAGAGGCCCGCGTACCGCAAGAAAAAAAAAAAAAAAATGTTGGGGAGGAGGAGAAGGGACAATGTGAGCCCTCTACTCTCCTCCCTGTTATCCTGCTTCCGGCTCATGCAGAACTATTTTTCAGAGCTTTATTCCTTCCCCACCTTGGGGTAAAGAAGGAGTCTCCCTTACCTAGAACTTACAGTGCAAAACCAGGTTTTTTACAGGGGAGTTTTACTGCTCCAGACTTGCAGGCGGGGGGGCCGCACATCGAAGAACTGCTTGTTCCCTGTCCTGACTCTACTGCCGTATTGCTCAGATTAATGTTTCGTCCGTGTTCCCTTTTCTGGCCAGCCATTTCCAGGGGACTTTGCGAAGGTTGATGAGTTAGTGTGTGGAAAGAACTCTTTGAACTACATAAACAAAAAGTCTCACAGCTGGAATTCCTGATGCCTTTTAATGAGTCCTTATAAAATCCCAAAGCACTTAAAAATTCATGTTGCTCCCTAGAAATAGCTTTTAGTTCTATACATACATGTAGTTCCATACATATCAGGTACATTCAGAGCCGCTGTTACAGAACACTTATGAGGTACCAGGCAGTGAGTTAAACTCACTGTACACACGATCTCGTTGATTTAGGGAGATCAAGATCACCTGTGACCTGGGCTGTCTGAGTTCCTGGGAGGAAAACTAAGTCCCACAGGTATGTTTGCATCCACCCTGATGTCACCAGCTCCTGTGCACAGTGCCTGGTACAGGGTAGGAACTCGGTGAGGCAAATGGATAGCATTTCTTTTAATTATAGCAAAGTGAAATGAGCCATTACCGGAGAGACCAAGCTTAGGTCAGAGAAGCAGAAATTGATGATATTGATAATACAGGGTTCTCTGCTCGTCTGGTAATTTACAGATTAAAAAAATGCACAGTGGCTGGAATCAATTCCTGAAATCAAGACTTTCTTCACTCATTCCCTGGTCCTCAAGCCTGCTGCTTCTTTCCCAAATAAGCACAAGGCCAGGGTTTTAAGACACTAAGGACATGGCCTTCTGTTTGGGAACTGTTTTCTGGGTATTGTCTCTCTCACGCCGAGTACCACCGGGAATGCTGCAAAGCACTTCTCAGAAGTACCTTTATGTCTTGGTTCATTTTCCAAGAAAAGGACAAGAGGGACAAGGGGGACTTTCGACTGTGGGAAACCAGAGTAAATAAGTACGGAATAACACAACCTGTGTTATTCTTCAGTGAAAGTTTAGAGGAGTCTTGCATGTAAATGGCCACCAGGGGGCACTGTTATTCTCTAAAAATGCTGCTGGAGGAAGGGGTAGTGTGGGTGTGGGGGGGTGTGGGGGGGGTGGGGGGGGTGGCATATATGCACACAAGTGTGTTGGGGTGAGAGACAACTTCCCTCTCATCCACTCACCTCTACTCAGCCAGGTAGCCAACCCCTCCCTTGACTTCCACCATCTTCACACAGCCTCTCCTCCATCATCCCTCTTTCCCATGCTTGGTCAGAAAGGAGCAGAGAGGAGCAAGAAAACCCAGCAAGATCATGAAACCAATATCGAATCAAAAGATATTCCCCAGGACGCCTCGGGAAGAACACCGAGGTGCCATGCCTCTCGCCTTTGTTACCCCATCCCCTTACCATGCCCCCGCCCCCATGCCTCCCCAGCTCCTGACGGCGATGCTTCATTGCTTTGCAAGAAGATGGTCCCATCATCCTGGTGACTTCCTGCTTGTAGGCATCTTCCTTTGAAAAGATAACTCTGAACAGAGTAAAGACCTCAGGAGAATAATTCTAAATGATGGCTCTTCGGATACATTTCATGTCAGACCATCTGGATCTAGAGGATACGCTGCAGGGAATCTTCCTTTTCCCCTAAAATTACACGAGCATGGGAACAGCCATCTCCTCCGTCTTTGTTTCAAGTAGTTCTCCTTGGAGGCTTTAAAACTCCAGCCTTGCCAGAGAACCTGGGCAGTATAGTCAGGATGGCGAGCCGTAGTGGAGCTGCAAAAACACCCCTGTTCATTGATCTTCTTTCTCCACCTGCTTAATAGGCATTAAAAGCCGTGCACTGAAGGACTGCCTCCAGCTGATTTCAAATGCATTGACATAATGGACTTGTCTCCATAGAACAAACCTCTGGGAACTCAGGCTAGGCAAACCATTTATAATACTGTCATGATGCAGGAGAGACCGCGGATGCTTTGGAGAGAGCCTGTATGTTGCTGAGTGTTTTGAGTTCGAATCCAGACGGCACCGTCTAACTGCTGGGTGACGCTGGGCACATTACTGAACCGCCTGAGGTTCCATCTCTGTCTGTGAATCGAGGTTAGTAATCCTGGTGCACTAGCCATGGAGATAACAGAGGCGCATTCCCAGTCCAGAAGATCAAAGACAGTATTACTAATTCTTTCTGAGCACGGGGCCCTGTATGCCACGTTCAACACACATGAATTATCGTAATCCTCATAACAACCCTACCTGCAGCAGTTCCAAGTGAAGGGTTTTGTGAGCTACTGAACTGTCTGAGGACCGTGGTGCTGGCAGGCGTAAGAAAGATGCTGGTCTAAGGGTCCCATTCCTCCCTGTGAGCAATGAACCGGGATCTTTTCATTCGTGGGCAGGTTGGGGGGGTAGGTTCAATGTGGGCTCGCATGCTCTGTGCTCCTGGGCCCTGGGTACCGTCACTGATGCTCCAACAGTAAAAAGGCACCTAATGAATGGGTGACAGTCTCCTCAACGTGACACTTAATACCATGACATTTTCCAGGCTGAAACAACAGTCCGTAAGGAAACGGCATTGTGGGAATTATTAAAAACAGCAGGTTGGGCTTCCCTGGTGGCGCAGTGGTTGAGAGTCCGCCTGCCGATGCGGGGGACACGGGTTCGTGCCCCGGTCCGGGAAGATCCCACATGCCGCGGAGCGGCTGGGCCCGTG
>NC_041232.1:72140334-72154872 GCF_002837175.3 Physeter macrocephalus
CCATGGCCGCTGAGCCTGCGCGTCCGGAGCCTGTGCTCCGCAACGGGAGAGGCCACAACAGTGAGAGGCCCGCGTACCGGAAAAAAAAAAAACAACCAAAAAACAAAACAAAACAAAAACACCAGCAGGTTGTGTCTCCAGAAGGCATTTATTTCTAAGGGACGTAAATCACGTTTGTAAAATACACGAGCTTCTTCCTCCTTGGGTGTGGTCGGGAAAAGTGGTCACTTTTGTAGCAGCTATGTTTCTAATCTGGAAGCTCACATCCTTAAGTACCAAGAATCCAAACATTACTAGTGACAGAAGCACTCTAAAGCGGAGGGCATATCTGGTTCACAAAGTGTGCTAATGTCTTTAGCCCTGGACGGTCTTATTGATCCCCCTCAAGGCCATCTGAACTTTTACTATCCTGACAGAAAACTGAGACTAGAAAGAGGATGGGAGGTTTTCCTTTGTTTTAGCAATGGGTGTGTGTATGCGTGCGTGCGTGAAGGAAATAAAAGATAAATGGGAAAAAGGAATGTGGGGAGAGATGAATAAGGCGCAGGGGGGAGGGGGAGAAAGGCCCACAGTAAAACGCGGAGAGAAGATGGCGCAGTCGGAGGGCGGAGGATTGCGAATCCCCGCGGTAGAAGGGGCCGTAGTGGGAGAAGCCATTAAGAAGCTCCGAAAAGAGAAATGCTAAGAAGAATCCTCGGTCGTTTTGACAGGCTGGTCAGAAAATGCCAAGTGTGGGCTCTCGGGGCTGAAGGCCAGGGCCGGCCGCCAAGCAGGGCCGTCGGGGAGCGGCCGCCTCCTCTGCATCCAAGGGAAAGCTCGCCCGCCCGCAAACGCTCTCGAACGCCTCCTCCCGCTGCGCGCTGCCAAGTCGGCCTGCAGCCTCGTGTCGGCGCGTAAACAGAGAGCCCCGCTATGCCCGCAGGCCCCTCCGCGGCCGTCCCCGCCCAGGGCGGGTCCGAGGACCCCGAGGGCGTCCCACCGCCTTCCGGCGGCACGCGCCCGGGGGTCCACAGCTCCACCGCCGCTGCGAAGGGAAGGCCTGGCAAGGCGGCTCCCCCCTTCCTTCCCCACGGCCCTTCCCAGCGGGGGCCCTCCGCACAATGGAGCCGGGCCAGGCCCCGTTGCTGAGGGAACCGGCAGCCGGCCCAGCCCCCTTCCCCGCCGACGGAGCCCGAGGAGCAGAGCAAAGGATTAAAGCGCCCTAATCGGCCGGCTTCAGACGAGGCCGCGGGCCCGGCCCGCGTGAGGTGGCGGCTCCCCATTGGCGCGGAGGCAGCAGGAGGCCGCACGCAGCCTCGTCCCGCGCTGCCTTCCGCCCCACCTCCGCGGCCCCTCCTGGACCACAAACCTCCCGGAGGCAAGACCGCCGGTTCTGCCCCTCGCGCGGGATGGGTCGGGGGGCTGCCCGGCTTCACCCCTCTGACCTCTCGGGCGCCTGGAAGGAAGGAGGAACTGGCTGCCTCAGTGAGAGACGCGCTTTTGTTTGGTCCTGACTCACTGTCTGTAAACGGGGTTGCATGTGAGTCAGGGCACCTACCTGCAGCTGAGGCGAGGCAAATACACACAAACGATGGGCCTCCGGCAGGGCAACCGCCCCTTCCTCTCTGCGCCCCTGCTCCCCAGATGCGAGCGCAGCTCTACGGGGAGGAATGGCGGACGGGCCTGCGAGGCCTTCCTTAGAGCCTTTGCTGGGGGCTGCTCGCCCCTCAGCTGCTCATGGGGGGACGTGAGTCACATTTTTAAAGTATCCGTGCCCGCTCCCGCTCTCCCCCCCCACCTGCAAATTGAGATTCAGTGAGTCTGGGGTGGGACTCAGGGAAGGTTTTAGGGGGTTTTTTTTGGCTTACCTGTGAGTCATGCGGGATCTTAGTTCCCCGACCAGGACCAGGGATGGGACCCGTGCCCCCTGCAGTTGGAAGCGCGGAGTCTTAACCACGGGACCGGCAGAGAAGTCCCAGGGAAGGTATTTTTTAAGTGCCCAGGTGATTTTAATGATTCTCTGGGCTGAGAACCACTGGCGGCTGTTTGAGATGAGCCAGCGGAAACTCAGCAGGGCTGCCTGGCTTGTCCGAGCTAGCGGACACTGCCAGCAGGAGACCTTGGACAACACAGTTCCTTTGACTTGAGCACAGTGTTCTTTCTGTTATATTCCTTTTTCTGCTTTAAAAAAAATGTGTTTCGAGGGATTCCCTGGTGGCGCAGTGGTTGAGAGTCCGCCTGCCGATGCAAGGGACGCGGGTTCGTGCCCCGGTCCGGGAGGATCCCACATGCCGCAGAGCGGCTGGGCCCGTGAGCCATGGCTGCTGGGCCTGCGCGTCCAGAGCCTGTGCTCCGCAACGGGAGAGGCCACAAGAGTGAGAGGCCCGCGTACCAAAAAAAAAAAAAAGTTTTTTGAAAGTAATACCCATACTATTTAGGAAATTTATATAGAAAGGGATAAAGAAGAACAGTAGATCACCCATAAACCCTCATTAACCAGAGTTACACACTGTTAACATTTGGGGTTATCTTTTCATCTGTTTTCACATATTTAATTTACAAAAAGTTCAGACAGAGTATACAGTTTTATGCCTTCTTTTTTTATTCCTTCGTAACCTGAAAAGTGGCATGGGCTTCTTAGACAGGGCTGGGCAAAGTGTGAGTGGGCAATTTTTTTAGCAGGCTGCTTGGCAATCAGTATCAAGAATATTTTTTTTTTTTTGAAAGAATATTTTTAAATGTTCATCTTTCAGCCCACTATTCCATTTCTAGGAATCGCTCTTCAAAGAATGATCAGATGTATGCAAAAATTTTTTACAGAGACTTTCACGTTAGTGTTACTTATAATCACCAAAACTGGGGACTTCCCTGGTGGCGCAGTGGTTAAGAATCCACCTGCCAATTCAGGGGACACGCGTTCAAGCCCTGGTCCGGGAAGATCCCACATGCCACGGAGCAACTAAGCCTGTGCCACAACTACTGAGCCTGCGCTCTAGAGCCCGTGAGCCACAACTAATGAGCCCACGTGCCACAACTACTGAAGCCCACGCACCTAGAGCCCGTGCTCCTCAACAGAAGCCACCGCAATGAGAAGCCCATGCACTGCAACAGAGTAGCCTCCGCTCGCCGCAGCTAGAGAAAGCCCGCACGCAGCAACGAAGACCCAACGCTGCCAAAAATTAGTTAATTAATTTTTAAAAATGTTTTTTTAAAAAATTGCCAAGATTATCAACCTCATCAATGTACAGTATTACAGCGATAGTTTAATAAATTGTAGTTACTCATGAGATGGAATACTTTATGGTCGTTAAAAATCACGTTTTCAAAGAATGTGTACTGACTGTGATAATCTTTCTTTCCCACAGTCCCTCTACACCCTGGGATGTTGGTCTTTGAGTGAGTCTCACAGGAAGATGCCACCTCTGGTTCTACTGGTAACCCCTTTGGATGCTGCAGGGCCATCGATCTCCCCTTTCCTGACCACTCAGTACCCATCGTTTTGGCAGTTCATTCTTTTTATTATTATTTATTATGCACTACTTCTACTTGCCATCTGGTGTATGTGTATGAATGTGTATCATGTATGAATGTGTGGTTGGGTATATATATGTAAGAGAAAGAGAGAACTCAGGATTATAAATTGTTTGAGGGCAGAGGCCATGATTTCCACATCTTCATTCTTTGCCAGCCCTCCGGTTTCAGCAAAGCTAAAACTCCATTTGTCATCCTCAATTCTGATCCAATTCTACTAACAACTTTCTGAGTGCATAAGACATACTTCTCTCCTTCTGCATTACCAGTTCTTTAGTGGTATCACCTAAACCGTTCTCCTTTGGGACACTCAGATGCAAATTTTTGGAACCATTGGTCATTGGATCCTAACACTGGTTTTCTTTTCAAGTTTTGGCATGTGTCTTTCCATTCCCACTGCTGCCACCCTAGGCGGCATCCCCATCACTTCCCTCCTGAACAATTCTATCCCTCTGCTGACTCATCTGCTTATGGCCCCTTGTCCCTTCAAACCACCCAATGTCAATCACTTATGTAAGTTCTTTTTATCCTGTCACTTCTACTCAAAAGCCTTCAATGACCACTTTTAAAGGGCCATTATTAAATGAAGTGCTAACTTTTTATCTTGGCATGTGGGTTCCTCCTTTACTCAGTCCCAACCCATCCATCTTCGTGTTTTATATCACACAACTTCCTAATTAATATACCTGACTCCAATTGGTATATGCACCAACCCCAGGACACAGTCTGTGTTCTCATGCCTTCTCCACTTACTAGCTGTGTAATCTTGGATAATTTGCCTACCTCTTTCATCTCTGCCCCTCATCCACAAAGTGGGGGTAATACTAATAATATCTGCTTTATAGGATGGTTTTGAGAGCAAAGCTGACGCATGAATGCCACGACTGTCATTGATCTGCTCACAGCATTGCACCTGGACACAACTCTGCAAAGCAGCGCCTGTCGGCTCCAAGTACTGTCAGCTGAGGTGGACCAATCGGGCTGAAGGGTCTACTGCCAAGATGGCTCACCACACACCTAGCAAGTGGGTGCCATTGGCAGAAACTCAGCTAGGACGATGGTCCTGGAGCCTGAATTGGCCTCCATTTGGACTTTCCATGTGGCTTCTTGGACTTCCTCACAGCATGTCTGCTGGGTTCTAAGAGAAAAGAAGCAGAAATTGCCAGTCTTCTTAAAGGCCAGGCCTGGAACTAACTAGCACAGCATAACTTCTACGATCTTCTTCTTGTCAAAGCAGTGATAGGCCAGCCCGGATTCAAGGAAGTGAAGAAATAAACTCCGCCTCTCCAAGAGGGAGTGGCCTGTGCACAGAAGGAAAAAATGGTTGGGAACCACCTTTTGAGACAAGTTACAACTGAAGGGTCTTTGCGACCCCTTATCATATCCAGTAGAGGAGATGCTCAACAAATATTTCACATTTCCTGAACTCTTAAGGCCTGGAACATTCATCTATCAAAGGATCGCTTGGATTGCCATCTTGAATTGTGAGTTGACTTTCTCCCTGTACTCTGATTAGTTACGCTATTCCAACTAAACGGTAAGCTCTTTGAGGGCAAGGCTCCTAGCTACAAGATACATTTTTGTATTCCCTCCCCAGAGATTTATTTCTACATAGTAAACCTCATAAATGTGCAGCGCTTGATTTCCTTTCCTCTGACGGCCCTACCACTGGGAAGGGAACATAAGAGCTGCTTTCACTGAATTTTTGTACCACGCGTGGCTCGCTGGGCTCCAAGGAAAACTCAGAAAGTCCCTTTGTTTCCCAGAGTGGGGCCCAGAGCCATCCAGAGGGGGAAGCGCAGTGAAGAGGCTGTGGCCTGGAGGGCGTGTGGAGGAAATTCCATTCTAGACCCTCATTTCCGAAACTGCTCTGGGATTAGCCCGGCTCTGTGCCCGCCCCAGTCCAGAGGGGAGAGAGGCCAGGCCCTAGGTCATAAAAGCACCAGGAAAATACAAATACAGGCCCCTTTACAGCCCTGAACAGGAGGTTAAAGGATTTGCTGTGTTGTTTATCTCGCAGACTGAAGCCAATTATACCAATTATTTTTTTAAAAAACTTACTAGTGATTTGTATTCTAAGTTCATTTCTTCTCAAAAATGGGACTCTACAGCACATTTTTTTCTTTGGCTCCAAGGACTCAAGCCTAGTCTCTGAGGCAGGGAGGGCGGCCCTGGGGTCACATGTCAGAGGTCAGGGGCCCCCTGATTGTTCCCAAATGCGCTTCCATGTAGCCATAGATTTGAACTTTGCGTTGTTGCTGGGGCCCCCGGTAGGGGGCTGCACGGGGAGGGCAGAGCCTGGGGGAGGCCATCTCTGCAGTTCAAAGGCAGCCGCTCAGGCAACGCTTCGCTTGGTTTATGGTTTCAATCCTTGAGTCAGTCTTGAACTTCATCCCTGAGGGGCTCCCGTGGGTGGGAGGTAAGGGGTGGGGTCGGGACGGACACTCCTTTAACCCAAAGCTGCCAGCCTTGTGGACCGACCGTCCCTTCAGGGCCAGAAAACCCTCAGAGGCTGAAAAATCCCCATTTTGCTTGCAGGAAACCAGGAGCGTTTGCCCATAATGCCGGTAAAGGATGCCCCTTGCCCAGAACCAACCAAGAGCTCCTCTCTGCCGGGCCCAGGCAGGACTCTATAAAGTGTAGCTGAATGAAGGGCACTGGGGTTCAGAGATGAACCCCAAGCTCTGGCCTTACCCAAGGGTAGTGTTTGCTCGATAGTGTGAGTTGAAGAGGAGGTGAAAGGTCCCAGACCAGTCCCCCAAGACAAGCATCTCCACTGATACCTGAAAATCTACCATAAATATGATGTACATGTATATTTATTGACTTCAAGGGTGTGTTAACATACATGGTTAAAGGCAAGAAAGCAAGCTACAGAGTAATATATAGCGTATGGCCCCATCTATCTACGCACACACACAGGGAAAATGTGGGAGGATACACATCAAAATGTTGATAGTAGTATCTTTTACTGATAGAATTTCAAATGATTTTTTTCCTTTTATTTTTCTGCATTTTATAATTTACTTACACTATTCATGTTCCTTAATTTTTTTCAAAGCGGAAAATCTAACGTTTGTGAATCATTTCTTTAGTTCAGTGTTTTTCAAAATGTGATCTAAAAACACCAACATCAGACTCAGAAAGCCTGCTGAAAAGGAAGATCCCTAGGTGTAATTCAGACCTATCAGGTCAGAGTGGGGCCTGGGGAGGGGTGTAGCCTGAAAACGAGCATTTTAAACACCCTCTCCAGGCAATTCTAAGGGAATGGAATCCACCTGTGTGGATGTCGGCTCTCTTTAAAGGTTCTGGCTACACTGTGAGCCATCTCAGGTGGGACCACTCAACCCCTCGGCCCTGGCGGACCCTTCTCCCTTCCCTCCCTCCTTTCTCTAGGTCCTCAGGAACCAGAAACAGCCCATCAACCCTGACCGAGTAGCCTTGGCCCTGCCCCTTCCCTTGACAAACAGTCCACAGGCAGAGCTTCCCAGCACCATTATCCAGCTCTTCTCCTTGCTCTAGTCTTCCCTTTTGTTTCACTACACTGTCTTTGGCTAGAAGAACTGACAGCACAGGGTGATTTGCATAATTATATATGTCAAGTAAGACTAAAGCTGGAAACCAAATTAACTTATGCCAGTGGGCAGCAGGCATAGTAGAATCACCGGGTAAGTCTGACCCTGCTCCTTGATAGACATGTGATCTTAGGTTGGTTATTTAACCTCTCCAAGCCTCAGTTTCCTCAGCTGTAAAATGGGGATAGTATGAGTTAGAGTTGTTGCAAAATTTAAAAGTAAGATCACACATATATGCAAAGCATCTGGTGCATGGTCGGTACCCAGTGAAAGCAGTTACTACCGGTATGAACCAAAGACCTCATGAAGACTGAGACAGCCGGTCTCAAACTCCCCGGGGAGGTTAAGTAATAATGCATGTTATTAAGTCTTCGCCCCAGATATTCCAAATTAGTCCCTCCAAGGAGAGGCCCCAGGAAACTGATACTTACAAGTATCCCAGGTGTTCTGATCACACTTTCAGGAACACTAGTCTAAGATTTTCTTCAGCAAAACAGAAATAACAGTCAGTCGTCCGCACTGTCCATCACAGGTTGGCTGAGGTTCGGCTAATCTAAGCTGGCACGGTTCCAAGCTGGGATCTGGGTCCAGGTCTGCTGCACTTGTCTTTCGTCTTTCTTAGACCGGCAGGTACTCAAGGTATGTTCTCCTCAGGCCACATTTTGCTAACATTCCATTGGCCCGGCCAGCACGTGGCCACACCCACACCCCCTCCCCGTGGGGGGGGGGAGGACAGATATATTCTGCCTCAGAGACATGAGTGAAAAATAAACACTTGTTTCTCAAAAGCAAATCCAGCCTGCAGCCTCCTTTTGTACTGTCTGCAAGCTAAGAATTGCTTTTACATTTTTTAGGAGTTGTAAAGAAAAACAAAGTGAATAGGAACAGAAAACTCTATGTGGTCCATAAAGCTGAAAATATTTACTACCTGACCCTTTAAGGAAAAAGTTTGTTGATCTCTGCTGTAAGCCATCAAAATGTCAAGGGTTTTTTTGTTGTTGTTGTTTTTACATAGCATAACTGCACAAACAGAGGGGCAGTTGTTTTGTTTTGTGTTTGTTTTTAAGTTAAGAGGGATTTAAAGCTGTTTCTAAGCCACAGAGTAGGAACCAAGAAGGAGGAGGAGGGGAACCACTGAAAAAACAAGAGAGGGAAGTTAATTAAGGGAGAATGGTCTTGGAGGAGGGGGGCCAGCCTTTTCTCTAAAGATCTGGTCCAGTGGAGAAGAGGGTGGCGTGGGAGGGGGTGGGATCAGGTGTGATGTTGTCAAGGAGAAAGAAAGGACTAGATAGGATTGTCCAGGGGCAGGAATACCCAGCTACTACTGGGTGTCAGGAAAAATTGCTAGACTTAGAAGTGGGCAAAAGAGAATCCTGGTGTCCTTGCAGTAGAGTGCTGGGGGGTTTCTAGCAGACTTTCCAGGGATTATCTGACTCCATTTAGCGTGCACCTTGGCTTTTGATGGACTAAGCTACTTAACAGTTCTACAGGGATAGAAGTTAAGTTGCAGAAAACTGACAACACAATTTTTTTTTTTCTGTTCACGGCAATGCAAAGGAATTATGTCCTGAGGAGAATAAAAATCTCCGTAAGTCAAATTCTCATTTGAGCCAGTTTGAACATCTTACTAGTGTACACATTAACCAATGAGTTAAATAAAATCTTTGACCCTTGTCTATTTCATAGTTGTATGAAAGTCATAATTTTACCACTTAAGAAAAGGATCTTTCAGCGAAGTCTAAGGCACCTCATTTGACAGTCACTATAACCCTGTAGGCCCATTACTGCTGTCATTGTTATACCCCATTTTGAGGATGACATCATTGAGGAACTAAGAGTTTAAGACTGGGAGTTCCCTGGTGGTCTAGCAGTTAGGATTTGCCACTTTCACTGCAGAGGGCTGGTCTGGGCACGGCCAAAAAATTAAATAAAAAGAGCTTAAGATCACACAAGCTCACACAAGCAAAGAGTGACTGGGACTTTGGGAGTCAAGGCTGGGACTTCAGGAGTCTTCTGGCTCCAAATCTCCCATTCTTTCTGTTAAGTTAAAAAAAAAAAAAAAAGACACCCTATCACACTATTTATTTGCTCATCATTGATAAGCATAGGAACTGTGATTTAGTAAGCAAACGGACCTAACATTCTTGGGTGCATGAAGGCTCATGTGCAGATGCTGGAAAAGGAGCTGCTTGCCCTGCCAAAGATAGACAGCATTTGAAATCAATAAGACTGCAGCTGAGTACCAGCACCGACAGGAAACTGGTATCTGATTTTTTCTTCCCTAATGGATCATCAACTGAAGATTCTCAAAAGTTGAATATCTCACAAGTACTTTCCAAAGTCTTATTGTTTTTCTTCCACCTCAAATAAACCCTCCCCCCCAGGTATGTTGGCATTTCAGGAGGTTTTACTCTAAAGCATTCTGCATTTTTCCCAGTATGACCGCTCCTTTCCCACAAGATGCCCAACACTGAATGAACACCTGTGGTGGATGAGCTCGCTATTCCACAGGGCGCTTTACACCTACACAACACTCCGTAAGCTCTGTAGTCATTCAGTCGGCGAATATTTATTATGCAAGTAAGATAATGTTATTGATACAAATATGAAAATATGCAAAACAAAACAGAATCTCTACCTCAAGTAGTTGAGTCCAGTGGAGAGCCTTTCAGGCAAACACAATTACAGTACCACATGCCGGTCAAAGCTTGGTGGGAGCATGGAGAAACCAGTTCCTGAGTGTGTGAGAGCGTCACGGAAAGTGTAATAGAGCTGGAGTTTGCACTGAGACTTGAAGAATAAGGAGGTTGCCTAGAAGAAAGAGGAGGGGGTGTCCAGAAGCTTCTAGATGGAGAGAATCCTCTAACAAAGGAGAAGAGAGAGCCCAGGGTATCTAAGAAGCAGAAAACAGTCCAGAGTGGCTGCAGCTATCAGTATGGAGGGAAGAATTCCAAATATGAAGCCAGACAGGTGGTCAGGAGCAAGTCACGGCAGGCCATGATGTAGAAACTTCCCTGCAGGTAGCAAATGAGCAAGCCACTGCAGCAAGGCTGAGCACACATCCTGCAAAAAAGTGCTCACAGGATGCCTTCAAGGGAAGGCAAGGGCACCTGCAAGGAGATAATCAAACCGCAGTGATTTAGTCAGCACCAGGTCCATCCTCAATTTCCCACCCATGTCCAAACCCCAAGATAGGTTCCATGGTACTTGTCTTAGTGAGTTCAGGCTGCCATAGCAAAATGCCACAGACTAGGTGGCTTATAAACAACAGACATCTATTTTTCACAGTTCTGGAGGCTGGAAAGTCAAAGAACAAGGCCCCAGAAGATTCAGGGTCACAGATAGTCATCTTTTCGCTGTGTCCTCACATGGCAGAAGGGACAAGGAAGCTATTTCAGGTCTCCTCTAGAAGGGTACCAATCCTACTTGCGAGGGCTCCACCTGCATGACCTAATCATCCCAAAGCCCCTCCTCCTGACACCATCATCTTGGGGGTTAGGATTTCAACATATGAATTTGGGGGGCGGGGACACAAACATTCAGCCCATAGCAATACTCAAGTGAATGAAAGCCAAGAAATGGATTTGTTCAGTTGTAAATATTTTCTGTCACTGAATTATTTCTCCTTGGTCTGAGTCTCCAATCCTTCATCTCTGAGGCTGGGAAGGAAGAGGGCAAACGTTCAATGAATCTGAAGGAGATACATAGTCATGGCAAAGGAAACTGTTAAGTGGTTAGGACTCCGTGCACTCACCACCGAGGGGCAGGGTTCAGTCCGTGGTCAGGGAACTAAAATCCCATAAGCCGCATGGCATGGCCAAAAAAAAAAAAAAAAAAAAGGCAGGCTGTCAATGTGGCAACATTGCATGGCAAAAGCCAATGGATGTTTTTCCATTCATTTATCGAGGTCTTTGGAGACACTAATTGGAAGGATGCAAATGACCCCCTCGAGAGTGTTGTTTCTGGGGGCCTCTCAGACCACGCATTAATAAGCATTGTTTCCCTTCCCCCTCCCATCTGCCACTGCCCACACCACCCCCTACCTCCCACCCTTCATAGAGGGAGAAATCTGCAGGAGGTGCATTTTCTTCACTGACATCCTCATCCAGTGGGGTCCTGGGGAAGTGTCTGCAGAGATTAAAAGAGGAGGAATTAATCTCTCCCCAAGAGAGGACCTGCCTCAGCTGGCTGACAGCTTAATCTCCCCTGGGTTCCTGAACATTCCTTTTATTTTAATGTACTACCTTTTTATAAAGTACTGTTGAAAAGAAACAGAATTTTGGATAATTGGACAGTAGCATCATCTTTTACAGCGAAGTAGAGACAGTCTGTTAATAGTATCTGTGATAAACACCGTAGGGGATAAGCCATTCATTTTTAGCAACAAGTGGCATTTTCGTCCCTATATCCTTTCCTTAACTAAATTCTCACTTCTTGATTGTTCTCCCATTGATTTTGACAGCAAAAAGAGAGAGGGAAATTGCTCCCATATGCATAGCCATCCCTTCCCAGAGCACCTTTGGGGCCCCAGGACCACCTAAATGTTGGGGTTTATGTTATAGCTGGAGCCACCCACCTCATCCCTGATCCCATGCTTCCCCTTCACAGCCTATAGCCCCCTCTCTTCTCAGAACATCTCAGTAGTGATTTTTCAGTGATTTTTCCATGCCCCAATTTAATCCTGCATTTCTCTGCACCAGCCTGCATTTGTTGTCCCCACAAGATGAAAGATTTTGAAGGCAGCGACAGTGTCTCTATATTAAGCAGCCCTACGTCCACCACTGACAAGGTTGTACTAGCTTCCATTGCTGTGTAACAAATGCCACACACTTAGCCACTTAGAACAGCACCTATATATTAACTCACAGCTCTGTAGGATAGGCTCAACTGAGTTCTCTGCTCTGGGTATCACAAGGCTGATAACAAGATGTCAGCTCTCCTGGGCTCTGGGGAAGAAGTCACTTCCAAGTTCATTCAGATGGTTGGCAAAACTCAGCTCCTTGCAGCTGTAAGACTAAAGTGCCTGTTACCTTGTTGGCTGTCAGGGGTGACTAATTGCTCCTAGAGGCTGCTCTTTGGTCCTTGCATGGGACCCCCTCCATCTTCAAGCTAGCAAAGTGCATCAACTCCTTCTTACACTGTCAGTCTCTCTGACTTCCCCTCTTGCTCTCAGCCAGATAAAACTCTCTGCTTTCAGTGGGCTAATGTGACTCAGTTAGGCCCACCCAGATAATCTCCACGTTAACTCTAAGTCAACTGATTAGTAACCTTAATGACATTTGCAAACTCCCTTTTTGCCATGGAATGTAACACAATTAGGGCATGGTGTTGCATCATATTCCCAGACCCTGGGATTAGGACAGGAAGTCTTGGTGGGGGGCAGGGGAAAGGGGGCATTTTATGATTCCTCCTACAACAAGGGTCTCAGAATACACAAAAGAGCAAGAACTGTTGGAGGTAGGATCTCCACCCATGCAGTTTCTGCCCCCAAACTAAGCATGACAAATGCTGACCTGGGCTCCTGACCTGCTGACAACTATGTAGACCTAACTGGGCAGCATCATCCCAATTTGGGCACCTCACATACACGGCCGAGGGAACTGAATGTCCCTGACACCCACAGCTGATCACTTCTAGCAAGTCCAGGGCTTATATAACTGACAAGCTCATCAGCCACACTCAGAGACTTTGCTCTCCTAAACTGAAACCAAGACGGTTCATGATCTTTTAGCTTTAAAAGATGCTCATTTCTCCTCCCCCAACCTCATCCCCTAGAGCTTAGACCTGGGCTGGATTGGGGTCCTTGCTTGACAGTAAAGCTTTTCCATTCACTTCTCAACCCTTTGTTTTTTTGTTTTATTTTGGCCATGCTGCACAGCTTGCAGGATTTTAGTTCCCCGACTAGGGATCGAACTCACGCCCTTGGCAGTGAAAGCGCAGAGTCCTAACCACTGGACCACCAGGGAATTCCCCTCAACCCTTAGTTTCTCAGTCTTGTCTTTTCTTTTCGTGACCAGAGATCTCACTGCCCCCTGATCTGATATCCTTTTACCTGCTGTGTTCTTCAATCTGTGCCCATGGCTCCACCCCTCCCTTCTCGTCTCTTCTGCAGCTCCTGAAAGTCTTCTTTCTCCTCCACCTGCAGGTTTGAGAGTCTCCCACTCTCCACCCAGATGCCACTATTTCTATTGCTCACCATAGGTCTAATTCTGTACCTCAGGCACGTGGCACATGGTAGCATTCAGCATATACCTGTTACTTGAATGCAAGAGTGAGTGAATGAATACACTGGTGAATTTGAGTCACCTATGCTTTTCTAATCTCCTATTATTCCTTAGTATCAGCACCACAAGGCTGCCTTCTGGTTATAGGATCCTTCACTTGTTCACGTATCTTTAGAAATACAAAGATAAATATGAACAGGATAAACGTTTTCCCCTAGGTCGTTGAAGAACCTGTGCTCACTAGAGGATCTAGGGCATTTCCCCCTTGGGGTGAGTTTTGCCAGCCCAAAGGCGGCTTTAAAATTCAACATCTAGGAGTACAAGCTACTGTCAAATTTAATTGTTAGGAGTCCAGATCTGCCAATCCAAGAGCGATAGGATTCCTTTCTTTTGTGAAATACAGCATTCTCATTGTTTTTCACTAAAAGAGACACTTAAATTTGCTTCCCACCAGGTTTGAAGCTGGTGCCTAATGTGGCTGAAAATGTTATGGAGCCCAGGGAGGAAATCCAATGCCCTGGGGCTGCCGGGCTGAATGGCGGCCTTGTTTCCAAGGCCATTCTCCTTTGTCTGCCTGGGCTCTCAAATGACATGTTTGGACACAAAGCCTCTTAGGTAGAAATTACTACATTTGCAGGCGTTCCTAATTTGGAGTGAGGTTTATTATTTCAAAGTCTTTTTTCAAGATTAGACTTCAGTGAAGTCTTACAGCTGAGTCGCAACCCTCATTTGAAAATAGTATGATGTTTATGAGTATTCTTGTTAATTTTTTTTTCGGGTTTCCTCTTTGGAAAAGAGCCATCCCGCTCCCGCCGTGAAATTTTCCAGGGAGGGTTTCACTTCTTCCCATTGAGGTCATTTTCTTAACCGCTCAGAGATATTTATCTTTAAGACTTTAAAACCTTTCTGTGTAAAGGGAGCTTAGAGAAGACAGCTGATAGGGCCTAGGAAACTCAGAATCCTTGGGGATTTGGGGGAAAGAAAAGCTATTTTTCTAATGACTATTATTCTCGGGCCAGTAGACTGAGTGGTTTCTTAGCCATAGGGGCAGGTTTGGGCCAAGGGTCCTGGGAGCATAGGAATCATGACCTCTGTATTTGAGAGCCAGTCTGCATTCCTCACACACCAAATGTAGTATATTTTCTAATTTTCTGTATTCTTTTTTTTTTTTTTTTTTTTTAATTTTTGGCTGCATTGGGTCTTCGTTGCTGTGCGCAGGCTTTCTCTAG
>NC_041232.1:72155145-72172028 GCF_002837175.3 Physeter macrocephalus
CGGACCCTAGGCGCGTGGGCTCCAGTAGTTGCAGCACGTGGGCTCAGTAGTTGTGGCACATGGGCTTAGTTGCTCTGTGGCATGTGGGATCTTCCCGGACCAGGGCTCGAACTCGTGTCCCCTGCATTGGCAGGAGGATTCTTAACCACTGCACCACCAGGGAAGCCCTAATTTTCTGTATTCTTGATGCTCTAGCATCTGAGGCTTTGCTGACTGGGCAAAGACGGCCCCTCCCAGGGCTAGCCACTACTTAGAGATAGCAAACTACTCATCTGGAAGGGGTCCTTTCGTATGCAAACTAACCAACCCAAAGCCTATACATCAAAGCACCTCCTCCAAGTGTCTCTTACCCTCCAGGAGGCGATATTTCTCTGCCCTAATCATCCCAGGGTCAGGTACCAAACGACCAGAAACAGCCCCTATATTACAGAGCCCATGGAAATTGTTCAGATTAGCTAGGCCAAAAACTGTCTGTCCTGCTTATCCTGCATCCACCATTCCTTCCCAGGAAAACCACAGTAAAGGCTCTCCTCCATGCTTTCCCCTCACTCTTTCTCCCTCCTGACCAACCCTGGTGCTTCCCTGTGTGGCCCTGCATGGCGTCATGTGCCTCCTGTTTTGAGGGAATTGGAGTAATGAACTATCACTTCCATGGCAGTCGTCTCCCCATCTTTTGGTCTCATCATCCCTGAATAGTAACAAAGTCTATACTTTTTAAAACACCAACACTGCTCTCATACACACTCCCAGGAAGCAAGAAAGAAAGAAGAAACACTAAAACCCATGACTACCACTTCAACCCAGAAGACAGAGAGAGAAAGGGGAATCTGTGAAGAAGGGCAGGCGACCAACGTTTTCCTACTTTGGACATTCTCCAGACCAGCTTCATCAAGGTTTATAAAGTAATACTATGTCAACCTCATTTTGCTGATGGGCAGCTAAGACTCAGAGAAGTTAATAATTTGTCCAAGGCCACAAAGCCACACTGCTAGGCAATAAGCTTTGTTTCATTAATACTCAATGCCAATGTCAACCCAGCCCCAATCTGTTCGTCTCAGCCCCTGCCATTTACACCTCCCAGTTTGTGTGGGAGCTTCTCCTGGGTTCTCTTCCAAAACAGCTTTGCTGTCCAGCAAATCCCCTAAAATATGAGAGATGAAGATTTATGGTATTGTGCTTCCTTCTAAAGGTACTTCAAACAATTAATCAGTGGTTTTTTCTGAGTATTTACCATATCTTCTTCTCTGGGCTACATGCAATGGGGAAGGAGGACAGTCCTGCACACGACATGATTGAAAATAGGGACTTTACTATCTAAACTGGGATATACAACTAACACAGGGGGAGTAAGACCAGATAACACAGGGGAGTATTTAGTCAGATGCCAAATTGTGTGGCACAAAATATACAAGTAGAAGGAGAGGAGGAGACCATTGAGGACCTCCTGGAATAGACATAACTCAATGAGGACCTTGAAGGATGGGGATCAGTTCAGTACAGAAAAAGATCAAAGGAATTATTTTAGGCAGTGTGGCAATTCTGCAAAAAATTAAAAATAGAATTATCATATACCCAGCGATCTCACTTCTGGTTACATATCCAAAAGAACTGAAAGCAGAGACTCAGATATTTGTACACCAATGTTCATAGCAGCATTATTCACAATAGCCAAAAGAGTGGAAGCAACCCAAGTGTCCATTGATGGATGAATGTGATATATATATTTATATAGGATTATTATGTATATTATATATCCTATATATATATATATAGAGAGAGAGAGAGAGTTATTATTCAGGAAGGAAATCCTGACACATTCTATGACATGGATGAAGCTTGAGGACATTATGCTACGTGAATAAGCCAATCACAAAAAAGACAAATATTGTATGATTCCATTTATATGAGCTATCTAGAGGAGTCTAGTTCATAGAGACAGAAAATGAAATGGGGATTAGGAGAGAGGAAATGGAAAGTAATTGTTTAATAGGTAAAAGGTTTTTCTTTGGGATGATGAAAAAGTTCTGGAAACAGTGGTGATGGTTATTCAACACTGCGAATGTACCTAATGCCACTGAATTGTACACTTAAAACGGTAAAAATGGTAAATGTTATGTTTTACTTACTGCAATAAAATAATTAATTTAAAAAATTTTTGCTCTATCCCTTTAAGTGCCAAACCTTGAACATATTTGTTTTTAATGGAAACTTTCTCCAACATATTGACACATACCCCTGTTCTCTTAAACGGAGCACACCAGTCATAACCTAAACATCTCCTGAGGGTCAACATCATCAGCTAGAATGAAATGCAGCCAGACCTCTAAAGTTACCAGCCCCAAATTGGTTCAGTAAGTTACTAAATGTAGTCACCTACTTGGCTGTCTATTGCTTTTGTCTGTTTTTCCAGTTTTCCTCTGTCTCCTCCCTAGTTTCCTGCTTTCATCAGATCAGCATTTCCTTTCAAATTTGTTGTTTTATATTTGAAATCTACTGTGAGCGGAGAAAGCGAAGCAAGTGCGTTCCAGTTAGGTGCAATGTAAGACTTAACAGGCTCCTTAGAAAGAGGGGTTCTTCCATGCCGCTCTGTACACTCACATACTTAACAGCCCTCTCCTGGGTGTTTCACAAACATTTCAGACTCAACACGATCAAAACCAACATAATGACTTACCCCCTCGAGCTTACTTCTGCAGTGCTGCCCAGCTCCGTCGTCTTTGTGGTCGGTCATCACAGCACCACAAAAGTAAACACCAGTCCCTCACAGTTCTCCAAGGTCCAGTTGATTATCTTGATCTCTTCCCATTTATGAAACTCCAGGCCAGGCCCTCAAAACCACTACAATAGCTCATCTGGTTGTCCAGCCTTTAATCTTGCCACCTTGTACCTCATAGCTACAAACTACATTCCTTCCTTCTTACCGAGACTAGACTTTTCTTTCAAAAACATACAGTCGGCACTCGGTAGCCTCGGGTTGGATGTCCGCAGATTCAACCAACCTGGGACCGTAAACCTAGTAGCACAGGATTCGCGGTTGGTTGAATCTGCGGATTGTAACCGCGAATACGGAACTGAGGATACGGAAGGAAGGCCGATGGCAGGACTTGAGCATCCGCGGATTTGAGTATCTGCCACCGGTCCTGGTACCCCCCACCCCCATACCGAGGGAAGAGTGTATCTATAATGTCGTCTGAAGCCTACGAAGCATTGATGACTCCTCACTGCAATAGAATACGTCCAAATGCACCTCACAATCTGGCCCCAACCTATTTTTCCAGTTTACCTCATCTCCAACTCTCTGTCCCCCAAACCCTTACATGATATTCAATAGTCATTTACCATGACTCCAATACGCCCTGTACAGGCATACTTTCGAGTTCTCACAAATATTTTTCACTCTTTGTAGCATGTCTTTACGAAATTGCACACTCCTCAATCCAAATTCAAATACCACCTTGGGGGCTTCCCTGGTGGCGCAGTGGTTGAGAGTCCACCTGCCGATGCAGGGGACACGGGTTCGTGCCCCGGTCCGGGAAGATCCCACATGCTGCGGAGCGGCTGGGCCCGTGAGCCATGGACTCAGAGAAGTTAATAATTTGTCCAAGGCCACAAAGCCACACTGCTAGGCAATAAGCTTTGTTTCATTAATACTCAATGCCAATGTCAACCCAGCCCCAATCTGTTCGTCTCAGCCCCTGCCATTTACACCTCCCAGTTTGTGTGGGAGCTTCTCCTGGGTTCTCTTCCAAAACAGCTTTGCTGTCCAGCAAATCCCCTAAAATATGAGAGATGAAGATTTATGGTATTGTGCTTCCTTCTAAAGGTACTTCAAACAATTAATCAGTGGTTTTTTCTGAGTATTTACCATATCTTCTTCTCTGGGCTACATGCAATGGGGAAGGAGGACAGTCCTGCACACGACATGATTGAAAATAGGGACTTTACTATCTAAACTGGGATATACAACTAACACAGGGGGAGTAAGACCAGATAACACAGGGGAGTATTTAGTCAGATGCCAAATTGTGTGGCACAAAATATACAAGTAGAAGGAGAGGAGGAGACCATTGAGGACCTCCTGGAATAGACATAACTCAATGAGGACCTTGAAGGATGGGGATCAGTTCAGTACAGAAAAAGATCAAAGGAATTATTTTAGGCAGTGTGGCAATTCTGCAAAAAATTAAAAATAGAATTATCATATACCCAGCGATCTCACTTCTGGTTACATATCCAAAAGAACTGAAAGCAGAGACTCAGATATTTGTACACCAATGTTCATAGCAGCATTATTCACAATAGCCAAAAGAGTGGAAGCAACCCAAGTGTCCATTGATGGATGAATGTGATATATATATTTATATAGGATTATTATGTATATTATATATCCTATATATATATATATAGAGAGAGAGAGAGAGTTATTATTCAGGAAGGAAATCCTGACACATTCTATGACATGGATGAAGCTTGAGGACATTATGCTACGTGAATAAGCCAATCACAAAAAAGACAAATATTGTATGATTCCATTTATATGAGCTATCTAGAGGAGTCTAGTTCATAGAGACAGAAAATGAAATGGGGATTAGGAGAGAGGAAATGGAAAGTAATTGTTTAATAGGTAAAAGGTTTTTCTTTGGGATGATGAAAAAGTTCTGGAAACAGTGGTGATGGTTATTCAACACTGCGAATGTACCTAATGCCACTGAATTGTACACTTAAAACGGTAAAAATGGTAAATGTTATGTTTTACTTACTGCAATAAAATAATTAATTTAAAAAATTTTTGCTCTATCCCTTTAAGTGCCAAACCTTGAACATATTTGTTTTTAATGGAAACTTTCTCCAACATATTGACACATACCCCTGTTCTCTTAAACGGAGCACACCAGTCATAACCTAAACATCTCCTGAGGGTCAACATCATCAGCTAGAATGAAATGCAGCCAGACCTCTAAAGTTACCAGCCCCAAATTGGTTCAGTAAGTTACTAAATGTAGTCACCTACTTGGCTGTCTATTGCTTTTGTCTGTTTTTCCAGTTTTCCTCTGTCTCCTCCCTAGTTTCCTGCTTTCATCAGATCAGCATTTCCTTTCAAATTTGTTGTTTTATATTTGAAATCTACTGTGAGCGGAGAAAGCGAAGCAAGTGCGTTCCAGTTAGGTGCAATGTAAGACTTAACAGGCTCCTTAGAAAGAGGGGTTCTTCCATGCCGCTCTGTACACTCACATACTTAACAGCCCTCTCCTGGGTGTTTCACAAACATTTCAGACTCAACACGATCAAAACCAACATAATGACTTTCCTTTTACTTCTGCAGTGCTGCCCAGCTCCGTCGTCTTTGTGGTCGGTCATCACAGCACCACAAAAGTAAACACCAGTCCCTCACAGTTCTCCAAGGTCCAGTTGATTATCTTGATCTCTTCCCATTTATGAAACTCCAGGCCAGGCCCTCAAAACCACTACAATAGCTCATCTGGTTGTCCAGCCTTTAATCTTGCCACCTTGTACCTCATAGCTACAAACTACATTCCTTCCTTCTTACCGAGACTAGACTTTTCTTTCAAAAACATACAGTCGGCACTCGGTAGCCTCGGGTTGGATGTCCGCAGATTCAACCAACCTGGGACCGTAAACCTAGTAGCACAGGATTCGCGGTTGGTTGAATCTGCGGATTGTAACCGCGAATACGGAACTGAGGATACGGAAGGAAGGCCGATGGCAGGACTTGAGCATCCGCGGATTTGAGTATCTGCCACCGGTCCTGGTACCCCCCACCCCCATACCGAGGGAAGAGTGTATCTATAATGTCGTCTGAAGCCTACGAAGCATTGATGACTCCTCACTGCAATAGAATACGTCCAAATGCACCTCACAATCTGGCCCCAACCTATTTTTCCAGTTTACCTCATCTCCAACTCTCTGTCCCCCAAACCCTTACATGATATTCAATAGTCATTTACCATGACTCCAATACGCCCTGTACAGGCATACTTTCGAGTTCTCACAAATATTTTTCACTCTTTGTAGCATGTCTTTACGAAATTGCACACTCCTCAATCCAAATTCAAATACCACCTTGGGGGCTTCCCTGGTGGCGCAGTGGTTGAGAGTCCACCTGCCGATGCAGGGGACACGGGTTCGTGCCCCGGTCCGGGAAGATCCCACATGCTGCGGAGCGGCTGGGCCCGTGAGCCATGGCCGCTGGGCCTGCGTGTCCAGAGCCTGTGCTCCGCGACGGGAGAGGCCACAACAGTGAGAGGCCCGCGTACCGAAAAAAAAAACAAAAAAACAAAAAACAAATACCACCTCGGTTGATCCCACACTAACCTCTACCCCAAACTCACTCTCTACCCTAAAGTAATCACTCCCTCCTCAGGACATCTGACATGTTTGTTGGTACCTTGGATGACCTCTGCATTAAGAACTGCCTGTTTGCTCAGAAGGAGGATGTGGGCAGAATGAACAATTAGAGTGTCGTATTCAGCACATTGAATTGTGCTTAACGGCCTGTCTCTCCTGCTACAAGACAATGTCCTATTTAGTTTCCTTTCCCACTGTCCAGCACAGTGCCTCTAATAAAAAGACACTCAGTACTGGTAGCTAAATAGAAATGAATTGTTGAGAATGCATTACAGAATAATCATCTGAATTTGGAATTACCAGAAAAAAGGAGAGAAGAGGAAATTGTGTTGGAGTCAGTGATAAACTTAATCTAATTCATACTTATGAACATGGAGATCCTGTCAGCATTGAGAGGCCAATTGATGAATTGGGGAGATATTCTGAGGCAGAAATAACTCCCATGCTCCTTGCCTATTATGGGCATGCCCCCTCCCATACATACCAACCCCCTTGGTACTTGTCCCGAGTAGGAAAACACATGGTGTCAGTAAACTTGAAAATCCCTATCCATGAGTTTTCCTACTTTTACATCTTCATCAGGTGCAAGAGAATTGCAGATATTTAACAAAGCAAAATATGCTGTGCATATCTCTGTTGGAGCCCTCATCACTTTGAATTATGGTTATGATTGGTTAAAATTTCTTTCTCCCCAGCCTGACTCAGCTCCTTAAGAGGAGGAGCATTGTGGGCTTCCCTGGTGGCACAGTGGTTAAGAATCCGCCTGCCAATGCAGGGGACACGGGTTCAAGCCCTGGTCCGGGAAGATCCCACATGCCGGGGAGCAACTAAGCCCACAAGCCACAACTACTGAGCCCACATGTACAACTACTGAAGCCCTCTCACCTAGAGCCCGTGCTCCGCAACAAGAGAAGCCACGGCAATGAGAAGCCCACGCACCACAACGAAGAGTAGCCCCTGCTCGCTGCAACAAGAGAAAGCCCGTGCGCAGCAACGAAGACCCAACGCAGCCAAAAATAAATAAATAAATAGTTATTTTTAAAAAACAAATCCAAATGGTTGAAAAGTATACAGATGAAAAGTTATACCCAGTTCCCACCCTTGGTGTAGCAATGAACACTACTTTCTTGGGTATCCTTCTAGAGATAGTTTTAGCTTATAAAAGCAAATCCATATTTTTTTCTTTTTCCTTAAGCAAATGGAAGCATATTATAGATCAGCTTCTCTTCACCTTGGCTATACAGTGGAATTATTTGGGGGAACCTTCCAGAACATGTAAATCAGACTCTCGGGGGCGGGGGTGGGGGAGAGACCCAGCCATCAGCATTTAAAACATTCCTCAGGTGATTCCAGAGTCAAGAACCATTGCATATGCTTTGCTCTGCAGCCTGCTTTTTGTTTTTTTACCTAACAGTATGTCTTCAAATGTCCTTCCACACCAATGTATGAGAATGCCCTTTTTAAAAAGCAGCCGCATAGTTTTCCACCGGATAGATGGAACATGAAGGCCATATCTGAGCCTCAGGTAGATTCCAATATTTTGTTCTTCAAACAGTGCTACCCAAGAAATGCTGTCATGTTAAATACAAAAAAAAAAAAAATAGTGCTGCAACAAATGACCTTTTATATCTGTCATTTTGCACATATGCATACACATACACTATATATTATATATAGACATATGTAGTATAAAGTCCTACAAGTGACATTTCTGAATCAAAGAACAAGAATGTTTGTGATTTTGCTAAATATTTCATGCTGAATACTTGATAGGTGTTACTAAACTGCCCTGTGAGGATTAATTTTTAATTCAGGTTCACAGAGTGTTTAAAGTGGAAAAGTGTGATTGCATTTTAAAGACATATATGCCAGGACATAATTACTGTACTTGGGCTTACATTTCAAAAAGTGACTAGGGATTGGAGAAGAGGATCCTTTGTCACAGTTAGGGTAACCAGTATCTTTTCTGATAGGGATGGTTGGCGCTCTGACTCTTGTTCTTTCTTGTCATTAAAGAGTTCTGTTCTCAGAAAGGAAACAATATGTGCTCTTTGATGTGGTTCAGAAAAAAAGAGACCAACACCACATTTTAAAATGCTTTGTAGAAGAGCATCCAGAAGCGGTTCTTTAGAAGAAAGAGCCCGCAGACAGAGCTACAGCTCAAATGAGAGAAGTCTTCCGAGCACTTGGAGAATTTCTGACTCAGGAGGAATTCTCTCATGTAAGAAAACACAAAAGCAAATAATGGAAAATGCGGACACAATTGTTCTCACCCTGATGGGAATAACTTTCCAACCGAAGGGAATCTTTACTTTGAGGATATGCCAGAAGCTGGAGACAGACAGAAGAGACTGAATTAGAAACAGTCCCTTCTCGTACAAAGGTGTGCATTTCAAGAGCAAGAAACAGACACCATTCTGGAAGTTTCCACATTTTTATACAATTGAAGTTTCTGCTCTGTAATGTTCATCTCTTCTGCTTCCTTCCTTACTCCTCCTTTCTCCTCCTCCTCCTCCTCTAAGAGAGAAAGACAGACAGACAAACACAGAGTCAGAGACAAAGACAGAGACATGGAGATACAGAGGGAAACAGAAACAGATTTTCTTTTTTTTTTATGTTTTTTTAAAAAATAAATTTATTTATTTTATTTATTTATTTTTGGCTGTGCTGGGTCTTCGTTGCTGTGTGCGGGCTTTCTCTAGTTGCGTGGGCAGGAGCTACTCTTCCTTGTGGTGTACGGGCTTCTCATTGCGGTGGCTTCTCTTTTTGCAGAGCAGGGGCTCTAGGCGCACAGGTTTCAGTAGTTGTGGCACATGGGCCAGCAGTTGTGGCTCGCGGACTCTAGAGCACAGGTTCAGTAGTTGTGGCGCACGGGCTTAGTTGCTCCGCGGCATGTGGGATCTTCCCGGACCAGGGCTCGAATCCGTGTCCCCTGCCTTGGCAGGTGGATTCTTAACCAGTGTGCCACTAGGGAAGTCCTGGAGACAGATTTTCTTTCTGTTATGACATGTTTTAAAAGTAGCTCTCAGGACCTGCTGAGAGAAATGGACCATAATAAAAGAGGTCATTTTCCTGTCAAATGAGTTTGATGGTATTCCTGTATTTCTCGAAGAAATTCAAGCATCAGTCTTTGAATAGTTTATCAGTTGAGGTTCTCTGATAGAAAGCAATAGAAATTGGCCCAGGAACTCATAAGGCAAAAAGGAGGGGGTTATTTGAATGATGCTGGGCAGCTCACAGCAATGAAAGCAGGAACCAGGACAGATCTGGAAACATAGTGGCAGAGGCTCATAATGAGCTTCTGTTGAAGATCTTATCGTCAGATAGTTTTTTCAAATTCCCAGGAAAAATAACTTGATTGGTTTGGCTTCATCACCTGTCCCCCTCCTGTGGTCAGGCACAGCTGGGTCTGATCCCAGAAAAGGGTGTGGGTAGTTAGGAAATATGCCAGAAGGACTTCAGTAGCTCCCACCAAATACCCAGTAATTGATGCCCATGAATATTTGATCTGGGGTAAACAGAAAGGCTACATTGAGATTCTATCACAGTTTATGACTTCGCTCTTCATGAAAGTAGGTAGAAGGCTGATTACAATTAGGACTGGAAAAAAGATTTTCAAAAAAGCCCCTCATGAGACTGAGGGGGTATTGGACATGTTTCAGTCTCCTGGACAATGCCTATCATTTTTTAAAAAGTGGGCGTTTAAAAAGCTGTGAAAAAAAAAACAAAAAAAAACAAAGCTGTGTGCCATATCGGTGCACCAATATTCACAGCAGCAGTATTCAGAATCGCTAAAAAGCTGGAAGCAACTCAAAGCATCCATTGATGGATAAATGGATAAACACAGTGTGCTGTATGCATACAATAGAAAAGCCTTTAAAAGGAAGGAAATTCTGACACATGCCAGAACCTGGGTGAACCTTGAGGAAATTATACTAGATGAAATAAGTCAGTCACAAAAGGACAAATATTGGATGCAGGGCACACGGGTTCGTGCCCCGGTCCGGGAAGATCCCACATGCCGCGGAGCGGCTGGGCCCGTGAGCCATGGCCGCTGAGCCTGCGCGTCCGGAGCCTGTGCTCCGCAACGGGAGAGGCCACAACAGTGAGAGACCCGCGTACCGAAAAAAAAAAAAAAAAAGGACAAATATTGTACAATTCCACTTACATGAAGTACCTAAAGTAGTCAGATTCATAGAGACAGAAAGTAGAATGGTGGTTGCCAGGCTCTAGGAGGAGGGGGAATGGGGAGCTGTTTAATGGGTACAGAGTTTCAGTTTTGCAAGATGAAAAGAGTTCTGGAGATAGAGGGCGGTGATAGTTATACAATGGTGTGAATGTACTTACTGTCACTGACTGTGTACAACTTCAAAATGGTTAAAATAGTCAACGTTATGGTTATGTATAGCTTACTACAATTTGAAGAAAGAAAAAAGCAGCGTCTGAGAGTAGAGATGCCAACAGCGCAAGTAACAAGGGTAAAAAAGGAGGTGATAGAGCCTGTGCTCCGCAACGGGAGAGGCCACAACAGTGAGAGACCCGCGTACCGATAAAAAAAAAAAAAAAAAGGACAAATATTGTACAATTCCACTTACATGAAGTACCTAAAGTAGTCAGATTCATAGAGACAGAAAGTAGAATGGTGGTTGCCAGGCTCTAGGAGGAGGGGGAATGGGGAGCTGTTTAATGGGTACAGAGTTTCAGTTTTGCAAGATGAAAAGAGTTCTGGAGATAGAGGGCGGTGATAGTTATACAATGGTGTGAATGTACTTACTGTCACTGACTGTGTACAACTTCAAAATGGTTAAAATAGTCAACGTTATGGTTATGTATAGCTTACTACAATTTGAAGAAAGAAAAAAGCAGCGTCTGAGAGTAGAGATGCCAACAGCGCAAGTAACAAGGGTAAAAAAGGAGGTGATAGACTATTTCTAAACATGCTCCCTTTTCCATGGCTTTCTGCGATGGATTAGTTTGGCTGGTTCCAACTGTTGCACTTAATCATTCTTTAATTTACAGAATAAAGAAATTCATGAGTTCTAAAGACAAATTTCAAAGCCAGCAAATAACTTCTTTTTTACATATGTTGCAAATCTAGCTGGTAAGCCGAACCCCCTGCATTGACAAGGGCTTTAGTTACCGGGTTGCTCTGCAGAGCCCAAGGAAAAAAATTAAAACTTTATGACCAAGAGCACTATTTCATTTCCTTTCTAAACTAACCCCATGAAAGGCCACCCAGGCAGGCTTGTGCAGACAGAGCAAGACAACTGTACACTGAAGCAACCATATTTCTACTTCCTCCACACTGAAAAAGCAAAACAAAAAGAAAAGCCAAACAAAACTGAATACAATTTAAACCTGTAACAACGGCTGGTTTCCATCTTCATAATTTACAATGGGTGAAGTACTGTGTTATCAATAGCCTTTCATGTGGTTAGCTTCAAAATTTTATTTTATTACCCTCTCCAGACCGTGGCTTTCTGGTTTGTTCAGTTGACTTCCCCACTTATTTGGCCCTTCTTCTGCGCAGAGGCCCTCCCTCTGTTCTATAACTATCCACATCTATCAAGATCTTTTCTTGAAAGTTTTCCTATAAAAAGCATTTTCTAGAAAGTTCCTGAACCTCTTCAGATCTCTTTCTCTAGTGAACTGCGATGACACTATTACTTTTTTTTCTATGGTGCCTAGAACTTTGGGCTATCAAAGAAAAATTTTCAAAGAGTTAAAAACCTGACTCTCAGATAAATATAGAATGAATACTTGTCAATTATTTATGTAACCAGTGAGGGTGCCAGGAGGATGGTAAAGCTGATTCAAAAGAATTCAATGAACGGAAGTCTGTGTAGTGATAGGAAAGGTATCCTAAAATAAGTTTAATAAGTTCTATAAATTGCAGATAAAACTGGTTAATGTCCTGTAAGGCCATAAAACTATAACCTTTGGAGTTATCTTCACTAGTCTTGGAAATCTACAAGGTAACATGTAAATTCAGGGAATCTGGGTCTTAGTCAGGAGTAAATAGAGAGAAAAACAAAAGTACATCTCCTAGGGAATTAAACAAACTTTGGGTAGGCCTTGGGCTACTCAGTGCTCCCATATGATTTTGAAAGGACATGTAGTCATCCTTTTACCTTATTTCAAAGTTTTTGGATAATTTTTCTTGACTGGGTCAATCACCCCATTTTATGAAGAAACACGAGTTTGGCGAGATTAGCTAACTTGTCCAAGATCACACAAGTAGTGAGAAATCGAGCTGGGGCTTGAAACTAAGCCTACTTGCCCAAGCACAGTATCCAGGGGATACAAATGCTTATTATGTGTCAAAAAAGTCCCATGACCTATCTAGACTACTTCTGGATACCACTGGTGATATACAAAGAACAGCTAAGAATCATATAACCAGCTGATCTTAGGTGCAATTTAGCAAAAGTGTTCTATGATTCTGTTTTATTTCATCATATTGCAACTTCTTTGAGAGAAGGTATTTACTCAATAAGTATTTTTGTTTGTTTGTTTGTTTTGGTTGTGCCACGGGGGCTTGCAGGATCTTAGTTCCCCGGCCAGGAATTGAACCCAGGCCATGGCAGTGAAAGTGCCGAGTCCTAACCACTGGACTGCCAGGGAATTCCCAATTAGCATTTGTCGAGTTCCATCTGTGGCAGATTATATTTTCCAAAGACCTACATATTTATCCCATGTCACATGCTCTTTCTACAATGGACGGACACCCCTTCCACTGAGAGGACACAGGTTCCCCCACCGGTTGTATCCGGTGGTAACTGCCCTATCAATGGAGCACAGCAGAAGTGTTGCTATGTGACTTTGGAGCCCAGGTAGTAGAAAGTTACAGCACCCACCATGGTGCTCTCTCCCTCTCCCTCTCTCTCTCTCTCTCTCTCTCTCTCCTCTCTCTCTCTCTCTCTCTCTCACACACACACACACACACACACACACACACACACAATGCTTGCCCTTAGAACCCAACCACCATTTTGTGAGGAAGCCGAGGCTACATGGAGAGACCATGTGTGGATGTTCTGACCAACAACCCTCGGCCCCCAGCCAACAGTCAGCATCACGGTGAACTCCCAGACATGGGAGCAAACAAGCCAAAAGATGATTTACGCCCACAGGCTTTCAAGTCTTCCAGCTGAGACCCAGACATTGTGGAACAGAGATTATCCCTGCTGTGCCCTGTGTGAGTTCCTAACCCACAGAAACCAAGAGAGATAATAAATGACTTTGGTTTTGTTTTAAGCTACTACATGTTGAGTCATTTCTTACGCAGCAAAAGATGATTAACTTATTGTGTCCTCAGCACTGTGGCATTAATAGTGTCAACTTTTCATTGGTGGCTCAAATGTAAATGTCATGTAGTCCTCCCTAACTTTGCTGAGTCACAGATTTGAACCTTGCTGAGTGAGGGTGGGTGTGTGCGTCTGTGGCTGGTAAAGGAGCCTCCCAGCATCTAGGGCTCAGTCAGTATTGGTAGCTCCGACTTGTAACTGGATGTGCCATCTCTCATGTACAGAGATTAAACGCTCATAGCCCTGAAAAAAAAAAAAAAAAAGCCAAGTGCTTGTCCTGGAAGTGAAGAGAAATTGGGGATGTTTAAGAAAGTAATGATTCTTAGTGAAAAATAAAAGGTAGGGGGGAATTTGGGTTAAGCAATAAAGTAAAAATTCAGTGAAGGACCAGATTACACATGGCATGGCCTCGTCCACCATGTTAAATGGCACACCATCCAATGCATAATTACATTTTATGGGGAACTGTTTTGCTGGAGTGGAGGTATGCACATTTGTAGCATTATGAAAGCCTCTGGCTGTATTCTCTTAAACTCTCAGTGGTTAGTTATGATTCTTTATATTTGCCAGCTCCTAGCTTAGAAGTTCCCATCCCGTGAGGTATGAGATTTCCCAAGTTCTCTGCCAAAGAACCTCAGCTCAGGAGAAATATAAACTAAACAGACCTCTGATTAAACCAGTCATTAGCGTAGGCTGACTCGGCGCTTTTCACCTCATGGACACAGAGGCTGATGAAGTAGTTTTCCCAGAATACGCTTAATTTAGATACAGCGTACTTTCAGGAATATTCTTTGTTTAAGAGAGTGAGCACACTAAATTACTACAAAGAGCTGCGTTTTAAAGATTCCTTGATTTATACGATTTTACTCCTATCAGCTGGAGGCTGTATTTTAAAATGACAGCAAAAACAAACAAACAAAAAAACCCACAAAAACAAACAAACAGAAAACAAAAAAAACACAACAGAAAAAAAGGCAGGCAGGGACTTCCCTGGTGGCACGGTGGTTAAGTCTCTGCACGCCCAATGCAGGGGGCCTGGATTGAGCCCCGGGTCAGGGAACTAGATCCCACACGCATGCCGCAGCTAAGAGTTCGCATGCCACAACTAAGGAGCCCGCGTGCCACTACTAAGACCCAGCTCAACCAAATAAATAAATAAAATAAATAAATATCTTTTTTTAAAAAAGGCAGGCAGCACAACGTACCCACGAAGAAGTTAGAGTCTTGTTTCTGCCTTTACTGGCACCATAATTTCTCTGAGTGTTTCCTCATCTATAAAATGGGGATATAATAACATGCCTCATAGGGTTGTTCTGGGGGTTAAACAGGATAATGAATGGAAAGACTTTAGCACAGTGCCTGTCACACAGCGAGAAAATAAGAGCTTTTCCCATGACCATTCTCCTATGTCCTGCTTGCATTTTACTCATCCACGTGTTTATTGTCTGTCCCCCACTAGAATGTGAACTCCAGGCCGGCAGGAACCTGCTTGGTCACTTAGATATTTTGGGGGCCTAGAATAGTGGCTACCACAGAGTACGTGCTGAATAAATAAACAACTTATTTTTTCATGTACTTCTAGACTATTGTGTAAACAAACTGTTGCTAATAATAATGTCAACAATAACAACTGTTTACTTTAACAAAAAGCCCATTCGACTGAGGTGGCTCTAAGGCCATGGCAGCCTACGTCAGCAAACCAAAAGCTAAGCCTGTAAAAATGCCTCAAGGTTACGAAACTGAAATCTAAGGACTACAAGTTACAAACAGCCAACTTGGCTTTAAGCTGTAGCCAATCAATCATTCTCTTGCTTTGCTTCCTCCTTTTCTCTATAAAAGTCTTCCCAAGCTCCTGTCAGTAGAGTCCTCCTAACCACTTCCAATTTGGCATTGCCCTATTTGAAGCAATTTTTGCTCAAATAAACTCTTAAAATTTTTAATATGCCTCAGTTTCTCTTTTAACACAGCTAAGGAACATAGGCCACTTATTATCAACCAGATACTGAGCTAAGACTTCATACACATGATCTCACTTAATTCTAACTACAGCTCTGTGTAGATATTATTCTTCTCGTTCTGTACGTAAAGTGATTGAGCTTTAGAGACCGTATTTCAAATTCTCCAAGTCACATGGCTACAAGCAGAACTAAACGTGGGCCTGATTCCAACACCTGCTCCCTTAAAGTCATATGATGCTGTCTCCTGACTGGAAGAAATCTTGCAAATCACTGTTGCAGACAGAGCAGCCCCTAATCTTTGTCGCTTGATGGCGAAGCACTATTCCTGGTGATGGAAATTCTATCTGTTCTAGCTCTGTGTTAATCATGTTTTTAATTTTTTTGTATCTTATGATGTTTTGACATCTTGGAGGGGCCTTAGAGATTCAGGGAGAGACTGCCCTTACCAGGGCAGGCTAAGTCCTAAAGATACTAACAACCTACTTAGGAGAGCACTTTTCATGTGCAAACCAAACAATCTCAAGTCCATAACCCCAGTGACCTCTTTATCTAACTCTCACACATCAAGTCAATATATCCCCTAAATCATCCCAGGGCCAGGTACCAGGCAACTAAAAACCTCCTTTGTAGCCCAAAGCCCATTGGGATTATTCAGAGTAGCCATTCCTAAGCTGTATACTCTGCTGTGCCATGCCTTTTCCACAGAAAACATCATGAAGACACTGGCCTCAGCTTTCCCCTACTTCTGACCAAAATCTGGTGCTTCCCCTGTGGCCTTACATGGCATGGCATGCCCTCTTCTCTTAGGAAATGTAAGTAATAAAAATCTTCTTTCAATGGCATTGGCCTCTCCCTGTGATCACTCAGTTACCTCCATAAATTAAAATTCTGCAGGCACAAATTTTAGTTTTTATTTTATTTATTAAAAAAAATTTTTGGGGGCTTCCCTGGTGGCACAGTGGTTGAGAGCCTGCCTGCCGATGCAGGGGACGCGGGTTCGTGCCCCGGTCCGGGAAGATCCCACATGCCGCGGAGCAGCTGGGCCCGTGAGCCATGGCCACTGAGCCTGCGCGTCCGGAGCCTGTGCTCCGCAACGGGAGAGGCCACAGCAGTGAGAGGCCCGCGTACCGCAAAAAAAAAAAAAAAAAAAAAAAAGAAAACTAAAAATAGAGCTACCATATGACCCAGAAATCCCACTACTGGGCATATACCCTGAGAAAACCTTAATTCAAAAAGAGTCATGTACCACACT
>NC_041232.1:72172286-72200531 GCF_002837175.3 Physeter macrocephalus
GTCCCAGCTTACCCTTCCCCCTCCCCGTGTCCTCAAGTCCATGCTCTATGTCTTTGTCTTTATTCCTGTCCTGCCTCTAGGTTCATCAGAACCTTTTTTTTTTTTTAGATTCCATATATATGTGTTAGCATACGGTATTTGTTTTTCTCTTTCTGACTTACTTCACTCTGTATGACAGACTCTAGGTCCATCCACCTCACTACAAATAACTCAATTTTGTTTCTTTTTTATGGCAAGTAATGTTCCATTGTATATATGTGCCACATCTTCTTTATCTATTCATCTGTCGATGGACACTTAGGTTGTTTCCGTGACCTGGCTATTGTAAATAGTGCTGCAGTGAACATTGGGGTGATGGATGTGTCTTTTTGAATTATGGTTTTCTCAGGGTATATGCCCAGTAGTGGGATTGCTGGGTCATATGGTGGTTCTATGTTTAGTTTTTTAAAGAACCTCCACACTGTTCTCCATAGCGGCTGCATCGATTTACATTCCCACCAACGGTGCAAGAGGGTTCCCTTTTCTCCACACCCTCTCCAGCATTTATTGTTTGTAGAGTTTTTGATGATGGCCATTCTGACCTGTGTGAGGTGATACCTCACTGTGGTTTTGATTTGCGTTTCTCTAATGATTAGTGATGTTGAGCATCTTTTCATGTGTTTGTTGGCCATCTGTGTATCTTCTTTGGAGGAACAGGCACAAATTTCAAAACACTGGCACCTGACTTGATTCAGGGAGGAATTGATTTAGGAGGCTTCCTGCAGAACTGAATCAATGCCTTCCAAAACTCCTTTTTTTTTATGGTGTCAGAGTACTATTTTCATAGTGTATCTGTTTCAGCTCACCTCAGGGCCTGTGGGCTCTGAAGCAAGGTATTAAAATTAGTGTTTTAATATGAAACCACACCCACCAAAGTATTACCTACTACATGTCTTGGCTTATTTAACCGCTTCTTTTTGATTGATTTATATAACTGCTGAAGTCCAGAGACCTGGAGGAGCGCATTATAAGGCAGAGACTCCTAGTTTTCTGCAATATCTGCTTTTCTCATCTTTCCTAGTAATAAAAATGTTATCAAAGGACATGACCACCCACACACACAAAAAAGTAAAGATTCCATTTGCTGACCTCCCTTGCTGCCCAGTGTGGCCATGTGATGAAGTTCTGGCCAAAGGGATGGACAGATGCAGAGGTTGTGTGACTCACAATCCTTTTCTTCTTTCTTCTTTATCATCCCTTCTTGCATCCTGGTGTTTGGAATGCTAGTGCCACCGTCTTGGACATAACGATTGGTCCCTGAAGACTTCTTGGAGCAGATTGCTTACTTCTTCAATTGGTGTATCTTGTTAAGCAACTGTTATTGGGGTTTTCTGTCACTCACAACTAGGCCAAATCATTATTAATTCAGTGGCAAATGCTCTAAGTGAAGCGCTCAAGGAGGTGGCGTTTAGTGACGAAATTGATAACTACATAGCTTAGCTGAGATTGCATCCTATGAACAAGAAAGAGAGTAATAATAATGGCTTGCTTCTTTTAGTGCTTTATAATTGAAACCATTTTCAAATGTATTTTCTTATTTGTTTATTTATTTATTTTGGCTGTGCCAAAATAATTTTTTTTTTCTTTTTTTTAGTTTCAGCATGCAGACTCTTATTTGCGGCATGCATATGGGATCTAGTTCCCCAACCAGGAATCAAACCTTGCCCCCCTGCATTGGGAGCACTGAGTCTTACCCACTGGACCACCAGGGAAGTCCCTTGTATTTTGTTTTTTGATCCTCATAATAAACTCCTGGGCCAGTGAAATAAAAGGACTTTGGTGGCAAACTCTAAGCAGAAAGCCATCCTCTCCTGGCCCTGAGGGCACAGCTTTTTTGTCATATCTCACCATCTGGTCTTACTCACCCATCCAATTAATGGCATGGTAGAGGGCTGAGATGTTACTTTTTAGTTTCCTATAGACTTCTCAAGTTGATTTCAATTCTCTTTGCAATAATGATAAGATCAAAGTTCAGAGGGTCTGAATTGTGTCCCCCATAAATTCATATGTTGAAGCCCTAACTCTCAATGTGACTGTATTTAGAGACAGGAGCTTCAAAGAGATAATTAAGGCTAAATAAGGTCATATGGGTGGGACACAACCATTATGACTGGTGTCCTTACAAGAAGAGTAGGAGATACCAGGAATGCATGCTCACAGAGGACAGGCCATGTGAAGGCACAGAGAGAAGGTGACCATCTGCAAGCTAAGGAGAGAGGCCTCAGGAGAACCCAAACCTGCCAACATCTTGATCTTAGACTTCCAGCATCCAGAACTGAGAGAAAATTCATTTCTGTTGTTTAAGCCACCCAGTCAGTGGTATTTTGGCAACCTTAGCAAACAGGGACTAAATAATTGTCTCAGTGTCAGAGAGAAGATGGAGGCCCAAGCATGTCAACTTGCAGTCCAGGATCTTTCCAGCAGTCCAGTCCACATCCTCAGAGTGTCTGCAATTCCCAGCTCCTAGTTTACCCCTGAGAAGACAGACCTTCCATCAGCCCAAGTTCATATTCAATCATTTAGATGTTTGGGGGCTGATAGCACTGCTCTGAGTAGACATGGACCCAAGTAAATGCTTTGTTATTATTTTTTTAAAATTTATTTTTGGCTGCATTGGGTCTTTGTTGCTGCATGCGGGCTTTCTCTAGTTGCGGAGAGCAGGGGCTACTCTTCGTTGCGGTGCGTGGACTTCTCATTGCAGTGGCTTCTCTTGTTGCAGAGCACAGGCTCTAGAGCATGGGCTCAGTAGTTGTGGTGCACGGGCTTAGTTGCTCTGCCACATGTGGGATCTTCCCGGACCAGGGCTCGAACCTGTGTCCCCTGCATTGGCAGGCGGATTCTTAACCACTTCGCCACCAGGGAAGCCCAAATTCTTTGTTATTGACTATTATTCATCAGGGAAAAAAAAGGTTTTTACATAAATGGTTGTATTCAAGATGTTATTGAAAGTCAGAAAAATGTCAAACTGAATGGAAAGCAAAAAGGAGCATGAGGGAAACCACAGTGAGACATCACTTTATACCCACTAGGATAACTGTAATTTTTTTTTAATGGAAAATAA
The DNA here is from genome assembly GCF_002837175.3 of Physeter macrocephalus. Taxonomy (NCBI): domain Eukaryota; kingdom Metazoa; phylum Chordata; class Mammalia; order Artiodactyla; family Physeteridae; genus Physeter; species Physeter macrocephalus. The sequence goes on from NC_041232.1 coordinate 72,175,387, forward strand.
ATAAGTGTTGGTGAGGATATGAAGAAATTGTAGCCCTCACACTTTTCTGGGGGGAATATATTGTTTTTGTTTTGTTTTTTGCTGTATGCAGGCCTCTCACCGCTGTGGCCTCTCCCGTTGCGGAGCTCAGGCTCCGGACGCGCAGGCTCAGCGGCCATGGCCCACGGGCCCAGCTGCTCCGCGGCATGTGGGATCTTCCCGGACCGGGGCACGAACCCGCGTCCCCTGCATCGGCAGGCGGACTCTCAACCACTGCGCCACCAGGGAAGCCCTCTGGTGGGAATATAAAATAGTGTAGCCATTGTGGAAAACACTGTGGCAGTTCCTTAAAAAGTTAAACATAGAATTATCATATGACTCAGCAATTCCACTCCTCATAAATACCCAAAAGAATTGAAAAAAGGGACTCAAACAAATACTGGTGCATGAATGCTCATAGAGGCTTTATTCACAGTAGCCAAAAGGAAGGTCCAAATGCCCCAAATGTGCATCCACTGTTGACTGGATAAACAAATTGTGGTATATCCATACAACGGAATATAATTTGCCCATAAAAAGGAGTGAAGTATTGATACATGTTACAGTATGGATGAAACTTGAAAAGGTATACTAAGTGAAAGAAGCCAGGCGTGAAAGGTTATGTATTACGTGATTCCATTTATGTTTAGTGTCCAGAATATGTTAATCCACAGAGACAGAAAGCAGAATGGTGGTTGCCAGGGACCAGAGGGAGTGGGAGACGGGGAGCAACTGTTTAATGGGTACGGGGTTTTCCTCTGGCGAGATAAAAATATCTTGGAACTTGATAAACCTGGTGGTTGCACAACATCGCAAATGCACTAAATGCCACTAAATTGTATGCTTTAAAATGGTTAATTTTATGTCATGTAAATTTGACCTCAATTTTTTTAAATACTAAAAAAAAAAAAAAAAGCATGGGAAGAAGAGAGGATTTACTATGAAGGTGCTGAAGCTTAAGCTTCAGTGCCTTTGATTGTCTGGACCCTTCCAGAACCTGAGAGGGACCCTAGTGACGTGTTCCCATGGCTCTATCTATTCTTCTCTTAGAGAAGGTCTGCAAATGGTTTAAGCTCCAGGCCCCACAAAACCTGGCTCTGCCCCAGGGAAGGACCTCATGGATGTGAGCCCTGGAAATAGCTGGAGGCGACAAGTCAGTTTCACCTACTGCCCCCTCAGATCTCTTTGGAGCCTTGGGGAGGAGGGGAACTCAATTCTGAGCAAAGACTTTCTTACCCTTGTGGCCATAAGGCTCTAAAAATAAACTCAAGTGCCGAAGAAACATTTTTCCTTGGGAAGCATCAATTGAGCTCAGCAGGAAGCCTCCTAGTTCCATTTTGTCCCTGGATCTCTGAATCGAGCTGTCATTGGCGTAGGCAGCTCTCTAGGGTAGGGTGCCCAACTGTCCCCGTTTGCCTGGGACTGAGGGGTTACCCAGGATGTGGAATTTTCAGTGCTAAATCAGGGAACATCCCAGGTAAACCATCACCAAACCATGTGATGTTCATCTTTATTAAGGTGAGAGAAGTCTGAACGCCTTGAGAGTAGAGAGGATTGTAGCCACTGTTCATTCCCTCCAGTGGATTTGAATCCCTCCAGGATTTTCAATTAGTTTTGAAGGACCAGTGCTTAGTAGAGCACCTGGCCCCTTAAAAAACCTTCAATAAATCTCCAGCGGCACTGCGCTCGGGGGCTGGCTTTGATGTCTCTGTAGCGCCCCTCTCTCTGGCCCAGCATGGCTGAGGACCCTGTAAAGAGAGCCCTTCCTGGCATGAACCAGTCAACAGTGGTGGATGGCTCCCCAGGAAAAAGACGTCCGCAATAGCAATTCCCGCCAGCAAGAGACAGAGAGAGAAAGGAGTTCAGGGACAGTACATTAAATGAAGATATTAACTTTGCACTTAAACAGTGTGCTAATGAAGCCTGCAGGCTGGACTCCAGTTTCTTCAGTTTAGAGGACCCTTGTTCTGAGCACTTAAATGGGGGTGTCTATGGGCTATTCATGTAAACTGATTCAGAGCGGAATGTCTACATATTGGGAGAAGCAGAGGCCTCAGCTGTGGGCACCAGAGCTCTGGGTCTCCCATTTCCCAGCTAATCACTGCCCCACCCTGACTAACCACCCCCCCTCCGCCACAGACTGAAAGGGACTCTCTCCCCTTAGCAGTTATTGGAGAAATCCAGGCAGACCAGGCATCCAAGGTACCTTGAGAAGCAGTCCCCGTTAGAACCACAAGGGGAAGGGGAGAGAGTCCCCAACAAAATGAGGCGCTACAATCTTCCTCCAGGCTCATTCCCCACCCCCCTGATCCTTATAGAGGCCCTACACACCAGCCTCACTAACCATAGTAAGCCTTCTTTTTTCCAAGAGTCTAAACACAGAAGCATCCAAACAATAGACTTGTTCTTCAAAGTCAATTAAAATGATCATTGTCTTAACCTGGGTTGCTGTAACAAACACCGTAGAACAGGTGGCTTAAATAGCAAACATTTACTTCTCGCAGATCTGGAGTCTAGAAGCCCGAGATCAAGGTGCCAGCAGACTCGGCGCCGGGTGAGAGCCCTCTACCTGGCTTGAAGACAGCTGCCTTCTCCTTGTGTCCTCACATGGCAGAGAGAGGGTGATAATCTCTCTGGGGTCTCTTCTTCTAAAGGCACTAATCCCATTCGGGAGGGCTCCACTCACATGACCTAATCACCTCCCAAAGGCCCCACCCCCAAACACTATCACACTGGGAGTTAGGCTTCAACATGTGAATTTTGGAGGGACACAAACATTCAGTCTGTTGTAATCATCGAGGAAAAAAGCAAACCAGACATTGTGAAAATTTGCTACCTTGCATCCGTCATGGGTCTTTCTGGAATGACCTTCTGGGCTGCAATGGCAGGTCAGCAATGTCAGGACAGCCCCATCTGAGCCGGGGTGACTTCCCCACAGTCTCACCGGTCAGGTGTGGAGTACGGGAGGCCCTCTCAGTAATTTTAGGCCTGGGCAGGCAACTAGTGTTTTATAATGTCAATGTCATTATCCAAACATGTAGACTAAACACAGCTACAAGACCTCTGCAGGCCACCCTATCAAGAGATGGAGCCTTATAACTTGCTTTAACCAATAGAATACACCGGAAGTAACATTGTGTGACTTCTGAGCTTGGCAGCTCTGGCTCTTGCCCTCTTAGAACCCTGAGTCTCCCCGCCGCCCCCAGGGCTGTGAAGAAACTTGAGATGAAAGATCACATGGAGAGAGGGGCCTGGTCCCCCCTCAGCCATTCCAGCCAGGCCAGCCCAGGGGCCATCATAGATGGTCCAGCCCCTGCTGATCCAACAGCTGTGTGAGGGAGCCAGGTACAACCAGCAGAACTGTCCAGGTGACCCACAGAGTCAGAAGGCGTAATAAATTGTTATTTTAAGCCACTGAGTTTGGGGGTTGTTTCACACCAGAGAGAACAGAGATGAAATGTCTCTTTTAGAAATTCATTCTAGATCTCACTCATCTGTGGAAACTAAAAAAGTTGAAGTCATAGAAACAAGAGTGGATTGTGGTTTTAGGGGGGATGGTATGAGGGCAGTGGATGGGGAGAGGTTGGTCTAAGGGGACCAACCTCCAATGATTAGATGAATGAGTTCTGAGGACCTAATGTACAGCATTGTGACCATGGTTAACAATATCGTGCTGTATACTCGAAAGCTGCTCAGAAAGTTCAATCTTTTTTAAAAAAAATATTTTATTTATTTATTTATTTATCTTGGCTGCACTGGGTCTCAATTGTGGTAAGCAGGATCTTTTAGTTGCGGTAAGCAGGATCTTTCAGTTGCAGCATGCAGGATCTTTCAGTTGCAGCATGCGGGCTCTTAGTTGCTCTGCGGCATGTGGGATCTAGTGCCCCGACCAGGGATCGAACCCGGGCCCCCTGCATTGGGAGCGTGGAGTCTTACCCACTGGACCACCAGGGAAGTCCCAGAAAGTTAAATCTTAAATGTTCTCGCCACCACCCCACCACAGCAAAACGGTAGTAACTATGTGAGGTGACGGAGGTATTATCTAAACTTTTTGTGGTCATCACTGCAAAGTATACAGGTATCAAATCATCACATGTACAACCTTCAGCTTACGCAATAGTATGTGTTAATTATATCCCAAAAGAGCTGGAGAAAAAGCTCGTTCTGCTCTTTTTTGAGACTGTACATAATAAACATACAAATTCCAAATTGGAATATATAAATTCCAAAAATACTTTTGATCTGGAACAAGGCTGAACCGGATATGGTATGTAAATAATCTCCAAATTCCAGCTTCTATAACAGCATTTTTCATATGGCATTGCTACTACTTGTTTTTTCTTAAATCGCAAAAAAAAATAAAATAAATAAAATAAAATGAGGGTGTTAAATTAGACATTCTTTTTTTTTTTTTTTTTTTTTTTTTTTTTTTTTGTGGTATGCGGGCCTCTCACTGTTGTGGCCTCTCCCGTTGCGGAGCACAGGCTCCGGACGCGCAGGCTCAGCGGCCATGGCTCACGGGCCCAGCCACTCCGCGGCACGTGGGATCCTCCCAGACCGGGGGGCGAACCCGGTTCTCCTGCATTGTCAGGCGGACGAGCAACCACTGCGCCACCAGGGAAGCCCAAAATATTTTTTTAATTATAGAAAATATTAGACATGTACCAAACCACAAAGAATATTATATTGAACCCCAAGTAGCCATCATCAGCCTCAAAAATTATTAACTCATAGCAATTGTGCTTTGAATATACCCTCCACCCACTTCCCCCTTCCCCCAGGATTATTTTAAAGCAAAGCCCAGATATCACATCATTCCCTCTGCAAATATTTGAGCATGGAGCTCTTAAAGATAAGGATAATTTTATAACCACCCGTTTACATGTCTCTGACCACCACAGCTTATAAGCTTTGTGAGAACCAGACTTTATCCTCTTCCTTGTTGTCTGCCCAGAGCCCTAGCTCCACTAGTGTGTGACCTGCTCAGTTAATTTCATAGGGTCCCAGCACTCAGAGGGTCCCATGATTGGTTTAATGCTCTACAGTTGCCATCTTGAAATTCTTAATCCCTTCTGAACAAGGTCCTGCATTTTCATCTTGCTCTGGGTCCCACAAATTACATAGCCAGTCATGGCTATAGCTTAACCAAGCAGCAAACATTCGGTGATGGAGGAAGGGCACGGTGTTAGGCTCTGCAAGCACTATAGCACACTCATGATCTTGACCCTGGACTGAGCCTACCATGCTCAGTGGATGACACCGCTATCCTTTCAACCTGCAAATCCAAAACCTAGATATCATCTTTGCCTCCTCCTTCTCCCTCAACCTCCCATCCCCTCACTGTGCAAGCTTTCACCAGATCCTAACATTGGCAACTCCAGAATCTCTGTATAGGATGAGAGGGTAAGGGAAAGCTCATTTTGAGCTCTCTTTTCATGGCAAGTATTAAAGTTGTTCAGGTTTATATTTATTTGGGTGGCTTATTGGGAAGTGTCTTAGTTACGGGTTCTCCCAGGTGCTAGTGGTCTCTTTGGAAGGTGATTCCAAGAAGTCCTGTGAGCCAACAGGGAAGCGAGACAAGGAAAGCAATGAAGTACACAGTGTGTGTTAATGAATGGGTTATCCCTCTAGGCAACTGGAGTTTGATTCTGTTGGGTACCCTCTGCGAGACGGTAGCGGACACTCAGAATTGTCTCGCTGAAAGGAAAGGAAGCCGGGGTATTTATCCACCAGCTCCAGCAGGTGTTGACTCAAGGTTGCTCCTGGGGGCTTTAATTCCCCAGCATTTCCAACTGTGTGCATGCTGGCCGAGCACACGTCTACTGCCCAGGAAGGCCCTCAGGCAGGAAGACGCAGGTGCTTGAGGTAAGAAGCCCTCTGTGTGTAGAGGGAGCTCTCTCTCAAACCTGCAGGTGACCTCTGAGGTGCTGAGGGTTATGGGTGAGACATCAACAGCACCTCCTCTAGGAAGATGGATGGAAACATGGGACAGCTAAATTTTTTCCCTTCCCAAGACCTGTTTGAAGTTGTTACTGGAATCAGTCCATTTCTTTTCGCTGCTCCCATCCTGGACCAAACCTCCATCTCTCTTCTCCTTTGGTTAGGCCCCCGTCATCCACATTTCCTTCTTGCCAATCTCTTCTTTGTCCCACAAACAAAGAGATCATTAATACTCATTGGGTGTTCTCATTGCTCCTAGGATAAAGACCAAAATCCTTAAGGTTACCTGGAAGGCCCTACAAGGTTTGGCCCTGACCTACCCTCCAGCTTTATCAAGCACAAGGGAAATGGCTTCCTATACTCAGCCATGTTGTTTTCTGTTCCTTTAATAGCTTGTATTTCCTCCTGCCACAGGGCCTTTGCACAAACAGTTCCCTCTTCCTGGAAAGCTTTTCCTAACCCCCCAGCTTTCTCCCTGATTTAACTCACAAAATGTCTCAGTTCAGTCAGAACTTCTTCAGAGAAGTTTTCCCTCAACTCTCTGGCTTGGTCAGCTGTTAACACTTATCACAATCATAACATCACGTTTATTTTGCAATTAATTATTTGTTTCTCCCATGATGGCATAGTGCCCTTTTATTTCTATTTTCTTACTGTTGTTCCCTGACACCGAGCTCAGGGCCTACCTAGCATGCAGTAGGTACTCAGCAATACTTGTGGAATGAATTTGAAGACATACCCAGTCTAAAGGATGTTTAAAAGGAATGTACTGGGAGACAAAGTTTAACAAAATATTTATGATAACCACAGACATATATTAGCACGAGTAAACAGACATATCTTTAAGGGTAAGTATTGTCTGTAGTTGAAAAGGTAAAGATAACCTACAATTCTAGAAACACGTGAATGGCTAAATAAACCGTGCTATATTCGTGCTATGGATACTCCACACTCTTGATAGAATAACACAGAAACATGTTATGATAGAGTTAAAATCAAAAAGCAAATTGTAGAACACTATGAGTACTATGGTTCCGTGCGAGTGTGTGCTTGTGTTTGGGTGTGTTCCTGTGCAGGCACTTGATTTGCATAGAAGCTATGTGAAAGGTGACCCGAGAAACCGTGGTTATCTCTGGGGAATTGAGTTGGTGTGGTAGGAAGGATATTTGTACCCTTCTATAATATTTGCACACTTTACTTTTATAATGCTTTGCTTAATGTTAGTGAGGGGAATTTTAGACATCCACAGTGGAGATTTTCTTTTTCTTTTTTGGGGGGGTGGGGAGGTGAGCCCCGAGGTATGTGGGATCTTATTTCCCTGACCAGGGATCCAACCTGTGTCCCCTGCATTGGAAGCATGGAGTCTCAACCACTGGACTACCAGGGAAGTCCTGATTTTCTTTTTGAATGGAGACTATTTCTCTGCCTAGGAAAAAGGCCTCTTGTGTTTAACCCAAGGAAAAACCTTCATTTGTCAAAAACTTCCACAGGATCCAGTTATGAGGCTATTAGCTGTGTATCCAATAATATGGAGGAAACACCAATGTTTCAAAATCCTTTGTCTTGTTGAAGACTTCTGGGACATCCCAATATTCCATTTACTTTCATTAAGAAGCAAATTGGCAGTAAATTTCCCTAGATTTATTCACTCTCAAAGTAAGCACAGCCTTTGGCTCAAATACTCTACATTTAGCAGAAGCAAGAATGACACAGTGAACCTGCTCTGGGTTATAAAATATTCTAATGGATTGAGTTAAGGCACTACTTTTCTGAACCCCAGTCAAATGGGTATATTCAATATTTAATTTAATTCATGTTTATTGAAAGTCAAAGTACCTATTACTTTACAAAGCACATAGGGAATCACAATAGTAGTGCTGGAATTAGACCAACACAACTGGAATTAAACCAGACACCCCCACTTAAGGGCAGTGAGTCCCCTGTAAATCTATATTTCTTTGTCTGTAAAATGGGAATAGCAGCTCATAGAATTATTTTAAGGAGTAATCTATATATTTCTACATTAGGGAAATGCAAATCCAAACCACGGTGAGATACCACTTCACACCTATGAGGATGAATATTATCAAAAAAACAGAAAACAACAAGCGTTGATGAGGATGTGGAGAAATGGAATCCTTGTGCACTGCTGGTGGAAATATAAAAAGGAAACTGGAAAACGGTATGGCAGTTCCTTAAAGAGTTAAACATAAAACTACCATATGACCCAGCAATTTCACTGCTAGGTATATACCCACAATAATTGAAATCAGGAACTCAAACTGATATGGTATACCCATATTCATAGCAGCATTATTCACATTAGCCAAAAGGTGGAAACAACGAAACTGTCCATTAATAGATGAACGGATACATATTGGATTGGCCAAAAAGTTCATTCACGTTTCCCGTAAGACTGTAGGGAAAAACCCGAACGAACTTTTTGGCCAGCCCAATAAAATGTGGTATAAATCTACTTTGGAATATTATTCAGCCTTTAAAAGAAACGACGTTCTGACCAAAGCTACAGTATGGAGGGACCTGGAAAGCATTATGTTAAGTGAAATAAGAAACAAAAGGACAAATATTGTATGAAGGTACCTAGAATAGGCAAATTCACAGAGACAGAAAGTAGAATAAAGGCTCTTAGGGTCTGGGGTTGGGGGGACAGCAGGATGGGCAGTTATGATGTAACAGGTACAGACTTTTTGTTTGGGTTGATGAAGAAGTTTTGGAAATGGATAGTGGTGAAGGTTGCACGACACTGTGAAGGTACTTAACGCCATTGTACTGTACATGTAAAAATCATTAAAATGGTCAATTTTATGCTATGTATATTTTAACCATAATAACTAAACTATATATATTTCAAGCACCTAGCATGGTACCCAGTGGGTACTCAAATTTACTTTGAACCATTCATGGGGTAACACCTTTGGCCCAGACAAAAACCTTTCCATAATTAAGGAAATAGGGTACAGAATGTCTATTGAAAAGACCAATAGCAGGGTACTAAAAAAAAGGCAAAGATACTCTTTATTTCAGCCTTTGATTAGCCCTGGCTCCTCTGGTGGAACGCAAAATGCACAAGGCAAAACCTGCCTACATCTGTCCCTGGTGCCAACATCATCACATTTTATAAAAGAGATGCTACGGCAGGAAAGGGCAGGAAACCTGAATTGACAAATGAATTCACAGGCCACGACTTCTACCAAACCCTGCGAGCACAAGTGACTTCTGCAGTGGCTCACCCCCTCCAATGATTCTCACCCCATAGGGTCACTTTAAATCCACATTCTGCAGGAAGGGACCTCAGACTCAAAAGCTTCCAGGAGCCAGGCACATTAAGGAGTGACGCAAGCTGAGGCAGCAGGGAGTGGTGAGGATTGTGGCAATTTGGAGCTTTCAGGCCCCACCTGAGCAGGCAGCAGCTCAGCTGACACTCACGCCCAGACACAGGTCCAGCTTTACAAGATCCTCTTATTTCATACAGAGAAGTCACAAACCCAAATTCTTATGTGAAATGTCTCAATTTCTAGAGGGTTGCCTGGTGGCGCAGTGGTTAAGAATCCGCCTGCCAATGCAGGGGACACGGGTTCGAGCCCTGGAACAGGAAGATCCCACATGCCGCGGAGCGACTCAGCCCGTGCGCCGCAACTACTGAGCCTGCGCTCTAGAGCCCGCGAGCCACAACTGCTGAAGCCCGCGCACCTAGAGCCCGTGCTCAGCAGCAAGAGAAGCCACCGCAATGAGAAGCCCACGCACCGCAACAAAGAGTAGCCCCCGCTCACCACAACTAGAGAAAGCCCATGCACAGCAACGAAGACCCAACACAGCCAAAAATAAATAAATAAAAATAAATAAATTTATTTTTTTCAAAAAATCTCAATTCTAAACTCGGGTGTATTAATCACGCCTTTTATTTTCTGTACTTTTGATGCTTTGACACGTGGGTCCTTGCTGACCCTGGAGGGACTGTCCGTCCTAGGTTTAGCCAATTTCTAGAGCATAAACAACTCATCTGTGAGTGTACTTTTCCAATATAAACCAACCATTCCAGAGCCCACACACCAACTACCTCCTTTATTGGGCTCTCATGCTCTGGCTCACTATCTCCCTGCCCTAACCACCCCAGGGCAGGTGCCAGACAACCAAGGACACACCCTATGCCCCAACCCTCCAACATTATCCAAACCAGCCAGTCTTAAGCCTGTTGACCCTACCTTGTGCATTCTTCCCCAGAGAAACCACTGTAAAGTCTCCAGCCCCCAGCCCCGCCCCCTCCCTCTGCCTTCTGACCTACAGCAGTCTCCCCATGTGTCCTCACAGACATGGCGTCGCATTCCCCCACCTCTGGGGAACTGTAATAAACTATCTTTTCAATGACAGTTGTTTCCTGATCTGTTGGCCTTACTAAACCTCATATATTCATTTAATATACTATATTTGAAAACAATGGGAAACACTGACTTAAAAAAATAAAATTAAGTGGCGAGAACAGTGATGCCTGTTGTAATATCTATGAAGCAGGACTGAGCCATGCTACTCTCCAAGACTTCGTTTCATTGACTTTTTACATCCATCCTATATGGATATCATTTGTTTCTTTCTTCTATGATAAGGAACCTGAGGCCCAGAGAAGTCAGATAGTTGCCCAAGGTCACCAATAAGTGGCTTAGATGGCAAGTGAATTGGAGTTTTGAACTTGGAGAAGGCAAGATTAGGGGAGGAGGAGAAACAGAAACTCCTACGACAGAGAAGATTAAGACTGTGATGTCACAGAGGTTAAGGAGAGAGATTGTTTAAGTGGGATGGCCAAGTAGTAATTTCCATTTCTTAGGACTTAAAGAAAAAGTTTTTATTAGTGCCTATTGGTGATGGTTAAAAATTGAATAAAGATTTTTGTCTTGCTATAAGGTATGTGTTTTACTTGGGATCTAAAAATAGAAGGATTTTGTCCAGTCACAAATCAGCTTGGTAGAGGAGGCGGAGGGTCAAGCCTCATGGTGGATATTATTCCAAGATAATAAAACACCTGCTAATACTGAGCTAACAGACCTGTAAGTAGCTGCTGTATCTCGGGCCCAAGGTCATTCCCATCAGTTTGTACAAGGTGACACACATACTGAGTGGTACCTTTGGAATTTTCAGATTGATTATTTACATACACAAAGAATGCATATTTAGATCTGATTGTTAATGTGCTTCCTAAAAGTCAGCTCAAAATAGGGGAAATCCAAGGCATCTCATTTCTGGGATACTACTAAATTTCTTGACTGATTAAATTCTATTTTCAGCTATATGACTCATGACACCACTAGGATCTTCAAGTTGTATGACACACTGGGTAGAATAGCTGGGTAAGGTCCTCAGCCATGGAACCACATCTGTTTTGGGGTGTCTTTTTACTGCCCAGCTAATATGGAAGTTCAGAGGAAGCAACTAATGCCAGAATCACAGAAATGGGCATATACCTGACAATACAAGCAACATCTCACACCAGGCAGTGTGACCAATAATAGGCGTGACACACACCCTTAATGTACCTCTCAGTATCCATCCCATCTCTTTGCTAACGAGCCAAATGATGGGGGGCAGGGAACGTGACAGTGTACCCAGCTAATTAATCACTTTCCCAACTCTCTTGTAGGTATGGTTGGCCTTGTTGACGAAGTTCAGGACAGTGACAGGTAAGGAGAAATCTGCTGGGAGGTTTTTGGGAAAGACTTTCCTTTTCTGGTGACAGGGGACAGAGGCAGCAAATCCAAGGCTTCTCCCTCTAATGGTGATCCGATATCCATTCTCCTGGTGATAGACATTTGGGCTGTGTCTAGGTTTTGACTGTTATAAATAAAGCTGTTACAAACATTATTGTGCAAATCTTTGTAGAAATCTGTTTTCCTTTCCCTTGGGTAGATAATTAGGAGCAGAATTGCTGGGTCATAGATTAGGTGTATGATTCATTTTCTCAATAATGTAAGAGTGTTCCAGTTGCTCCACATCCTCACCCATGCTTGATGTTGTAAGCCTTTTAAGGTTCAGCTATCTGGAAGGCAATGGTATCTTATTGTGATTTTAATTTGCATTTCCCTGATGACTCATGGTGGTGAGGACTTTTTCATGTGCTTATTCACCATTTGGATATCTTTTTTTGTCAAGATGGCAGAACCACAAGCTGGTAACAGCCAGAATCCCACAGTCAGTGCTTGGAGAACCATCTGACCAGCACAGGCTGCAATGAGAGTGAGAAATAAACTTCTATTTTGCTAATCCACTGAAATTCTATTCCATATGTTTCAAGAGTTAAACTGTATATAAATTATACCTCAATAAACCTAATTAAAAAAATAAAAAGAATGGCAGAGGAGGGGTGGATCCTGAGAAGACAGGAACCCAAGGGGATGTTGAGCTGACCTGGACCTCCAAGCGTGACTCACATGTGGAGAGGGCTTCTGGGCCCTAACCTTTCGTGTTGGGATTTAATCCTGTGCCGCACATTTATTAACTAAATGGTGACCCTTGCTAGAATGAATTCAGGCTTGAGATGAGAAATTGAACTAGACAAATGCAGATGGGCTGGAATGACCTAACACTGTCAAAATTCCCAGCTCCCCTCTGTTAAACTGGGAGGCTCAGTCTCAGGCTTCAGAGCCCCTCAGGTCACATTGCCCGGGAGCTGCCGATTCTGGACCTGGCTGCCCCCAGAATTAAGCTGAGACCTCCGGGAAGTCTGCTATGCAGAAGTATCTGAAACCTCCTGAACTGTCTTAAGCTGAACTTTCCTCCACTCCACAAGGCCTGCTAAGCTCTATCTGAAGAGCTTGCAATTTAAAGAAGTGAAGAGTAAGGGAGGAATAAATTAGGAGTATGGGATTAACAGATACACACTACCACATACAAAATAGATCATCAACAAGGATTTACTATATAGCACAGCGAACTATATTCAATATCTTGTAATAACCTATAATGGAAAATAATGAAAAAAAAAGAGAAAAAAATATATGGAACTTTGCTGTACACCTGAAACTAACACAATATTGTAAATGAACTATACTTCAATAATAATAAAAAAAATAGTGTAAAGAAGTGAAACAAACACATGGGGTTGAAAATGAAAAATATTTTCTCCAGGGTTAAGTCAGGTCCTAGGGTTAAGACTTGTTAGTGGAAGCCACCTGCTATCCTTTCAAATAGATAAAAGACTTTTCAGTCTGCCACCATGAAAAACTACATCCATTTCTCCCCCCACCCCCTCCCATTCTCCCACACCCTGCTCCCCTCACCCCCAAAACCCTATAATTAAAAAGGCTCTTTTCATTCTGGAATACAATTCAAGCACAATCACTAGGAAAACCCTGCCCTGTTTCTGTGGTTTCTGACAACTCCCTTTGTGTAAATCTCATTAAATCAAACTGGGGACTCCCAGTCTTTACGACAAATCCTAGGAAGAGAAAGCTATGTTGAATTTAGAAATGATCTTGCAAATCTCAGGTGTGAGACCTCTTTGGATTAGAAAGTAATATTATTTATCTCCCTGAAACCACTAATAAATCAACCATGAAAAATTGATAATGGTTTTTGTCACCAAGCGTCCTTTTTCTACTGTGGTAGTGAGTGTTCTTTGTGTTTCCCTTTTCAGAAACAGAAGGCTTTCTTTGACAAGCCATCTTATTTTCATGTCTTTAAGAAGACAAATGAAATTACTGAAAGTATTGCTTTGGAAACTATTTTCAATTCATTTTCATCCTGTACATTTTTTGTATTTAGGAGCAATTTGCTTCTCATTTGAAAAGAAAAATGTTTCTTATTTAAAGAATAAGCAACAGTGGGTGTTCCGTATAGCCTAAGAGGCTTGAAATGTAAAATGGTTCTCATGTAAAACTAGAGACAACAGAGAGATTTCCCTATAACAGAGTAGCATACAATATAGAATACTTAACACATTTAACAACCTCTGGGCCTAGAGGTTGTGTAACCTGCGCTTATCCTTTTTTTTCCTCCCCTTTAATTTTGTTATTTCTATTTCCATTCTAGAATTTCCAAAGTCCTTAACTATAAAGAGTTCTCTTCTCTTGTGTCTTTTTCCATCAAAGGATATAAATAACTTAGACATTTCCTTACCATCAAATGCACAAATAGACTATACTGGGCCCTATTCTGGGTACAACCCAAAAAGGGCTGTGATGGGACCCACCCTGTGGGCTTATGTACGGATATGCCTTTCTTTGTGTGAATTCTCTTCCCTGCCACTGTGCCAAGTCCTAGTGACTGGAAACAAGCTCCTCGGGGGCTTCATTTAAAGGATTAACTTCCACCGACTCCTCAGTCTTAAAGGGATCTTTCACATGCTCCACCTTGCTTAATTCATGCTGATTTCCTAACTTTGCCCATGTATCTATGCCTGAGAATCTAGAGCTGTTGGGACTTGGTCAGACATACTTTATAGAAAAAGGATAACCTGGTAGAATAATCTTCAGATAGAGATAAATAAAGATAGCTTTAAGTCAGAACTAGAAATATCTTTACCTTGAATGAGATAGTGAAGACCTAGGAAGACCTTAGGAGGTTTAGGAGCAGAGAAAAGACTGTCAGACAAAAGAAGGGTGGAGAAGAGGGCAAAAGGGAAGAGGATTACGGAGGCACACCCTCTTGTGAGATGACATCGTGATTAGCACAGAGAAATGAATATTTATGAAGGTGGCACTGATTATATTACGAGGGAATCATTTGAATAATCATGAATATGTTTCCATGCATTTGGACCTAATGGGACGGTGTTCAGCCTTTAATGAGGCATTGGCGCGTGTTTGCAGAGCCTGGGAGAGGGGAGTGGGAACACAGAGAAGGGAATGAACAATACAGGTCACAAGGTTTCCGCATGTATTTTTCTCACTGTACTGTTCTCTTCTCCCTGCGGTCCTGTCTATATAGATCTAGGGGAAAAACTCTAAAGTCAAGCACTGGGTGCCTTCGGTGCAGAGGCCAAGATGGTTTGCTGTTTTTTGGGGTTTTTTAAAAATTTATTTATTTTTTGTTTTATTTTATTTTTGGCTGTGTTGGGTCTTCATTGCTGCGCGTGTGCGGTGCGCGGGCTTCTCATGGTGGTGGCTTCTCTCATGGTAGTGGCTTCTCTTCATTGCAGAGCACGGGCTCTAGGCACGCAGGCTCAGTAGTTGTGGCACACTGGCTCGGTAGTTGTGACCCGCGGGCTCTAGAGCGCAGGCTCAGTAGTTGTGGCGCACGGGCTTAGTTGCTCCGCGGCATGTGGGATCTTCCCAGACCAGGGCTCGAACCCGTGTCGCCTGCATTGGCAGGCGGATTCTTAACCACTGCGCCACCAGGGAAGCCCGGTTTGCTGTTTTTTCTAAACCTACTTTGCGAATGAATGGGGGCGGAGTGAGGCTCTAAGTGTTACGCAGATTGTGAAACAGTTTTTGGATGGTTAAGTGACTTTTCCAAGGTCACAAAGCCATAGAATGGCCGAGCCAAGGCTTCAGATGCACCCCCTGGGTCACTCCCAAGTGCATATAGGGTGAATATGCCACCCCTGCTCTTAACCAGGTCCTGAAACCAGGTGTGTGATCTCAGCTGGAAGACTGTGGGTTTTGGCCAGGTTCCAGTCCTGGCCAAAACCCAGATTGGGACTTGAACCCACGTGGCCGAGTGGTTTCAGGACTTAATGAAGCTCAGGTTCTTGATGTCTCATCGCAGAAAGGATACATTGAGAGACAAAGTGATAGGTAAGAAGTGGATTTATTTAGAGAGAAACACACTCCACAGACAGAGCATGGGCCATCTCAGAAGGCGAGAAAGGCACCAGGGTATGGGGTTGTCAGTTTCTATAGGGCTGGGTAATTTCATAGGCTAATGAGTGGGAGGAGTATTCCAGCTATTTCAGGAAGGGGCGGGGATTTCCAGGAATAGGGCCACCGCCCGCTTTTTGATCCTTACGGTCGCCTTAGAACTGTCATGGCGCCCGTGGGTGTGTCATTTAGCTTGCTGATGTGTTACAATGAGCGTCTTGAGGCTCAAGGTCTAGTGGAAGTCAAGTTGTCCACCATCTTGGACCCGTTTGGTTCTAATCCGTTTACGTCATGTCCTCAGGCTATGTCATTCTTTCACAGGTTGTGCCCTGCCCCCTTCCCTCCTGTGTCAGCAGGAGGCAGGAAAAGCAAAGAGGGATGGGTGCGTGATGCTGAGTTGTTCAATGGGCAGGGAGGAGCTGGGGGCGGAGGAGGAGGGCTTCGAAAGGGTAGAAGGTTCCACCTCAACAAACTGAGCTGGACTGATTTCTCAGGAAAGACACACGGAACCAGCCCCGCATAAGGCATAAACCCGCATGCCAACTCAGTTCTTTTCTACCAAGAGAAACAGAGCTCTCCTTGGTCCAGGCATGCTCGTGTGGGCGGTACGTGCAACGGAGAGGCAGGTGATCTTGTGCCCTGGAGCTGAGCGAGCCTGGCTCCAAATTTCAGCTCTTTCTTTTTCCATAGCTGCAGTTTGACCTGGGGCAAGCCCTCTAGCTTGGCTTCCTCAGCTGGAAGATAGGCTGCGGGAGGCCGAAATGCAACGAGGAGTGTAGCAAGGCGCCTAGCACAGGATGCAGACCCACATATGGGAGCTATTATTAGCTTCTCCCTGCAGGCGGAAGCGGAATTGCACGCGGAGTGCCGGCTCGCTGGGAACCAGAGCGGGGGAGGTAAGCGGGTGATTCAGCTGCCCGGTGCATCCTTTCCGCGCGGGCTACACCTGCCACATTCGCTGGCACCTACCGCCGGGGGAGGTTCTGGGTCCGGCGCTGACGAAGCTGGCATTCGACTGGAGTTTATTCCCCCCAGGTTCTAAGCTAACCAACCCCCTCCTGTGATTGACACATTTTTTTCTTTAGATATGCTAATACAGTCAATTAGATTACAGGCTAGTCTGGCCTTGGCAGGCTTTGTCTCTTAAGCGACTTTACCTATCTCAGGCCTTTCATATTAGATTTTTTAATAATGCATCTCAAAGGAGGACTTTTAACCCTATTTCCGAGTTCTTTCAGGGGTACCCCAGTCTGGTGACCTCCAACCCTGACCGGGGCCCATCCATTCTTCCATCCTGGTATCTACTGGGACCTTGGGCAATTTTTTTTTTTTTTAATAAACATTAAAAACTACATCTCACTTTCCTAATCTATGAACTAGGTTGTTCGGTGAGTTAAGAAGAGGTCATCCTTGAAGGATTAAATGAGAAAATCTTGAGTACCATAGTGTATGGTGGAGAGTAAGCACTTAATAAATGTGTTGAATGAGTGAATGAATAAATATTTCCTTTGATTACTGGGGCCTCCTGCCATGTGCCAGGCACTTTGCTACTCTTTGGGGATATAATGCTGAACCAGATAGCAGTCCTGCCCCTTGGAGCCTACAGTCCTTGAGGGATGGAGACAAACAAGACACCCCCATGCTGGGGAATAAACGCAACCACTGGAGAAATACAGGGTGTTCCTGGAGCGCCTAGCTAGAGGACCAACATCAGTGACAAGGTCTCCGAGGCGCCCCAGAGGAAGTGGGCTTCTGATGCCAAAAGCTCAGCCTCTCTGCACTGGTGCAGAATCGAATCTCGGAGACAGTTTTGGGTGAAGTAGAAAAGGATAGCTTCATTACTTTTCCAGGCAAAGGGGGACAGAAAGGGCTCCTGCCTCGAAAGGCAAAACTATGTGTCCCAACCCCAGAGGATTTGATGAGGGGTTTATAACAGTGGTTCAAGGGTGGGATCTCTGACAAGATTAGGGTGTCAGCAGGGCCTGCCCTCTAATCTCGTCTCTGGTGGTCGCTCTCCTAATCTTCATGAGCTTCTCTGCTCCCTTTCATCTTGCCTCAGGTGGTCTCTTGACTGCTCCTCCCTTGATTAACAACTGTTAGAATCTGCCCTTTGGAACTCAGGGAAGGTCATGGAGGCCGGAGTCTTCCCTACAAGAAACGGGGGAACAAAAAAAAAAGGCCTCCGTGCCTGGGAGCCGCACAGGGCCCCGCTCGATTTCACTCCAAGATATGACATGAGTGGTAAGAGTTTAGCCAGCCAGAGGTGGAGAACCTCAGTGCCCTGGTGCAGAAGTCTTCAATGCAAGAAAGACTTTCTTCCTACAGTGAGACCCTGAGGGACTATGGGAGTGTACCTCGTGATGGGGGGGATTTGGGTCTGAGAAGAGGCATGAGAGGTAAGCAAGGGTTAGATTTTGGAGAGCTGTGTAAACCACGTAAGGGAGTTGGATTTTATCCTAAATACCATGGGTGTTTAGGAGACAGGGTCCACAAGCTTGATAAAAATGACTCAGGGCTTTCAAGCTTGGACTCCATGTGGAATAGAGGTCAATATGAGACAGGAAGGAAGGGGGCAGGGCACAACCCTTAAAGAAGGACACAGCCGTTGAGAAAAACTGGATATGTCAAAAAGTGGTTAGAACTGATTAGGCCCAAGATGGTGGAAGATTAGACTTCCAGTAGACCTTGAGCCTCATTATACCCTCATTTTAATACATTAGCATATGCTAAGTGACATGCCCACAGGCACCATGACATTTCTGAGGCTGGCCAAAAACTGGGTGGTGGCCTAGTTCCTGGAAATCCCCACCCCTTCTCCAGAATAGTTGGAATAATCCTCCCATTCCTTAGCCTGTGAAATTACCCATTCCCTAAAAACTAACGACCCCATATTTTAGGCCACGCTCGCCTTTTGAGACGGACCTCATTCTGTCTATGGAATGTGTATCTCTCTCAATAAACCTGCTTTCACTTTGCTATGGCTCACTCTTGAATTCTTTCCTGTGCTAGGCCATGGACCCTCACTTGGCGGCACATCCCAGGGACCCATGTTCCGAGGCTTGGGACATGAGGTGGTCTGTTCCCCCTCTCCACTTTTCCTTTGATTATTAAAATTTAGCTCACTTAGTTCTCGGGGCAGAGCCTTCTTGCCTGCCGGCTTGTATTCTTCACAAGCTTCCTATATTAATAAATCTATTTCTTACCTATCACTTTGCCCTTTGCTGAATTCATTCTGTGCCAAGACATAAAGAACCTGCGTTTCATTAAATCCTGAGACGAGTTGTGTAGTTTCAGTTGGAAGACTGTGGGTTCAAGTCCCATCTGAGGTGCGGTTTTAAATAGAACATGGCGCCCGGCTGCCTGCGATTGAATGCTGACTCCATCGTTAGAGGCTGTGAGCTCGAGAAAGTTACCCAGCCTCATGTGTAAACTGAGATAATCACAGGGCTCAACTCATAGGTGTGTGTGAGAATGTGGGTTAAATGAGATAATAGATACCGAGCAAGATACTTAGAACAATACCTGGTGGGGAGTCAGGGCTGCGTTAGTGTTGGGTATTATCCTTGCTACTACAACTCACACACCTAGAACCACGGGTCTGAGGAATGTAGGGTCGGGGGAAGCTTACAAACTGCCAGGTGAAGGAAGCGCCAGGAACTTGGAGCTCCTCCCCTCTTAGTTTAGTTATGGTTCTTACACACTTGATTACTTGGTTTCAATAGCTGATTAGAAAAGGAGGAGGTGCTGGAAGTAGGTTCCCTAGGAAAGGCAAAAGTAACTCCTAGAGGCTCAAGGAAGATCGAAGTACCAGGAGAAACAGATGCAAGAACCACAAGAATCATAGCCGACTGGCAAACTGTGGTCCTTTAGGGCAGAGGGTAAAAGTCCTATGCACCCAAAGCATACGAAAATCTTCACTGTATTCTAGTACAATTATTGACAGCATAAAGACTGTTCGGAAAATGACTCGCTCATGAAGGTGGGAGTATGTTCTATGAACTTTAGAAGTAATGTTATGTTGGACAGAACATAGTAGATTCACAAGAGACCCAGTGCTAAACAACCCAGTGTATGTATGGTATCTCTTCCTATAAACCTCAGCTCCAAGCTGCCTGGCCATTTAGGTCTTGCACCTGTTTCAGTTTTTTTCTTTAACGGGATTGTTTCTTGGATCTTTGAAATTTTCCCGGCAGGCTTTCAGTAGCAATCTGTCCCAGTTAACCTCACTTTCTTCCTGTATCGCACCACTGTATTCTTGGTATCCGATCATTTACTTCAAGACATCCTGAGATATACATTGCTCATAATTATGCTGTAGGGTGAAGGTACAGCAAAGCTTAAAGGCATTAGCAAGAAAAAAGACATACGTGGCTATTTCTTTGTATAAAGGTAGATGTTTTCCATTTATTTTTAAATTTTTTTATTTTTTTCTCCCAGGTGGGTGGGATATGGAATATGCAGAAGAAAAAGAAAACTTGGTTTCCATCTGGGTGAAAGCTCTTAAAGGTCAAACCATGGCAATACTTACTTTCTGCTGCTGGGTGGAAAAGGTGTGCTTTCCGAGCTTCAACCACCTTTCTGGCTTCCTGCCTCTGGAAAAGACCCATAAGAGGAATGCCACGGGTCACAAGAGTTACTTAGCAGAGTAAATACACATGAGTGATTCGGGGTGGAAGGATTACAAAGTCTTCTCTAAGTAACCAAGTCAAAACTAACAATACCCAGTTGTCAGAACATCAAATGAAGCTGCCCAAGCTATCACCCTAGACACGGCCAAGTATTTTCAAGACTAGCTGTTGAGGACAATATTTGATGGATGTAGTTTTGTTTTCTAGCTTATGTGAACAAGAGCGCCATGGAGGAACAACAGAGTGAATGCGGTTGGGGAAGGAAATCCGGTGATTGTAGATGAGGAACACTTGGCAAGACAAGGAATGGTTAGGGGTTGTTTAAAAAAAAAAGCATTTTGTTTTTACTGCCAAATGTATGGCTCCATTCTGATTCGTATCAGTAGGATTTGTAAGCTGTCCTTTGACTGGGGTTTGGCAGTTTGGTACATATTGGTGGTCTTAATCCAGTATCTGGACCAGAAAGCAAACGTTTTCATCTTTGGAATCCCCGTTACAATTGAAAATTTTCCAAGGAGACAGTGGAAGCCAGATGGGAATGCGGCATGCATTGCCCTATTAGCACAGAGTCCTCAGTGGGTGCTGTATCGCTTCGTGCTTTCTTCTTTCATTCCTGAGCACTCATGAGTGCTTACAGTGTGCCCAGCCTGCTGAGACTCCAGGACACTAGATGCTGGGGATTTAGAGCAGTGAATCCAACAGACCACATCTTTGCTTCGTGGAGTTTGCATTCAGATGGTAGGGAAAGGAATGAAAGATGCAATATAATTACGGTTGCCAGATTTAGCAAATAAAAATACAAGGCACCCAGTTAAATTTGAATTTCAGATGAATAATGAATTTTTTAGTGTTAAGTAGGTTCCAAAGATGGGATGTATTTTATCTGGCAACCTTAAATATAATGCCGGGTAATGGTAAGTGCTATGGGACAAATAAAACACAATAAAGGGCTAACTAGAGATAGAAGGGGGCAATTTTAGTTAGGGCAGCAAGGGAAGCTCCCTCTGACAAGGTGATGATGGAGCGGAGACATGAATGAAGTGAGGGAGGGAGCCAGGCTGGTAAATATCTGTGGAAAGCTATCCAAGAGAGCAGGAACAGCACTGCAGACACCCTGGGGTCCAATACTAGGATCACGAATTGGGCTCTGCACCAGTAAGCGTTTAATAACCGAAATGAACTAACTCCAGGTCAGTCCACGGTTCTATTAGCCACTCATATCATATCCTAATTCTGCATGTGTATTATTAAAGTCTAAGGGATGGGGGTGGTGGTAGAAAAGGACAAAGAATGGTAAGGAAGAAGGATAGTACGTGGAACTGTTGAGCTTGGCACTGAGAATGGAATTCAGCCTCAAAGCTCCACACCAGGGGACTGGGAGAGCTCCTTTGGAACCTTATACTGCTACCTTGCTCTATGCTAGAGAGTACTGCTGGGGTCTCTAAAGGCAAGCAAGTCTGTCAGATGGAAGGGCTGCTTTAAATCGCATCCTGCAGGGACTTCCCTAGTGGTCCAGTGGTTAAAACTCCGGGCTCCCAATGCAGGGGGCCTGGGTTCGATCCCTGCTTAGGGAACTAGATTCCGCATGCTGCAACGAAGACCTGGTGCAGCCAAGTAAATAAATCCTAAACATAAAATAAAATGTAAAAAAAAGAAATCCCATCCTGCAAGCAGAATAGTTTGCCATGAGTGTGAGCACTCCTATTATTTCTACACTTGCAGTCTACTTCATGACTTCTTCACTGTCAGAAAGAGCCCAGGACAACAGATCAAGAATAGTTTTCCAGGGCTTCCCTGGTGGCGCAGTGGTTAAGAATCTGCCTGCCGATGCAGGGGACACGGGTTCGAGCCCTGGTCCGGGAAGATACCACATGCTGCAGAGCAACTAAACTCTGAGCCACAACTACTGAAGCCTGCACGCTTAGGGCCCGTGCTCCGCAAAAAGAGAAGCCACCATAGTGAGAAGCCCGCGCACCGCAAAGAAGCATAGCCCCCGCTCGCCACTAGAGAAAGCCCGCGCGCAGCAACGAAGACCCAACGCAGCCAAAAGTAAATAAATAAAATAAATGAAAAAGAAAAAAAGAATAGTTTTCCAAATTCTACCTAAAGAGCCAAAGCTCTAAGGCAAAGGTAAGCCTTCCTTGGCTTTATATTTGTTCTTGGGCTTTTGCTATTAAATTCTAAGTGCTTATTAGTATATTAGCTAGGATAGTAATCACAAAGGAAAATTGTCTATTCTGTGACAAGCTTCCTAGCAGAAACAATATAAATATTTTAACACAAAATAAATAAAGAGAAGGAAAATTGAAAACAGTTCTTTCCTCAGATCCGCCATATGTGCCCCTAAGAGCCTACCCACCTGATCGTGGAGGAGTCCTGCGACGGTCTTGGTTTTACAGATGGCAAGATTTTCCCCTCTTTTGTGGCAAGCTACTTTGGATTTGCTAAGGATAAAGGGATCAGACCTTTCTTCAAATTGAGATTGTCCTTATTTACCCAAATGCTTTATTATTTAGTAGGTTACGGAGAGGAAGGTTTAGGGATACTTCTGTGCATGTTTTCTCTTTCTTCTCCAGTCACCTGGTACCACAACCTCAGAGAGGATGGATGAGATGGATGAGGCTGGAGTCAAATTAGGGAGGCCCTGAAGAGGCAAAATCAGCAAGAACCAAAACTGGCCACTCCCCACCCCAGCCTGGACTTTGAGAAGCTACACTATACCTCAGTGTCTACGTTAACATGACTTTCTGTTCTGTTATTTTAATTAGCATTTCTTTATTCTTCCAGAGCTCTCCTGCCCCAGAAAACGGTTTGGTTGTTTCTTAGAGGAACTTCTCTAAAGACCCATCAACTCTTGATGAAAAGGACACAGTAATCCGTGCACTGAGACCCTTCAAATCCCTCACCTCGAAGTCCTCACCTCGCTGTTTTTACCAATCCTGGACTCACGCCTTCTAGCCAGGCTCCCACATTGATAGGCCCACCTTAAACCAAGCTTCCGATTCTCAATACATTCTTTTCTTATTTTATTTTTCCCGCCCTCGCCCCTCCTCCCACCCCAACCCCCGATTCTCAATCAGTTCTGACCTTCCCCCCTCCCTGTGAGACACTGTGCAAGCATTTTGAGGAGTGTTCTCCCCGACTTCCTGTGGTGAGCCTTCAACTCAGCTTTGTCTTGTCAGCAGGTGGTGATGATCCTGTGTGAGGAGCATTTTTGATGAGGGCACTTTTTCTTCCAGCGGAAAGGAATAACCCGGTGTACATGCATTTAATGTGATAAGCTGCTTGCTTAAGGGCTGTTTGGTGAGCAGAAATTGCTTGAAAAGAGGTTAGCGATAAGTGAAAAAGTCTCTGTAAGAGAGCAGGAGAGGGACTTCCCTTGAGGGAAGTGGTTAAGACTCTGCGCTTCCACTGCAGGGGGCACGGGTTCGATCCCTCGTTGGGGAACTAAGGTCCCGCATGCTGCACGGTGCGGTGCGGCCCAAAGAAACAAACAAACAAAAACAGAGAGAGCAGGTGAGAGGGATCTCCTTAAAGCAAGGCATCCACAGAGCTGCGGACAGAGGACAGGTGCGCTGAGAAGGCCGCAGAAAGCACGGGCAGTCCTCACCTCCTGGCTGTGGAGGCAGGAGTGCAGCACGGCAGAGGGATGGAGAAAGGAGCGAGCGTGGGGCCGTTGCGTCACATGCCACCGTGGAGGATGGAGAAGAGGAGGTACCTTTTGGACCTCCCGAGTCAGACATGACCGTCAGTCATTTCTCAAGCTTACTTGACAATTCATTGTGATCTGGAGTTAGAGGAGATATTAGGCCTAGAAACAGAGATTTGGGAATCCAGAATAAAGAGATACTTGAAGCCCTGAGAGCAAATGTGTTTCCCCAAGTAATGCAGAGTTCAAAAAGGAGAGGGTCAAAGATACAACTTTGAAATATGAAAAAGAATATGTATATATATATATATATATATATATATATATATATAGACTGAATCACTTTGCTGTACAGCAGTAATTCATTCACCATTGTAATTCAACTATACTTCAATAAAAAATAATTTTTTTAAAAAAGATAGAAGAGCTTCCCTGGTGGCACAGTGGTTATGAATCCGCCTGCCCATGCAGGGGACACGGGTTTGAGCCCTGGTCCGGGAAGATCCCACATGCCGCAGAGCAACTAAGCCTATATGCCACAACTACTGAGCCTGCGCTCTAGAGCCTGCGAGCCACAACTACTGAGCCCACGTGCCACAACTACTGAAGCCTGCATGCCTAGAGCCCGTGCTCTGCAACAAGAGAAGCCACCGCAGTGAGAAGCCCGTGCACCACAATGAAGAGTAGCCCCCACTCGATGCAACCAGAGAAAGCCCGCACACAGCAACGAAGACCCAACACAGCCAAAAAGAAATACATAAAATAAATAAATTTATTTAAAAAAAAAAAAGAACTTTGAGAACATCCATATTTAACAGAGGACTGCAGAAAACTCAGCTAGGAAGAAAGACTGAGAAAGCATGATCTTTAGAGAAAGGGGAACGGCGTCAAGGTAAGGGAAAGAAAGAATTTCAAGAAGGGGCTGATGTGAGGAGTTCCACGCAGGATTCCCAAAGTAGGGACAATCTTTCAGACTATAGTTTCATTAGGGAGGCAGCCAGAAAGGGGGGTAGAGGGTTTATTTTATGCCCCAAGAGAAAGGGTCTTTATTCCTCTTGACTTAATTTGTGCTTAGAGGGTAAGGGTAGAATGGACTAGTTAAAA
>NC_041232.1:72201031-72235459 GCF_002837175.3 Physeter macrocephalus
AACTGTCACAGCAAGAGGAGTCTAGGGCGACATGGTGACTAAATGCAATGTGATCTCCTGGATGGGATCCTGGGACAGAAAAAGGTCACTGGGTAAAAACTGAGGAAATCTAAATAAAGCATGGACTTCCGTTTTTTTTTAAAAAGTAAGACAGAGATAATGGATAGTTAAGAGAGTGGGGGAGTATTAAAACACAAAGAGGGGAGCTGGATGAGCAGAAGTTGGGCACTTCTATCCTTTTACTCCCAAAGAACGCTGGCGAATGGCATTATAAACAAGAAGTCGTTCCTAAAATGTTTAAATAACAGCTCTGCATATGTGGAGATTAATTTTCCATTTTATCCTCTTCCCAATAAGCTGCCTCAGGGTCAGCCACTGAGTAATCAAAACGGCTTAGCAACTTTTAAAGCTAAGCTTATTCGAAACAGAATTTCTAAAAGTTTGCATTCTCCATGCTTTCTTGCACACAAAATGATGGAGATGATCGTTTGCTACTACAGGCAGCCCCAGTCTGTGGCCAGAGACGATAAACGATTTATTTGGTTTCTCTTTATGCCCAAGGTGGGCAACTGGACTGCTGAATCACTGACAGTTAGCCGTATAAAACAACAGCCTATATGGGGACTTCCCTGGAGGGCCAGTGGTTAGGACTTCGGGCTTCCACTGCAGGGGACACAGGTTCAATCCCCGGCTGGGGAACTAAGACCCTGCATGCCGTGTGGTGCAGGCAAAAAAAAAAACAGCCTGAAAAATAACTCCCTCCTAGCAATTTGGTTATACAGGCCGCGTGGAAAGAAATGAATCATTTACCCCTCTTGTCATCCTTCAGGTGTCTTCTAACAAGGCCAGCCTTTCCTTTTTTACAATAACAGCATAACTGGGTTTTGCCATTCCAAAAGTTAACAGCTAAAATGGGAACTACTGTTTCCCTTTAAATAAATTATATGCAGTATAAGTTCCCAACCGAATATTAAAATCCACACATATCACGAAGCCAATGTAATTAACGGCCCACATACAGGAAAGCAAAGCAAGGTACACATTTCATTTTTTAAAACTGATAAAATACACGTATCATAAAATTTACCATCTCAAATACATACATTTAATTTTTATATGAACTTTTTCTCTCTCACCAAGTCCTGTATCTTTTCCTGGGCAACGTTACATCCATGCTGATCATAATCCGTCACCCCTCTCACTTTGGACCCTGCCATCTTACACCTAGAAAAACACAACACCCCATTCTCTATGCTCTCATTCAGAATTGCCAGATTAATCTTTCTAAAACTACACTTTAATCCTATCTATCACTCCCTTCTATTAAAAATCCTTGAATCACCTTCCAAATTAAGTCCAAATTCCTTGGCCTGACACCAAAGACCTTATTCAATCAGAGCCCAACCACTGCTCTCCTTGGGCGGGGCGGGGGGGAAGAACCACACACACACCTTTCCTTCTAGGGCCATGCTATTTCTTTTTTTTTTTTTTTTTTTTGCAGTACACGGGCCTCTCCCGTTGCGGAGCACAGGCTCCGGACGCGCAGGCTCAGCGGCCATGGCTCACGGGCCCAGCTGCTCCACGGCATGTGGGATCTTCCCAGACTGGGGCACAAACCCGTGTTCCCTGCATCAGCAGGCGGACTCTCAACCACTACGCCACCAGGGAAGCCCACCATGCTATTTCTTAACCTAGAATCTCACACACACACAACACACACACACACACCCCTCCATTAGCAAAGGATGAAGAACCCATTCCTCAGGTTTTTCTAAAGAAAGAGCCTCAATTTCCTCATCTTTAAAAATGAGAACTAATAATAACTGCCATATCATAAGACTGTTGTATTTAAGAAAACAATATGTATGAAAAGAACCAAACACATAGGCATTAAAATGCTATTTTCTTCCTCTTTGTCTCTTTGTTAGAATAATAAAACAAACTAGGGGGAAAAAAGGAAAAATGAAGAAATGTTCTTGAGACAAGAAAGTGAAGTAGTTTTGAGGTGATGATGGTCTGACTGGAGAAAAAGGAGGAGGAGGAACATTCTTGGGTACTTTACAGAACGATGGTCCTGTCTCTTTATTACATCTCATTTCATTTCAAAACGCTGGCCCCTTTCCTAGTGTAGATGTGCCTCCAAGGCCTGCTCTAGGGATCACCCACTGGTGGGTCACCTGGAGTTCATACATTGAAAAGAATACAGTTTTCCTCTTAAAGGGCAGCAAAATTTCAACTCACAAAGCAAAATACCTCACTATGTCTCTGACTGCCCTATAACTCTCTCTCGTAATTCCGAAGCTCTGTCCTCCCAGTCGAGGATAACCAAGGACTAGCTGCGATCTCACCCGCTCCCTGACTAACCCTGGTCCAACCCACACCTCTGGACCATGTTCACACGCTGAATGACAGGTCACCGGAGCCCAGCTCAGACCAGGCCACCCCCAGAGGGCTGAGCGCCAGCCTGAGCAGCCACAACACACCACGGGCAGATGAACGCCATGCTGGGAGTCCAGCATCATGCCCCCAGCCAGGAGCCCCCATCCTAGAGAAGCAGTGTCCAAGTCCTAAACCAACACCAACAAGTCACTACACCAAGAAAACCTAGAGAAAAACAGGAATGCAGACTGGGCTTGGAGAAAAGTCAAAGCAATAGTGGGCTAAGTGCCCCCCATATTGTAGAAGCATCTACCTCGTAGCCACCTCGTTCTCTGGAAAGATGAGTTCCCTTTCTTCAGGGAAGGAGAAAGGGAGGCAGTCTTGGAGGTGGGAAAGGAGAGGACCACAGCCTGGCAGGCTGTGAACGCAGTGGGTGAGGTACAGAGCCTTCAGAGGAATCCTGGAGTCCAGAAGAGATGGGGGCAAGGCTCCCTGGCAGCTGCCCCAAGGAGAGGTTAGTATCCACTGTCAATCCCATAGGCCATGAGAACTTGTGACCCTGTATTCATCACCATTTATAACAGGTGATGTTGTCTACCTGTGTGTTTGTCTTCTCTACCGCACTGGCTCAGTAAGAGCTCAAAAGTCCATTTTCTAAAACTGCCCAAGAGCAGGTGTTGACTGACTAGTGAATGCATGTGAGTGAGAGCTGTTAAGAGACTGAAAGTAATACCCCACTTTCCAAGCTCAGAGCCTCCACCTCCTCAACCTAGAAGGTACTTGGCGGCCTGGATTCAGAGGCTGACCTGCCAGCTCCAAGTCACCTACCCCATACAACCACTATTCAGACACTTGAAAACTCCAGAAGCCAAGAGAACATGAAGGCCACTCGTCTGGGCTTGGCAATTCCCAGCTCTGAAAGATCA
Organism: Physeter macrocephalus; assembly: GCF_002837175.3. Classification (NCBI taxonomy): domain Eukaryota; kingdom Metazoa; phylum Chordata; class Mammalia; order Artiodactyla; family Physeteridae; genus Physeter; species Physeter macrocephalus. The sequence goes on from NC_041232.1 coordinate 72,204,337, forward strand.
GAGGTTCCAGTCAAGCAAGGGCATTAAACAAGGGAATTAAAAAACGCGGGGGAAAAGAGAGAGAATACGAAGGAAAATTCCCACGTCTGTCAAAGAGTAAGTACTTCAGTCAATCCTCAGAATGCAGAAGTAGAGAAATGGGCAGAATGCTTTTATATGTTAATATTTTATACATGGCAAGAACTTCCCACAAAAGAAAGTTGACTGAATTCATGAGTTTCTTTCCCTTCCCTCCTGAAATCCTACAAAGATGACATTAAAAGTATTTTTAAAAAGATAAAAATAGCATATATAGACAGAAAGTAGATATGTGGTTGCTTAGGGCTGGAGAGTTGGGAGAACTAGGGAATGACAACTAAAAAGCACTGTGGTTTTTTTTTTCTTACTCCATTTTATTTTACTTATTATTTTTTAAAATTGAGGGACTTCCCTGGTGGCACAGTGGTTAAGAATCCGCCTGCCAATGCAAGGGACATGGGTTCGAGCCCTGGTCTGGGAAGATCCCACATGCCGCGGAGCAACTAAGCCCGTGAGCCACAACTACTGAGCCTGTGCGTCACAACTACTGAAGCCCGCACACCTAGAGCCCGTGCTCTGCAACAAGAGAAGCCACCGCAATGAGAAGCCCGCGCACCACAACAAAGAGTAGCCCCTGCTCACCACAACTAGAGGAAGCCTGCGTGAGGCAACGAAGACCCAACGTGGCCAAAAATAAATTTTAAAAAAAAGTTTTTTAAATAACTAACTAAATAAATAAATAAATAAAACTGAAGTATAGTTGATTTACAATGTAGTGTTACTTTCTGGTGTACAGCAAAGTGATTCAGTTCTACATATATATCTATTCTTTTTCATATTCTTTTCCATTATAGATTAAAGATATTGGATATAGTTTCCTGTGCTGTACAGTAGAACCTTGTAGTTTCTCTTTTGTATATAGTAGTTTGTATTTGCTAATCCCAAACTCCTTATTCTTTCCCCACTGCCCTTGTTGTTTATCTCTTTTGTATATAGTAGTTTGTATTTGCTAATCCCAAACTCCTAATTTATTCTTTCCCCGCTCCCCTTCCCCTTTGGTAACCACAGGTTTGCTTTCTATGTCTGTTGAGTCTGTTTCTGTTTTGTAAATAAGTTCATCTCTATAATATTTTAGATTCCACATATAAGTGATATCATATGATATTTGTCTTTCTCTGTCTGACTTACTTCACTTAGTATGACAGTCTCTAGGGCCATCCATGCTGCTGCAAATGGCATTATTTCATTCTTTTTTATGGCTGAGTAATATTCCATTGTGTATATATACTACATCTTCTTTATTCATCTGTTAATATTCACTTAGGTTGCTTCCATGTCTTCGTTATTGTAAATAACTCTGCTTTGAACACTGGGGTGCATGTATCTTGAACACTGGGGTGCATGTATCTTTTTGAATTAGTTTTCTCCAGATATATGCCCAGGAGTGGGACTGCTGGATCATATAGTAACTATATTTTTAGTTTTTTAAGAACCTCCATACTGTTTTCCATAGTGGCTGCACCAATTTACATTCCCACCAACAGACAGGGTTTCTTTTTGAGGTGATGGAAAGGTCCTATATCTGACGGTGGAGATGGTTACACAACTCTTGTGAAAAGACCAGAAACCACTGAAATGTATGGTACAGATGCATGAATTGTACAGTATGTGAACTGGATCTCAATAAAGTTGTTACCAAAAATATACAGTATACACCCACAGGATAGGGCCATGAGAATGGAGCCAAAGCCAACATAAGACACCAGTAAAGTTTTGGGAAAAGGAAGACGACAGTGGTCGAGAAGTTATATCCCAAGGTCCTGCAGGAGGGGGCTGCAGACATGGAGAACAGTTAGTCCCAGGGACTTCAAAGAAGCTCAGGCCTTGGAATCAGCAAAGGGGACACCAGATATGGAAGGAGTGGGGTGGGGCTGAAAACAGGGAGTAGATTTAGTCCACATGTCCCTGTATGATGGGCATGCCCCCGTAAGAGCCCCTGGATGATGCCCTGACCCTCTGCCACCTGGCGTAGCTGGGGGAAGGGCAAGAGGAAAACTCTCTGGACTAACCAAAGCCATGGAGGCTCAAGATACAGAGCCCCCGTGGTGAGGCAGGAGATGGAAAGGCCTAGCCTTCCCTTTCCTCCACCCCTAGGGCCAAAAGCCAAGTTTATCCCCCAGGCAGAAGAATGGACCCTGAGAAACGAAAACTCCAGGTGCTGATTTGTGGGATCCTTCAGTGGAGAGTCCGGCTCCATGACTGATCAAAGAAGCCCAAGGACGGGTCTGGCCGGGCACAGCTTCCAATGAGCTTGTCACAGTCTCGTCCTTAAAGATCACCAGACCTGTGGGAAAGCCTCCCACACACGACAGTCCAAAGTAAACAAACAAATAAAAGAGCAAAATGAGGACAGAAATGCCTCAAAGAATAGAGAAACATTTGTACGTACACAAACACTATCCTCAGAGGAAAAAAGCAGGAAGTTATGGAGAAGCAGCACCCAAAGAACAAGAAGGAATGTTTAGAAAGAATAAATATTAATAACTGAAATAAAAGATAAAACAGGTTAAAAAAAAAAAGTCAAGGAAATCAGGGTATCTCTCAGAAAGTAGAGCTAGAAAAGAGATCTGGACAATAAGAGAGAAAAGGCATTAAAAGTAACAGTTCAATCCAGTGGGTCCAACATCTAACAAGAGTGCTTCAGAAAGAGAAAACACAGAGACGATATTATCAAAGAAATAATATAAGAATATATCTCCCAAGACTAAAGGAGCCAAGTCTCAGACTGAAAGGGTCCTCACAGAGCTGCCAGACACATCTGAATTTCAGATAAACGACAATTAGTCTTTCCCTAGAAGTACATTCCATTGTTTATCTGGGCATCTTTTTTTTTTTTTTGGCTTAACCTGGCAAGCCTCTACCTCTGATGGCCCAGCACCTCATATGACAAATGTCCACACCACAGCAAAGTTACAGAACACCCAAAATTTAAGAAACACAGCAAACAACAGTACAGGACTTGCTGTGCCGCAGGCACTGTGGTGAGAGCTCTGCTTGGGATTCCCCACGACAGCCAGGGGCGCTCAGTACCTCTGCCTCCAGACAAAAGGGCCCTGGGCCCGAGCTTCATACAACCCATTTATCTAAAGACGGAGGTTTTTCTTTTTCTTTTTTCAGTCTCATAGCCAAGTTTTGTTTCTGTTGTGTTTTTTTTTCTTTGGAAACTGGCTGAGTGAATGGGAATCATGGGAAAGAGATAGATGGGGTGAGTGAGGAAGGGGCATTTGCGTGCAGATGGCAGCCTCTGCCCCGGGATGGCAGAGCCCCTGCGGCCCCCCTGCCTAGAAGGTGCAGGTTTGAGGAGGTGCTTACAACTGCCTGGATAAGTCTCAGTCAGAAAAAGCTCCAGGGCTTCCCTGGTGGCGCAGTGGTTGAGAGTCTGCCTGCCGATGCAGGGGACACGGGTTCATGCCCCGGTCCGGGACGATCCCACATGCCGCGGAGCGGCTGGGCCCGTGAGCCATGGCCGCTGAGCCTGCGCGTCCGGAGCCTGTGCTCCGCAACCGGAGAGGCCACAACAATGAGAGGCCCACGTACCACAAAAAAAAAAAAAAAAAAAGAAAAAAAAAGAAAAAGCTCCAGACAATTATCCCATTGGGAGAATCCACCCACAGCCAGGCTCCCTGGGAGGCTAGAGCCGCTCAGTCTACAGCTGGTTCAGTGGGTCCAGGGCCAGCGAGCGTCCAGCGGGGCCGCCTGTGCAGGTTCCTGCCGTCACTCAGCTCACGGGGCTGCTCCAAGGATGAGGGCGTCTCCAGACTTTGGGTCTTGAGGGAGACGCCGGAGGAGCAGGCTCCCAGGCCTTGTGAAAACAGCGGCCAGGCCATAGCTACAGCTTGATTTAAACCTTTCAAATATTTAGGCATATGGTATATACCTTTTAAATATTTAAATGTGTCTCTTAAATATTTCATTATCCCTTTTAAATATTTAGCCATCTGGCCTCCTTTTGTGCTCTTACCCCAGGCCCTGCAACATTAAGGGCAGACCTGGGGCCATTATTATCATTATCATTATCATCCCTGTTTTATATATCAGGCAGGGAAAATTTAAGTATGTTGCTCAAGGACAAGATGGCCAGTGAAGGGGAGAGGATGGACGAGAACCCAGACCTTCTGCGTCCACAGCCCAGGCTCATCATCCCTACGAGAACAGACAGCCAGAAGGTAATTTCTAAAATGAAGAAGTCCAAATTCAGCAGTGTAAGAATACTATTTTGCAATGAGAGTAACAGAAGAACAGATCAAAGAGCTGACACTGACTGCCTACAGGGATAAGGACTGGAAAATACTGTTCGATTTTTTTTTAATCTATGTATACATGTATTACTTCAACAAAAAATTTAAATTGTTAAAAATCATTAACCATCTTAACTTCACATCTCCTTCCTCAATGTAAACAACTCAAAAATCACTCTGTCCTCAAGCCTCATTTCTCCAAAAATACATCAAATGTGTTCATGGCTCTTCCTAAACAGAAATGCAAATATGAAAACAGTTCACTGATTGTAACCCGTAGGCTGTTACTGCACTTAGTGTGGTCTCAAAATTGTTTACAGTGAAATACAGAAAATTCTATTATTTGTCCCAAAATGTTATGTAACTGAAAACCCCAAAATAGTCATTTTCGATTCCAAAATTAGGTGTCATGAGCACTCAGAAAGAATTGTTTAATGTATGTTTCTTTGTTAGGTCTCTCTTCCCCAACCTCAATGCTTTTAGAAGACCCTTACTCAAGTGAGAGTTAAAAATCAAGGGAAGGAGGGACTTCCCTGGTGGCGCAGTGGTTAAGAATCCGCCTGCCAATGCAGGGGACGGGTTCGAGCCCTGGTCCAGGAAGATCCCACATGCCGCGGAGCAACTAGGCCTGTGCACCACAACTACCGAAGCCCGCACCCCTAGAGGCCGTGCTCTGCAACAAGAGAAGCCACCAGAGAGAAGCTCGCGCACCACAACGAAGAGTAGCCCCCGCGCACCACAACTAGAGAAAGCCCGCGCACAGCAACGAAGACCCGACGCAGCCAAAGATAAATAAATAAATTTATTTTTTAAAAAAAAAGAGAGAGAGAGATGGTCTACCGAGCAACAGATTCAAAAAATAAATAAAGGGAAGGAAAAACGGGGAGGGAAGAAAAGCTTTTGGCATTCAACTACCTTCAGATAATCTATATTCTGAAAAAAATACCTACTTACAAAACTGCTTAATTCAGAAACAGCTTAACTGTTCTGTCAAACTTACCAAATCTAAGAGCAAACATAATGAAATGTGAGTAACAATTCCCCCTTAGACCAGGACCACAATATCAAAGAGAAATTCCAACCCAGAGAATTTTTTGTGTTTCTGTCCAAGTCCTGGGGGGTAGAAACAGAAAGAAAAAAGAAAAAGGCTTACAACCGAAGACTTGACCCCAGAACAAAACTATGGCCCTTTGAAGAATATATTCTGTGTAGCCTTTTATGTCTCTAGCTAACCAGGCTGCCCATTTTAAAATGGAAGGTCACATAGGGCTGAGATCTTGTCTCCCAACTTGTTCTTTTGCTGGTTTATCTTCATATGCTCTATTCAGCCTACTCTATCTTCTTCCTGTTCAGAGCCTCCTGAAGACACTTCTGATTAATCTCAACCTGCTCCAGTCCGCCCAAGTTATTGGTCTTTTCAACATTTATATATATCATATGTTGTTTTATCTATATAATACCTCTAAAGAAGGATTTGAGGTGGTTTACAGTAAGAGATTCATATATACGGACCAAAAACTGTGCGGGGGAGAGGAATATAAAGATGCATGTGACAGAGGATGTCCCAGGTATGTGCTGCAACCCTCCTTCCCACCGGACACCAGGGATGGCTCAGCTGGGTCACAGCAGACATGCCAGAAAAAAACTGCTATACTTTCCACTTATCTAAGGTGCCTAGAATAGGTAAATTCAGAGAGACAGAAAACAGAACAGAAGTTACCAGGGGCTGGGGAAAGAGAAGGGAGAGTTATAGTTTAAGTGATTCAGTTTTTGTTGGGGGTGATGGAAAAGTTTGTTGAGGGTGATGCATTTAATGCACTGAACTGTACGCTGAAGAATGGTTAAAATGAAAGCTATTATGTTACGTGTGTTTCACCACAATTAAAAAAACAAAAACAAAAAAAACCTGGTGCACTGAACAGGGAGAACAAGTTACAATCAATTTTTTAAATGAAGATTTTTGAATGTATTCTAATGTCTGGTTCTTTTTTGCAACATCTTCGGGGAAATGGGCTGATTATCAGCAGAGGGCTTGTAACCTTTAACAACCAGCAGTCTGAGGGGTGGGGAGTCCTGATTTTTAGTGTTTATCCATTTCTGTGATTTAAATACTCCCACCATGATACATTTCCAGGTACTGATATGACGTCCCTGGGGGGTTGAGAAGAGGTACCCGCGACGGGTGGGGTGTGCTGGTGAGAAGCAGCCTCAAGACGTTTCCCACCACCACGAGTCTCCAGAATGTGCTCTCTTTACAGATATTAGGAGAGAAGGAAGATTCTAGGGTCCAATGGTTAAACGAAGTTTAAACAGGCTTCTTTACCACAAAACGTTCCACAAAATGTGGGAATCTTTAGTCCCACCTACTTTTGAGATCTTTAACAGAGTAACGTGCATTTTGAATCACAAAGAAGGGCTGGAGTGTGGAATGTTTCCCAAATCTATTTGACCTCTGGAACTTCTTTTCCTTGGAGAACATCTCAGAGGTGCTCCATGCCTTCTGGGAAATACCACGTTCAAGAAATGAGTCTAAGACTTTCCTGGAAGTCCAGTGGTTAGGACTCCGCGCTTCCACTGCAGGGGGGAAGGGTTCCATCCCTGGTCGAGGAACTAAGATCCCGCAAGCCTCTCGGAGAGGTGCAGCCAAAAAAATTAAAAAAAAAAAAAAAAAAAAAAAAGAAAGAAAGAAAGAAAGAAAGAAGTCTATTCACAAGCAGACAGCCCCACACAAAGCAGAGACGGCCAGGCATCCAGAAGACGCCTAGTCTCTGTAGAACACCACCAATGCCGGATGCGATTGGCACATGCTGTCAGACAATCCAAGCGGGGCAAGCCAACTGGGGTCAAAATTTACTGACAATTTACACAGAAGAACCCAATTAGAGCCTCTGCTCATTGGCCCCGTGCCACAGGGACGTTAGACAAGGGGGAAAGTTCCGGTACAATTTCTCTTGCCCTTTCCTGTGGGATATTAACTTTTTTCCAAGTCCCACAACACAATTCTTATGATTCCAGTAGCACCTCCCCACAACTTTAATGTACATTAACGTCTAAAATATTCCAGGTAGGGCACAACATTAACTTAGATAAAAATGCCAAAACACCTAGAAAAACTTGATAGGCTAGTTCTGATCATAAAATGCCAAGGAGTGCCTGAAAATGAAGTGAGTAAAGGGAGGATCAAAACTGTAGAAAAGGAATTGGCTTCCCTGGTGGCGCAGTGGTTAAGAATCTGCCTGCTGGGCTTCCCTGGTGGCGCAGTGGTTGAGAGTCCGCCTGCCGATGCAGGGGACACGGGTTCGTGTCCTGGTCCGGGAAGATCCCACATGCCGCGGAGCAACTAAGCCCGTGTGCCACAACTACTGAACCTGCACTTTAGAACCCGTGAGCCACAACTACTGAGCCCGCATGCCACAACTACTGAAGTCTGTGAGCCACAATTGAGCCTGCGTGCCATAACTACTGAGCCCACGAGCCACAACTACTGAGCCCATGTGCCACAACTACTGAAGCCCGTGTGCCTAGAGCCCGTGCTCCACAGCAAGAGAAGCCACGACAATGAGAAGCCGGTGCACGGGAACAAAGAGTAGCCCTCCCTCACCGCAACTAGACAAAGCCTGTGCACAGCAACAAAGACCCAACACAGCCAAAAATAAATAAATAAATAAATTTATTTATTTATTTATTTAAAAAAAACTGCAGGAAAAGCAAATGATTAATTAATTCTTGCGGGAAGAGTAAGGAGGTCAATAGTCTTAAAGCCTCGCAAATTAATACCCAGAGCGAGCCATGGTTTATTGGATTTGATTAATGAGAATATTATTTTCACTTATTTTATTATTTAAACACTTCCTAAACAGAAGGCTTTCCACGATGAAAATCATGGATTTATGCTTCTTTGCAAAAGTGCTGACAATGAGAAGACAAATGATGGACTAAGAACAGGAAGACAATGGGGGTCCACTACAAAGGTACCAGCAAGACAGCGCAGGGCCGTGGAGCATCTCTTCCTTCTCTAAGCGGTTTGAGTCTAGAACCAGAGGAAATGGCTCTTCTATTGCACTACCAAAGGCAGTAAATACAGGAGAAGGACAAAGCCACAATAAACCCAGTGAACTCTGACGGCTTTCCTGAAGGATTAGGATATTCTGGAACCATCCAGCTGATCCACAGTTAAATTAAAACGGTGCCACCATTTTACCCCACACAATCACTGCTCTCTCTGGCTTCCACACAGAGATGCATAGGCCAAACAAACCCTTTAAAGATAAAATACTAAAGCCAACCATTTCACAAGGAAGCTAGGTCTTCAAGCAGTTCTAATATATTAATAAGCACTTAGATCCAAAAATGTATACAGCTTCCTAATTAACTCATTTCTGAAAGCTAACCATTAACTTACTCCACAATGGGAAGAGAGTCACTGATGTCTAAAAGTAATGAGAAACTTCTAATTACTCTTTTTTTTCTTTGAAGTACAAATTAGAAATTGCTGATTTGATAGCCTGGAATAACCAACTTGCTCTCAGTTTACTGACAAGCATTCTTTTAGCCGTTCTGTGTAATGAACACTACAGAAACGATAGGGCAAGAACCCCATCATTTCATCCATCAGCAGCAGAACCTTGAGTCCCTCTGCATGAATTCCGCTGCACTAACAGTATCCTACCTCCTCTGTCTTTTTCACCCCCCACTCAGGGACCTTCCAGTCAACACAACCTCTCAGATTCAAAATATCTATGTGAACATAGCTATGTCATCCTTAGAATCACTCTTAACTCGAATGCCCAGGTAGCATCTTTGAAAAGAGCTTTATTTAGACAACAGGCTGCCATTTATTCAAAATACCTCTCTTTCTTTCCTGGATTTTTAAAACATTTTTCTTGTAAGAGTAATACATGCTCTTTGCCAATATTCTAAAAAAAACAAAACAAAACAAAACAAAACAAAAACAGAAGTATAAGCAACAGAAAGTAAAAGTCTCCAGGAGGCCCACTTGAATCACTGATAATATTTGGGATACAGACTTCTAAATGCATACATAAGCATAAACATAAAAACACATATAATTTTAACATAATAGGCTTTTTTTACGTTCAACAATATATCAGACAACTTTCTATGTCTATACACGTTTCCATTATGTCACAGACATACATCCACGTTATTTCAACTCATACATTTGTTCAGGAGTACCCTTTTAAATACAGACTTTGATCTATTCCAAAAAGACTTTTGCCAAAGCACAGAACCGCAAGAGAAAACTTTCTCTTCAAGAATTTTTGTAAAAATAAGAACACTTCAAAAAATAACCTTTAAGATATACAGTGCTGAGTTTCACCCATTTGCTTTAAAATTCTGAAGATGTATTTTTTTTTTGAAGATGTATTTTTAACTCATGTGATAAAGTGAAAGATGAGGGAAACAGAGACATTAAAACCATTTACTCATGCTCTTAAAGCATAACCCTTATGTTTACCATGTCTCAAAGAACAATTTCTGTCATTCCATTCATCAAGAGACCACATATTCTTGACTTCACAGTAAACTAGGCTTGCCTACAGGTAAGTATCCATATTTATGCATATGCCTGATATTTGGTACTCTTTTACTTTCACTTTCCTAAAGGATCTTAGCCTGAAGGAAATCATATCTAGGCAATCAACTACTTCCCCCAAGTCAAAGTATGAACCCAGGAGTTCACCAGGCCTCAGGAGAGAGGGCAAACTGGTTTAGGCTGGCACTTAATATCCTATCATGCCAGGCTGAGACAGAAAATGGTATGGCCGACAATAAAAAGCGCTGGTCAGAAAGACAGAATGAGGTAGCTAGTCAACTTTCCAAGGTACCTTTAGTCAGGCTTGGTATAGATAAATTCTTATTTTAAGTAAAAAGTCTTAAGACATATGCAAAACAATAGACTAAAACCAAGTATAAAAAAAACTTTAAAACCCCATTTATAAAGCATAATCCATTTTATCTGGTGATTTTTTAAATATCCTTAAGTACAAAGGTCCCATGTCCCAGGAAAAAAGGAGAAAAGGGGAGGAGGAGGAGGGAAAGGAGGAGAAAAGAGGGCTTAACAGAGAGACAGAGCGGGAGGGAACAGAACATGTGTACAAAGATATTCACAGTTAAAATACTGGCTGGTAGGAATACAGGTAGTACTTGATACGTAACTCATAATTTTTAATTTTTAATTTAAATTATATTTTAATTTAAATTTAAAGTACAAAGTACTTTTAAATTTCTCAAAAAAGTGGGAGGGATTCCTTTGGGGGAAGGTGGGGGCTGGGATGAACTGGGAGATTGGGATTGACATATACACACTACTGATATTATGTATAAAATAGATAACTGGGACTTCCCTGGCGGTCCGGTGGTTAAGAATCCGCCTTCCAATGCAAGGGACGTGGATTCAATCCCTGGTGGGGTAACTAAGATCCCACATGCCTCGGGGCAACTAAGCCTGCACACCGCAACTACTGAGCCTGCACGCCACAACTAGAGAGCCTGCGGGCCGCGACTACTGAGCTGGCGGGCCGCAACTAAACAACTCGCATGCTCTGGAGCCCATGCACCACAACTAGAGAGAAGCCCGTGTGCCGCAATGAAGAGCCCATGTGCCGCGACGAAAGATTCCCGCGTGCCGCAACGAAGACCCGATGCAGCCAAATAAATAAATAAATATCTTAAAATTAAATAAATAAAATTTTTAAAATAAATAAAATAAAATAGATAACTAGGGCTTCCCTGGTGGCGCAGTGGTTGAGAGTCCACCTGCCGATGCAGGGGACACGGGTTCGTGTCCCGGTCCGGGAAGATCCCACATGCCGCGGAGCGGCTGGGCCCGTGAGCCATGGCCGCTGAGCCTGAGCATCCTCTCCGCAACGGAAGAGGCCGCGGCTGTGAGAGGCCCGCGTACCAAAAAAAAAAAAAAAAAAAAAAAAATAGATAACTAATGAGAACCTACTGTATAGCACAGGGAACTCTACTCAATGCTCTGTGGTGACCTAAATAGGAAGGAAATCCAAAAGAGGGGATATATGTATACATACAGCTGATTCACTTTGCTGTACAGTAGAAACTAACACAACATTGTAAAGCAACTATACGCCAATGAAAATTTAAAAAAAAGAATTCCTTTCACAGGGCAATTCAGAGTCACGGAGATTTCAGCAAGCAGATACCAGGTACAGTTAAAGGTCAAAAAAATAACTAGAAGTCAATAAAGAGGTAATAACCACCCTTCTGGTGAAAGAGAGTAGGGAAGAATGTGGAAGCCCGAGGCACAGGAACATCTGGATATGCCCCGGTTATGACAGTGGAGCACTGACAAGGGTACTTCATTTTACTTAGGAGTTTATATTTCTTAAGCACCTGCTCCAGTCTGGGAAAATGCCCTTTCAAGTTGAATGTACAAGTTAATGTGGTGCTGTTTTCTTAATAACTGTATCTTATAGAAATAAAGTCAAATATATATATGAAGAGGCAAGTAAAAGTAATATAAAGAAAAAGTAAAAGAAAGACCGCCCACTGGATGGAAGGTCCACCCTGACAAGCACCCTTCTTTATATGTGACACCCACTTAGAAACAGGGAGCCCACGAGGAATTTATTCACTTCCACTTACCTAACTTCAGGGCTTTTAGCTCTTAAGTGTTATCTAAATGCTTGGGAAGAAGGAAAGGAAGAGAGGAAAATCAAGGAAAGAGAAAACATGGTCCACAATATGCTGAAGACGGGAGGAAAAGAGAAGGAAAAGTCTGAATCACGTAATCATTTTTTTTAACTCAAAATGAAAATATTCTATTTCATATTCACAAAATTAGAAAATATGCAACACTGAGCCATGACAGGGTACATTAGAAGTGGTTCTTTACTTTCACATGGAGTTAACTGATTTAATATTTGATTTTAATTTGCAGTTTGCTAAAATGTTCCAAAATGCCCCATTTTCCACATTTTGCTTTATTAATGAATACCCAGGAGTTTTATCCTGAGTCTGCCCGTAGAAAATTAAATATCCCACGAAAACTGTGTTTTATTATTCAAGTGACTACATTCCTTTAAAATGCATTTCAGTTTTCGTAACTTAGATCAGAGCCTAATCCCAGAAAACCCTCTGTGGAAGACAAAGTCCTGATCTTTCCATCTTCTGTTTACCCAGGTATAGGACATCCACAGAAAGACAACTGGAATGACAGAGCAGCAAGAAATAATTTTTGAAAGCGAAGCACAAAAAGATCAAACAGAACTAACAGAAAGATGTCTGCAGAGGGCTCCTTTAATTTCAAAGCCCCTGCTCAGAGGACAATCAATCTGCATGGGATGTCTGCTCCTCCCCGGCTGGCCCCGTGGGACTCCTGGATAAAGCACGCTTTCACAGAGCTTGCCCTCACAGTCACTTCCTCAGGAAGTGGGACTAACCACAGCTCACCACCCCCCAACCCCCTGCTCAGCGAGGTCCTAGGATTTGGGAAAGGACACTTTCACCACGACTGGCACGTCCCGCAGGGCACAGGCTCCTGCGCGCTCAGCCCTGGGGTTCTGGCTTGGCTTTGTGGAGGCCCCAGTGGGAGGGGACAGGCCCCGCACTGCTGCCGAGGACCGGTTTGTGTCCCTCTTCCGCCACCAGACCACCTCCCCAACACCAAGCGCGGGAGACTCAGGGTGCTGGATTGTCCCGTGACTGAACCCGCATCCGACATACCCAAATTAAGCAACTCCAGTCCGTCCACATGACTGCTGCTTTCTTTCCCTGCTCAAGAGTCAAAAATAGAGTTGTGCTGACTTGCCGTGAGTGCTAAGGCTCTTAAACAGTGGAATATCTACTTAACCAAATACACAAAGCTTCCAGAAATACCTGTCCTGTGTTTTTCTTTAGAAAGCAGAATGTAAATGTGAAGGGCAGGGCTGCCCTCGGGTTAGCATTTCAACATGACGGCTCTGCTAGAAGAGCTTGGAGGCCGAAGTCAGAGCTGACCAAACACCAAAGCCCTGCGTCTGAACAGCTGGCTCAGTTCTGCCCAGACAACTGTGCGAAGGAGCAAGCCCCTAACCGGCCGGCCAAACCCGGTTACTGAAACTCAGCCACCGGTCTTCCCGACGGGCGGCCTTCCTTTCACCTTCAGGAATGCCTTTGGGAACCAGGTCATCTACCCGGGCTGACCGTCTCTGCAGCTATCTGGCGCGACACAGTAAACAGGTGTTCAGGGCAAGGGGCTTGCCCTGACACCCTCCAAGTCTAATGAAAGAAAACCTTCAGCTGAGGAGATTACAAACTATGGGATTCTCTCTCTAAAACCACACTCACAACCAAGAAATTCTTAAAGTCCAGAAGGAAAAACCTGCTCTTTCCTTAGCTACTCCCAAGGGAAAAAGGGCCAGGATCCTAGTTGCTGCATCTGGAAGACATGTCATTGATCTTAGTGCACAGGCGCAAAGCTTTCAACCAGAGAAATAAAATCTTCCAAAGTGAGGGCATCTGTATAAAAATGTTTGGTGCACAGTTATTTGTAATACAGCAAAACACTGGAAAACGTGTAAATGTCCATCAGCAGAGAAATGATTATATCAATTACGGTACATCCTTTTCTGTTTTTAAATTGCAGTAAAATATACATAACATAAAATTTACCATCTTAAACATTTTTAAGTGTACAGTTCAACAGTGTTAAGTACATTCACATTGTTTATGGTACATCCTTTCTAATGGAGTGCTATGCACTCATTAAAAGTAAGGTAGAGCTATTATAGATACTGACATGGAACAATCAAGATACACCATTTGGGGGGGGGAAATCAGTTCCTAAAACAATATATACACTACATTAAAATTAAAAAGGAGGGGCTTCCCTGGTGGCGCAGTGGTTGCGCGTCCGCCTGCCGATGCAGGGGAACCTGGTTCGCGCCCCGGTCTGGGAGGATCCCACGTGCCGCGGAGCGGCTGGGCCCGTGGGCCATGGCCGCTGAGCCTGCGCGTCCGGAGCCTGTGCTCCGCAACGGGAGAGGCCGCAACAGAGGGAGGCCCGCATACCACAAAAAAAAAAAAAAAAAAAAAAATTAAAAAGGAAAAAATAAGCATATTGCATTGTACATATTTACACAGATAGATATGTAAAATAAGCGTACTGCATTTTATACATTTATACATACAGATATGTAAAATTTATAGACATGTAAAGTTCATAGAAAGGCTTAGGTTTCACACTAAACATCTGACACCTGAATCCAGAAAGGGCAGGGGATGGAAGGCAGGGGGCAGGATGGTTTTCAGAGTTCACCCACCTAAGCATTTTCACAATCTCTTACCTACAGGGAAGTAGATGAAAGTTTACATTTCCTGTGAACTCGGGGAGAGTCGGAATCATCAACCTTGGCAATTCTGTCAAAGGTACTTTTGCAAGCACTCTATCTCCCACTGGATATTCCACATTCTTTTAACTAAAAGGCCCCTGTGCCGGCAATTCACTAATTTGTCAATGAGTTTATAGAAATACTGAAAGGGTCTGGGCTAAATCTGTCACCATTAATAAACTTCAGAAAAAGTCATTACAGCCTCTGCTTGAAGTGGGTTATTCAAACAGTTTCAATGATGAGAGAGCAAGAAAAAAATTTCTAAATTTCTTTGCTATTAGTTGGATCCAAAATGCTTCGTGTTTGGTGAATTCCAATGATTTCAAAACTAAGAAATCGCTTAACAGACCCATTCAAGTACTAAAAACAGAAGATCCTGGTTTAAGAGAAAAACTCATGAAGGCTTCAGAAGCACTCCTCTGGCATTTTATAAATGCCACACTTTTTAGTAGCACCTCTGTAATTCTAGCTTGAAGCAAAGTATAGATTTTCTAAATTAGAGGTGATATTTTGAGAGTACAGACAGGAGAACTTCAAAGTGATTTTCCTTTGTCACCTGAATAAGGCTTCCCGATTTTTGCACAAAAACCCTAAATCCTGCACAGAAGCCTTTGTCCCGGCTATGCTTCCACCAAACCAGCGGCTCTCTTCTTGGCTGTTTTGTATTCATTTTACCAGCAACTTTTTTATTTTCATTACTCAACTTCAACTATTTGCAAACATTTTTGAGACTTCCAGCATCAGAAAACATGGAGGCGAGCGCTAGCCGCTGAATGTACCTTGCTCTTCTCTGGGGATTTCACGGTCCAGCCACACGTGCTTGCTGGCTTCCCTCAGAGGTCTTTCTTTTGGAATTTCTACTAGCCCAGTTTTGAAGTGTCGTCCTTGCTACAAGGCTTTGAGTCAGTGGTTCTCAACGGGGGGTGATTTTGCCCCTCCTCTACCACCACAGACATTTAGCAATGCCCAGAGACGTTTTTGGTCGGCACAGCTCGGAGCGGGGCGAGGGGTGCTACTGGCACCCAGTGGGGTACTGAGTAGAGGCCAGGGACGCTGCTAAACATCCTACACTGCACAGACAGCCCCCAGACAAAGAACTACCCAGCCCCGAATGTCACTAGTGCTGAGGGTGAAAAGCCCTGCTCTGCATGAACAGACATTCCCCTTATCACCTGTTCTCCCCCCACCAACACCTAATCCTCCTAAGATCACGAGAAACCTGCTCCCCTTGGGCACGCACACCAGAGCCACCTCCCAGCCTAGAGAGGGTGGCGTCACCACTCCAGCTACCCCTCCACTTCCTCTCCCACCAGTTGAGGAAGGGTGTAGACAAAGGGGCTCCCCGCAGGGTTATCACAACTGGTCCTGAATTCCAAAATGAGGCCATTGCCTAGTCTTGCTAGATACAAAATTCACTTAAGGCATTTTTGGATTTATGAAAGGTAGTACTTTCATCTCTAAAACATGACTGAGAGCATCCCCCAAGGTTATCATTCACAGCATGTCTACAGGCTCTGCTGACTTTAAAAGAAAACTCACTTAAAGTTCTCTTCCTGGAGTAGACAGAAAACAGAAAAACACAGAGACAGGGAATTGATCACATTTTGCCCAAAGCTAAGGAGGATAAGGAGGAAGTTGTCTATGTCTCACAAGGCCCACCCTCATTTTTTACTAATTTCATCAAAGATAAGCCACAGCTTGGAACAATGGTCCCCCAAGAACGCTGCTCCTGCTCTTCAATTTTCCACCAAAAAGGGGAAAGAAGGGATTCTACAGTCTAGGAATTTGGGAAGTGCTGGATTAAACACCCCACACACACCCCTTTCTTTTAAGGCTTCTCTGAACTTGCAAGTGCTGATGTGAACTTCTAGTGTGAAACTTCATCATGGGGATCCAATGCCCAGGCTGGGAACACTACCCAAGCTTATTTGATGCTGGAAGCTTTCAGGGTGAGACATCTTTGGGACATATTTGAAACAAGGTCTAATCAATTATCCTCCTTAGAAGATGGTATTAGGAAATCGGAGTTCTGCAGCCGAGTGTGAGGGAGACTCTTCCTGCCCACGTTTCTGAACAACTCTACCTCCATGTTTTTCTTGGTACTTCCTCTCCAGGGGCACCTATGCATCGACCCAAGACGACTTAAGGAAAGAACAAGAGAACAAATCTCCAAATATGGAGGAAGAACAAGAAGGTAGTATTTTTTTTTTTTTTTTTTTTTTTATCTTGTGTGTGGTACGCAGGCCTCTCACTGCTGTGGCCTCTCCCTTTGCGGAGCACAGGCTCCGGACGCGCAGGCTCAGCGGCCACGGCTCACGGGCCCAGCCGCTCCGCGGCACGTGGGATCCTCCCGGACCGGGGCACGAACCCGCGTCCCCGGCAGGCGGAGTCTCAACCACTGCGCCACCAGGGAAGCCCGAAGGTGGTATTTTTAAAGGGCCTCTGCTGTAGAAATGACTATAAAAACAGTGTTTGACTGGTTCTGTAAGTACTGCCAAGAGGAGGCTATCTGTGTTGCCAAACGCACATGCACACAGGTAGGCACACGTTTACGGTAAAGGAAGAAAAATCAGGGGACCAAGGTATCTCTTAACGTTCACCTACTCTCAGTAGCCACAGCCACATCAAGTGTCAGGCAGCAAACAAGACACACCTCCTGAATCTTGACAATAGGAGAAATACTGGTTGACCCAGAAGCCATGGCTTTGAACCTCAAAGATATTTAAGCCTCCCACCGATCAGCTATAGAAATGACACCTATAAACCACAGTACGTTGTGGTAGCTAAAACCTGGGCTTTGGAATAAGACAAACTGGAGTAAGTCCTGGCTCTGCTCTTTAAAACTTACAAGATTCTGAGCGAGTTACTTCTTTAAGCTTCTGTTTTCTTGAGTAGAAAATGGAGATAGTAAGATCTACCCCACAGTTACTGTGAGAATTAGGTAAGACAATCCAGGTAGGTGCTGTCTACAGTACCTGGAATATAGTAAGTACATATTAATGTGAGTCATTAAAACATCAAAATAAGGCCAGTGATAGGATTCTGGCATAGAGAAAGCCCTAGAAGAAATTCAGCCACAACTCTGATGCCCCAAAATAGGGGATGATAAGGACACAGATGCCACCAGAATTCTCCACAACTACATGGATTTAATACTGAGCAGCCTTCACTCAAATGCCTCTTGCAGAAAGGCAGCCCAGCAAGGTCTTCTAAGAAGCCAGCAGAGGCAGAACACAATTTTCCTCTCCTCAACGACCTGAAATTAGAGCACTGTGTAACCAAAGAAGTTATAGTTAAATTTGAAACTCCAACAGAAGTCAACAATACCCTAATGCCCAAGATTAGGAGGAAAAGAAATTTTTTAAAAATCTGTGAGTCATCTAAATCAAAACCAGCAAAGCCTAATTATTATTACTCAAGTGCTAAACCGTGTGTTTAATCATTCCCCCAAATGAACACTGGACAGCTAAACCAGACTTGCATTTTGCCAAACAGACACACACCTATGAGGGGCCCCAAACACATTCATACACTCACATCAAGCCCCCGCCACCCCCCATGCGAGTCCCTCAGATACACATCTACGCACCCAGGAGAGACCCTAAACATTACGCGTCAACAATTCCTCCAGCCATTCGGCCAGTTTTCCTACCTCCAGCGCCCCAGTCCAGTGCATTCCTCAGACAAGCAGCACGCGCTATGCATTTACGGAGCAAATACTGAAAGCTAAACATACTGTTTTTGTGATATTTGAGTAAACACAAAATAGAGAAAAGAATCCATTTCTACACTCAAAAGAGCTCGTACACCTTGGCTACTACACTAAAGAATGTAAAGGGTATAGGCGCCGGGTCCAAAAGAGGCAGGTATGAACACCGACTCCAACAGTGACTGGCCACTCAGCCTGGCGTCATTCTTGGGGCCTCAAGCGCCTCGGGCATAAAATGGGTTAAGGCCACCCACTTGTCAGGGTTGCTGTGAGGACTAATGATTCAGAAATCCAGAGTGTCTCCAAATAGCCACAGTTTCCTTCACTGCACTTTCCCAAAGTGACCAAGTCACCCTTTAGCTATCTTCCTTGCAACTCTTGTTTTTTGAGTCATTTCCTGCCTCAAAATCTCTGCCCCAGCCTGAAAACGCTACCCGGTGTCCTCTGCGCATGTTTTCTTCTCATGCCAAGTGCTAAGCTTTCCCATCATTTCCCTCCTTGGATCTTCTTTCCCTTTTTTGTAAAAACTCCGTCCCTCTATTTTTTCAAAACTGCACCCAAAGTTTATCTTTACTGGAACCTCTACTTCCATACAATGTTTCCTTTTTTGTATATTTCCTCCCACCTCTCCCTTGAGCAGCCAAACGAGCCTATCAGAGAACAGTGTTAAAACCTGACACAAATTCCATTCATTTATATGGGTAAGCTATTTCCTGACAATAATGAATTATGGCAATGCTACAGACTGCACTTCCCAAACAGCGGAGTCATATAGCAACCCCGTGCTCTAGGCTAGAGAGGAGGGCAGACGAAAGACGGCACAGACCAAGGAGAACCCATCCTGACTGAAAAAGCCAACAGCTGGTCCACAGCATCATCGTCACATATGAACAAGAGCACATTCTATAAAAGGCAGCCCCCTTCATTGCCTCCTTTTGGCCTACAGCTTGCTGAACTTCGCTAATAAACACGAGCAGCTCATATTTTCATAGCCTTTACTCCTCTACTTACTGGTGTGCCAATGTGAGAACAAAGGCAGCCGCCAGATCTTGCTCTTAGGATGACATTCTCTAGAGAGCATCACATTATACAACGGGGAATGCCTGGACCAGACACACCGAAGATAGCTAACACTGCATCCATTTGCCTTTACGATCCCTGCTGTAGCAGACATTCCGCAGGGTGTTTCACAAGCCCACCGGCCACCTCCTCTGAAACTACTGTCCCCCGTTTAGGGTCAGTAGTAACCCTGCCCTCCAAGCCACAGCGCATGAGACCAGGACCAATTCGGTTTTGGCCTTGAGAACTGGCAGTGTGACTGAGGAACACAGGTCATGCCCACCGGCGGCTTAAACGAGGACGCGGGGACACAGGGGCTGTGGGACAGCCACGTGCTCAGGAAAGAGAACACCGCTGTACCCAGGGAGAGGCACAAAGAGACAACTGAGGACACGTGGCCCTCAAAAGAGCACAGAATAATCTTAGAGCAAGATGATGTCTGAGTTCCCGGTTTCAGGTCCTCGTGGCAGCAGCTGGGGCCTAAGGGTCAGCTCCCTTTCTTACGGTGTTGGTTTAAACAGCCGTGTCCTGATCCTGTGTCCTCTAAAGTCAAGCAAACTCCAAACAATCTCGTGTTGAAGTGCATTCCCACGTGAATCTTGTCTACGAGGAGCTACTGCTTCTCCCACCCCACCTCCTCACCTCGGCCGCCTGAGCTGCCCTTGGTCGTCACCATCCCAAGGGAAGGCCACCTCCTAAGGTTGGTTCCGCTTCAGTTAGCCAGGGACCATGGGCACTGCGCCTCATACTGTCCTCGCTCGCTCCCCGTTCACTCGCTCGCTCCACAATCATCCCGCGGCGCTCTCCTGTGAGCCCAGAGATCATGCACGCCTCCTGGCGCCTGTGGTCCTGTACTCTTTCAGACCCATCGGACTGCATGCCGTGCAACTCCCGGTTCTTTCCCAGCTCACCGGACCGCGGACCAGCCATCTTTGCTTTGCCACCTGATGTTCTCTGCACGTCGGCCTGCCTGGTCTTTGACGCCGACTCTTGCCGTACCCCAGTAAGGCTTCTGACTCACTACCCCACTACATCCTGAACTCACCCCCAACTCAGATTAACGTCCACGGTTCCAACCCTTTTCTCCAGGGCTGTCTCCATGGCCGTGCCCGTCCTGAACGCCCAGCCTTGTCCCTGCTCCCCGCACGGCAATGTGACACCTCGGAAGACACACTCACGGGTCCAAGACACATACCTCCACCACCCCAGGCAGGGATTCTGCACGAAACAAGGAGCTGACGGACTTAGCCGACAATTAATAAATCGTATTCAATGTGCTGGATCCACGTATCATAGAATTCTCAGTGTCCAAATGTCCAGTAAGATCTAAAACTCAACTAGGCTTTCTGTGAAATGGGAGGCTTTCTTGTAGAGAGACGGGGTGGCAGACTATCTCATGGAACAGATACCATTTTATCCTTACAACTAATTTAATCCATGTCCATTCCCAATATTAGAGACACGCCAACTACAGTTTTGTAGTCTACAGTTTAGCGTTCAAACACATAACCAAACTCCTTCCTAGAAGTCACTTTCTTGTTTGGCCCAGGCCCCGGAGTGACCTTTCCCAAGGCAACTGGACCCAAGGACTCCAGGGTGGCTGCCTTCACCGGGCGCTGGACAAGCAGGTGGTGGTGATTAGCCATGCTTCAACACCGCCCTGGGAGGCGGCTCATTAGGACTCCCATTCTAAGGAAAAGTCACAAAGTCACAAGTCACCCAATTCCTTGTCGGGTATGGAGGCAGAAATAGTGGCCGGCTAACAGCTCCGAGTCCTCACCTCCCATCAGATCCCAAGTCCCTGATCCAAGCGTGGCACAGTCACTCTGACGTGTTGATTTACGGCCTGAGAGTCTTCACCACGATGACCTGAAGTGGGTAATACCCTTGTCGTGTATCTCCTGGATCTCATCTCAATATTAAAATCACCTTCTGTCTCATCAGACTACAGATGCCAAGGGCTCAAGGTAATAAAGCCGGAGTAACGCAGGTATGTGGGAACAAGAATAAACTGAGGATCCAGTCAGACCCCGTGTACCCAGAAGTCAGTGTTCATGCCAGACTGGGCGTCCACGGCTGAAAACCAGGGCTGACCCCAACCGCACTCACTGGCATCACGTGCAAAGCGAGGGTGAGTTCCCATAGTCAGGCAAGGCCTGGAGAATCAGATCACTCTGGAAGCAGCCACAACCGGTCTGAAACCAAGGGAAGCGGTGGAGACTCCTGCTACTCAGTGTGGTCCATGGGCCAGCAGATCACCATCACCTGGGAGCTTGTCAGAAATGCAGAATCTTGGGCCCGTACCAGTCCTACTGAATCATTATCTGCATTTTTTAACAAGACCCCCCAGGTGATCTGTATGCAAATTAAAGTGTGAGAAGTCCCATATGGACAAAAAGGGCACCCAGGAGGGACACGGGACTGTGGGCCGCGGGTACAGGACAGCAGCGGCAGGCAGGGAAAGGCAGCATATGAAGCAGGAAAGAACTCCAGAGCCAGCCAGACGCTGGTCCAAGTCTAGGCTCAGGCTCTCACTAGGGGTGCCATCTTCGGTCACTTAACCTCTCGTAAGTCTCAGTGGGGACATTCTACCTTCCAGGGGACAGTCAGTGTAAGGCATCTAGCACGCGGTGAGCCTGCAGTACATGCTGGCTCCTTTTCCATTCAGAAGAAGACACCAACCCAGCACGATGTTTAAACCCCAAAACCCAGGGATGAATTAGGAATATCTGGGAGAGAAAGGGAGCCCAAACTAGGGGAGAATGATTTTCTCTAACAAGGAGACCCTAACGTAGCTCTTACACTATCTTTTTCAACCAAAAGAGGGACTCAACCTCAATAAATATGAACACCGCAGGGCACCAGAGGAGTTTCACTGTTAAATTTATTTAGTTGTCCAGCCAACAATCCAGACCAGCACTGTCCGACAGAAACAGAATGAAAACCAAATATAGAGTTTTAAATTCTCTATTCCTATTTTTAAAAGAAAAGAAAGGGGGGAATGTTGTGAAGTAAGTTTTAATAATAAATTTTATTCAACCAAAATGTCCTTTCAACATATAACCAATATTAAACAACTATTAATGAGACATTTTACTTTCTTTTTTTGTATAGGTCTTCAAAACCTGGTGTATATTTTATGCTTACAGCCCATCTCAATTAGGAGTAGCCACACTACAAGTGCTCAAAAGCCATGTGTGGCTGGTGCCTGCCACATAGGACAGGGCAGTCCTCCTAGACAGAAAGGCCCCGGGGTCCCTTCTCCACCCAATCTTCCATCACCTCCAAATCCCAGTGTGCAAGACACGACTATCTGGTCCCTGCAAGCGAACATGGGCAGCAAAGGGACGGAACAGAGGCTTGAGCTACCTGCCATATATTCACGATCAAATTTTGCTTGCTTTTAAACTCTGGTTGACACAGATTACACCAGGAGACAGACAACCCAGACTCTAGCCACTCGCCGACTGGGCTGAATTTTTCTGGGAGCAAAGACAATTGTAAGATTACAACTACAAAATTTGTCCAAGATTTTCCAGCTACAAAAGGAAGTGCAGCCAAGTAGGAACAAGTACTCTTGCCTATATTTCACCCACTTTCACCAGATATAGGGCAGCTGTAACTGAAAACCTACAGACAGGCAGGAGACACTCACTGCGTATGTTTTCATGCCCCACCCTCCAAAAACAAAAATCACTACTGATAAAGGAGGTAAAAGAACAGGAGAAACACTACCTTCCAAGACAGAAAAGATAATGTCAGGGCTAAGGCCCTTCCCCTATAACAGGAAGCCTCAGGAACACTATAGCTAAGATTTTAGGGAGGTCTCACCACGTACCAGCCACTTCCCTAAGCACTTCATATGCATTTAATCTTCCAAACAACCCTCAAGAAAAGTATGGCTTAGAATTTAAGTAACTTGCTTGAGGTCTCACAGCTAGCCGGTGGCAGAACACAGGTTTACATCATTGAGGGCTGGGCAGACAGGTTCATATCACTGAGAGCTGGCCAAAGGCAACTGAAAATCTCCATGGCCTTTCCACCCAAATTTAAGTAGAACGCTAGCCATAATCAATTCTCAAGCCAGAGACCTCAAACTACCTTCCCCACTCTTGCTATGTTAAATCAGCAAAACTGTTAAGAACCAGCTTATCAATGAGTACCTATATGAGGGCTTCATTTGAATAATTCAAGCTCTCAGGTTCACATGATGTAAGGACTGCAGGTATGAGCTGGCCTATATATACCATCAAAACACATATGAGAAAGTTTGGAAGGCAGAGAGGAAGTAATGATGGCAACAGTCTTAGACCAGGAGGTCTAGAGTGCTGGGTTCTAGTTCCAGGAGTGCTACTGAAATTAACTACCTGCTGAACCACCACCCACCAGCCCCGGCCAGCACTACCACCAATTTGGGCTCACTGTAAAAAATAAGGAGGTAACTGTAAATATTTAATGTATTTCCAGCTTTGTGGTTTTTTTTTTTTTAACACAGAGCTGGAAATTTTCTAACCTAGAAGTTTTTCAAAAATTCTTACTGCTCAGATACCTAAAGAATTTATTCCTCACAGAAAAAATTATCAGAATCAATACCCATTACCAGACCCATGAGTCAGCAGGAGTTTGGTTCCCTAAAAGGTAAGGCTGACTTGAGAAGACAGACATTCAAGAACCACACCACCTTGACTTCACCTTTAGGTCTCTATGAATCCTTCAAGATGCTCAGAATCTCTAATTATGTACAGTTGTAGTAATATCTGACTGAAAACAAAACCTGCATTTGGGGGCCCTAACGACCGTCAACTAGAGGATACTTGGTGAAGAATACCTGGGACAGCTAAGAAGGCCACTCTGAGTTCATCTAAAAATTACTTATTTCAGTCTCCAGATGTAGATTAAGTAGAACTTTCTCTCCCCCCCTCATTCTAAACCAGGCAGAATTTAGAACTTCCTGTCTGTAGCAGATGATTCAAAGAATTGTTTAAACTGTTTCTGTGTTAGAACAAAAGACTTTTCACAACACCACTTTGTCTCCTTTGATTTTCTTATCCTTTTCAAAGAATAAATAAAACAAAAACACCTCTTTGTTCCTTCTCCCAATTTGTACCTCACCCTACTGCCCAGAAAAAAACATTTAATTAAGTCTTTCCAACAGGTTATTCCTAGCACTGTCCGTCTGCGGCGTAGATACAGATTCTCCCCTCTCCGTGACGACTAAAGTCAGGAAAACCTGCCTAACTACAAAGGCCCGCTACTGTGCCTCCAGCTTCTCCGTGACACACGCTCACTGTCACCATCCTTAACGGCCACTCCCAACGCAAGCGTCTTTGGTGCCTTCGCTGTTTACCCCCTACTTGCGTCTCTCTAGGCTCCTCCTCCCAAGCACCTTCCATGGCTTCCCCTTGTTCCCAAGGCAGAAGAGCCCAGTGACGAGGGACATGCTTCAAATTCTGCCTCCACCACCATTTTTTTTTAAACATCTTTATTGGAATATAATTGCTTTACAACAGTGTGCTAGTTTCTGCTGTATAACAAAGTGAATCAGCTATATATATACATATATCCCCATATCCCCTCCCTCCTATGTCTCCCTCCCTCCCACCCTCCCTATCTCAATCCCACCCCTCTAGGTGTCCACCACCACTTCCGAGCTGGCAGACCTTGGCCAGGATCTTGGCCTGAGTTTCCCAACCTGCACCATGGGGATAACAGCATAGAGCTCACCTCATCGTCTTGCTATTAAATGCATGGAAGGGCCACCACAACGGACTGTGCTGTCTGCAGGTGTCAGCTACTAACACGTGGTCTGCCTTTCTGGAAATGTTCTGCCCTCCAACTTTCTGAAGCATGCATCTCAAGCTCTTCAGCCCCTACCTCCCCTTCATTTATGCTTTTTCCTATATAAACCATTATCTTATGGGAGCCCAAACTCAAACCTTTTCATACCTTTCTTCTATCATCTCTGTTCTATATTAGTTGCTGCCAGTCTAGACCGCCAGCTCAAACAGATCTGGGAGGCAAAGGACACCCCAGGGGCAACACAACCCAAACCCAAACTCACTGTATCAACACCTCCACCTCCCAAGTCTTTTCTGCCTCCTGAATTCAGAATCTGAGAGCCACAAGCAACCCGTGGCAAGTAACCTCAGAGAGCACCCTCTGCTCCTCCCGCTCCATCACGCTGCGTATCTAACGGGGACCAGCACACACACACACCTGCCCCCGATGCAGTCACCACCCGCCACTGCCTCCGCACGCCACTGCCTCCGCACGCCAGCGCCGCGGACGGAGCCCTCCTCCTCTCTCCTGCGCTGCCGGGCTGGGGCCTCCCCTCTGACCTCCCCTCTGACCTCCCTGCCTCCAGCCCGAGAAGTCCTCATTCCACCCTCGCGGTGCTGGCCCAGGACCTCGGTCACTGAAAGCCCTTCTGCCTCCGCCGTCTACACAGGGAAGCCCACGCTGGAATGGACGATATAAAACGACCTTCAGAAGCCTGGCCCTTGTCAGCCTCGTAGCTTCCTCCTACTCTCCCATCCCCGCCTGCGACACCAAGCTCTCCCAGGGCCTTTCCACACGCTGTTCCATCGAGCTCTCATGCTCTTCCCCCAAGTCTCTGCCTGCCTTACATATTCTTACTGGTTTTTCTCAGCAGCCACCTCTCCCAGGGCTCCTCCCTCCATGCTTGGCACTAGGTGGCCTGCTCACATTCCTATCATAGCATCTGTAGGCCACTTCCCACCAGGTTTTCCTCTCTGGATTCCTTTTCCCTCCATCCTCCCAGGGCCTAGCACAACGTCCGGTGCTTAGTAAACACGCAGTATCTGCTACATGGATGAAACAATCCCCAAGCTAACAATGATTCCCACTTGTCGGGCTCCTCTCCCTCCCTCTACACGTCACCATAACCTCCGTCTACTTGTTCTTCCTGATCCTGAACGCTACTTTATCCTCTAAAAAAAAACCAATATGCTTCCAAAGTCTCCCTACTTCATTGCTTTGATATTGCTTAAGCACTTTCACTTCTTTAAAAGACACAAAAGCTGAATAATAACTTCAAATATTAAAATAACACCAATATTTTGACAGTCAACAAATCAGACAAATTATCATTAACGATAAGTTCTTTCTGCAGCTAAGATTTCAACAGAGATCTTTCGTACCCCTTTCCAAAATTTCGATTCTATTATTGGTTAGTGTTTTATGGAACCCGAAGACAAATGTGAAAATTAAACTGCCGAATGCTTCTGAAGAGATTAGGAATAACTGCTGAAGGCAATAAAGGATATTTTACCATTTGCAGGTTCTTGTTTCCACTTTCCGCTAATTCCGATTAGTTCTGGGTTATAAAGCCTGTCATCCCCTTAGTGAGTGGTCTATTATCATGAACATCTCTCTCATGTGTCTTCAGATAACATGTGCTATGAAAAATTTACTTGGGGAGTCTTAACTGCAGCTGACAAGGCTAGATCTTTTTTGTGAGCTATGACCAGCTGAATTTACTTTCATTCTAACTTCTAATTCTTATCTACTTACCATATGACCCAGCCATCCCACTCCTAAGTCCTCACCAAAAACTTATGTTCAGACAAAAACCTGTATGCACGTTTATAGCAGCTTTATTCCCAATCACCAAAAACTGGAAATAACCCTAATGTCTTTCAACGGGAGAACAGAGAAACAAACCATGGTACATCCATACAGTGGTCTACACAACTCGGCAATAAAAAAAAGAACCAATTATGGATACAGAAAACAATATGGATGCCTTTCAAATGCACTTTGTAAGTCAAAGAAGCCATTTGTATGGCATTCTGGAAAAGACCAAATATAAGGCCAGAACAAATCGCTGGCTGCCGGCGGGGTGGGGGGGGGTGGGGGCGCGCGCCCTGGAGTGGAGAGAAGAGTCTGACTACAAAGGGAGAGCAGGAGGAAAGTTTTTCAGGCAAGGGAACTACTCCCTATGGGTAGTGGTGGCGCATACACAGCACTACACGCTTGTCAAAACCCATAAAACCGTGGGTTTTACTGTATGTAAATTTAAAGGTAAAAAAAAGTTAATTATTTAACCATGACATAGTTAAAGATTATACGCCAAATACAGGCATACCTCCTTTGCGCTTTGCTTTACTGCACTTCACAGATACTGTGCTTTTTTTTTTTTTACAAATTGAAGGTTTGTGGCAACTGTGCGTTGTCAGGTGATAGTTAACATTTTTTTCAGCAATAAAGTTTTTTAATAAAGATACATCGTTTTTCCAGATGTGCTACCGCACACTTATTATAGTGTAAACATAACTCTTATATGTACCAAGAAACCAAAAAATTCAAGTGACTTGCTTTATTGCGATAATCACTTTCTTGTGGTGGTCTGGAACCCAGAGCCACAGTATCTCTGAGGTACCGCCTGTATAATTAACACAAAGGTGTGGATTTCCTTGACGTTAAGCAGTAGCTGTTGTTATTATTTTGTTGCTACTGTATTGCATTGATGAGGAAGAAATGTTAGGGGGACGGGGTGGGGGGCAACCCCAAGTCTTTCCCCCCCTCCCCGTGCTGGCAACCTTTGCAAGGTTCCACAGGAGGGCAACCTCCGCTCCAGCTGTGAACAGCTAAATGGAGATCCACCAAGGATATGAGAAAGGTTATTCAAAACCAACAGGAGACAGACGGTACACCACAGCACAGCCCAAGAAAGCATTTCAAGGGAAGAAATAAAGGCGGGGGGGAGGGGGGAGACTACAAATCCTGAAGTTCTAACTCATCCTAGTCAAAGGTATCAGCAGAAAATTCCATCCACGCGTTGGCTGCAGCATTCCTAGACCCTCCTTTAGAAAGGAGTCAAGGTGGGAGGTGGGTGGGGAATCTCTTTGTGAGAAAAGACAGCAAAAGAGAGAGGGAGAGAGAAGGCGAGCGAGAGTTCTCCTAAACCAGAGGCGGAGAGTTCTAAAAACCCTGGATGCAACCTTCTTTAACATGGAAAAAGTGAAGCTACGTAGGCAAATGATAAAAACAAGCAAAGGTTCACCACCCAGTGACACTTTCTTTCCAGTGGACCCTCCTCAGCCAAACCCACACATTCTTCCTCCAGAGGGGATGGCCCGCCTGTCGTCCTTGGAGACTGCCCCAGGCAGTCCCGAGCAGGCGCTGGGCTCCGGGCTCCAGGTGTAGCTGCCCGCAGGGCGACAGACGAGCGGCCCATCGGCCCGGCGCCAAGGGTGGGTGCCACCCTACTCCCACCTGGCTCTTCTGGGCAAGAGGATACTGCGGCTTCTCCCGCACTCACATTCCCGAGCCCAGAAAACTCTGTTCCTCTCCGGGAGACCTGGGCCTGCCACATCCTCAGAGCCCAGCATGAGATCGCCACCTGAGACAAACCTCCAGCCAAGATGGGCTCCTGATTGCAGCCCTGGAGAAACAGCTCTCCGACCTGCAACGGCTCTTTGCAGCTGGAAAGTGGAAAGACGGGCCTGCGTGCAAAGCAAATGCTATTTTCCAGGCGCCTTCTGGGGGGAGGGGGAGTAACAAATCTAAAAACCACAGAGAGTAAACCAGAACGTTCTGGGACACGCCACGCCTTACAAAAAGGGCTTTTAAACATCCTATCAAGAAACAGTCACTGCAAGGGGTTAGCTGTCAAAGTTAAATAAAAATCACTGACTTTCTAAAGACAGGAGTGAAGGACTCAATTATAAAACAGCTCATTGTAGTATTAAGCTAATTAAGGTTTATCACATTAGCCATCTGAGTTTTAGTTGGCACCAGAAAAGCAGGAACAGCATATCATGCAACGTGGATTGGGATCTGCTTTGCAAGCAGATTTCTGCCACATTCAGACACAGAACCTCTGGCAGTCAAAAATGTTGTAGAATTGAAAACCAATTTTCGCACAGTGATTTGTCAAGAATTTTGTTCCATCACATGAGCTATTTACTGGTCTCTCAGTCCGAGATTGCATTTATCTCTATTAAATACCACACAAAGTACTCTGAGCTAACCATGCCCTGTTGTTTCTCTTTTGCCAGTTTTAGCACACGCTGGATGCTCTGAAATCATATGAAAAAAATTTCAACAATAAAACCCTTGCATATTTGACACCCTTCACTGCAGATATTCTGCCCACCAACTGCCAGCACACAACCCATTCTAAGACCCTCGGCACTTCTGAAAAGACTGTTCTGCTGAATGCAAAGAGGAACAAAATACCCTCCCACAGAGTAGGGGAGAAATTTGTTTTCAATCGTGTCTTCTATGGGCTCCTCTTGACTGTACTTTTACCAAACCAGAAGACAGAACTAGTTCTATCCGTTGCTGCGATCATCTTGGACTTGATTCTGGAACTGCTGGTTTCCTGTTTGGGGAAGTTGCAGTTCTTTTCACAAGGAACCCCAAGGCGAAATGTTTCGTATTCCCCCGTGAGGTCTCACTGCCTTTGTTCTTTACTTTGCTACCACTGATCACTGCTGCTTCTCTCTTCTCCTCTAAAACCTCTTTTGGTTCTGGAGGATGCATAAAAATGCCAGCTCAATCAAACTGTCATCCTTTCAGGCACTGGACATTTTCTACCATCCACTGCTGTAAAGCTCTGAGTTAACAGGCATCTTTGCACAGAAGAAGCCAGACTACCCAGTCTCCTCCTGGCATTGCATTAAGTATTCCATATTAAAACGTATGCCACAAATAATCCAATGGCAAACTCACCGTCAAAACCCCACCCCCGCCCAAATCAATAAAAGCCATTCCACCACTTGACTCGGAGTGAAAAGCCTTTCAGGTTAACACACAGAGCAAGGTAAAACGAAAGGTGATGAATGAACAAAAGGCAAATCTACCTTCAGACTCCTCAAATCCCAAAAAGGGGACTAGGCTGCCTGGATTTGGCAAAGTCCTTCCATTTTCCTGTAATCATCGGGAAAACGCTACATGGGTACTGCTTTAGTCTTATGCAAAACAGTGAATTCCCCACAAGGCCCTGACGCCTACCATTCTCTTAAATTTGCTTCTTTTCAGGCCTGCCTCTTCTAAATGACCAGCCACATGCGATTTAATGAAGTCATTCTGATTTCGCCTTGATAGCAACTCTATCAGAAAGTCACTCTAATCCCATTAAACTTGGCTGACGTCAAGAGTATTTCTTCTCCACTCTCCACCCAATATTATCTCCAGGGTACCAATGCACTGTCAATCTGTGTCTGAACGGATCTTCAAATAAATACTTAAATTCATGCTTAAAATTATCATATCTCACCTTGTGAACCTTGACCTTTTGGAAAGATTTTGGACCAATGTTCAGTTACTGTCACACGGTTGCATTCTCTGCAAATATGAAAGGGTTAAAAGCAGCCCCAGTCAACAGGCCTACAAGGAAAAAAAAGACAGCATGTATGCCTTACAGCATCACTGGAACGCATTTATGCTCATTTCCTAGAACAATATTGTTACCTTTTGGCCTTCATAACAGTCAGAAGCATCCCCAAAACCCTTTAGTAGCTTCTAAAAGGAAAAGCACAAAACAGAACATACCCTGCAAGAGAAAAAAAGCATGCAAAGTAGCATTCTCCAGCAACAAACTATCATTACAAATCCATCAGTTCATTTTGGTTTTGTTTTGTTAAAAACGTAGAGAAGGAGAGGGAGAGAGAGGGAGGGAGAGAGGGAGAGAGGGAGAGAGGGAGAGAGGGAGA